>NC_059106.1:7986194-8286194 GCF_020740685.1 Jaculus jaculus | reverse complement strand
TGGTACATGTCTTTAATTCCAGCACTCAAGAGACTGAGGTAGGAGGATCACCATGAGTTCAAGAACAGCCTGGGCTACAAAGATAGTTCTAGGAGACCCGGAACTATCCAGGAGAGCCACTCTGTGCATCTGGCTTTACATGGGTACTAGGGGATTGAACCCAGGTCAGTAGGCTTTACAAGAAAGTGCCCTTTCCCTCTGAGTCACTTCTCCAGTCCTCACTGGATTCTTGCTCTGCTGTTCTTTATTCTTTGCCCTGAAATTCCTCTGTCCCACCTCCCAGCTCACTGTTGGCATCAGAGCACTGTCCAGGCTTTTTTTTTTTTTTCATTTTTCTGATATTTGGTCTTTTATTTGGCACAAATCATCTGCCTAAATCTCACTGAGTGTTGTAGATGGACCCTTACACCTCAAGTCCCCTCAGAAAGGTGTGTGGTACCATCATGTGCTTACAAGGTCTTGCCAGCCTTGAGACATGTCTACCAAAATAGTGGTGGCTTGGCATCTCCAGAAGTCTCCTGAGAACAGGTAGAGGAGATGATGGTATTTCTACCACAGTAGAAAGACTGAAGGGATATGGCCAGACGGGGGTGGAATAGCCTGAGGGGGCCAGGCTGCCATGGCTCCTACAGCCTCACCCTCTGCTCTGTAGTCCTCAGGTGCCTGGGAATCGCAACACAGGTGGTGTCCAACTTCAACTCAGCCCACAACACCAATGAGAACCTGAGTGTGACTGTCCAGGCTTTTTATGTGGGGTCTGGGGATTGAACTGGTACTTCAGCTTGAGTGCTGAGCGTTTCACCTATTGAGCCATCTCCCTGTCCCTTCTCTGATTTTTAAGCAGAGACAATATAAGGAATTATAGCTGAAAGAGAGATAGAGAGAGAGAGAGAGAGAGAGAGAGAGAGAGAGAAAGGAAGGGAGGAAGAAAAAGGAACAACAACAGCCAGGCATGGTGGCGCACGCCTTTAATTCCAGCACTCAGGAGGTGGAGGTAGGAGGATCGCTGAGAGTTCGAGGCCACCCTGAGACTATATAGTGAGTTTTAGGTCAGCCTGGACTAGCATGAGACTCTACCTTGAAAAAAAAAAAAAAGAAAGAAAAGAAACAACAACAACAACAACAACAAAAATTTGCTGGGCAGGCTTGGCGGCGTTTGCCTTTAATTCTAGCACTCGGGAGGCAGAGGTAGGAGGATCACTGTGAGCTCAAGGCCAGCCTGAGACTCCATAGTGAATTCAAGGCAGCCTGGGCCTAGAGTGAGACCTTATCTCCTAAAAGGGAAAACAACAACATTCACTAGCAATTACGAAGCTGGGCATCTGAATGCAAGGGATCCTATACTGAGGCCACAGGAGGATGTGTCTCCACTGGGGCTGTAGGCTGCTATTCTGGACATGGATGCTCCTCAAGGTTCCTGGAAGGTCCCTAAGGCCCGCCTGTCACGCTGTCTCACTCTGTCACTTCTGCTGCTGCCCAGCCTCCACCAGTTTTTCAGGTGCAAAGTTCAGCTGCAGAGCCCAGTCCTCCCACACTCTGCTCTGAGGCCTGATGGGGCCCTGGCTTCAGATTTGAGTCCTCAGTGGGGATACACGCCTCCCCTACCTTCAGGCTCTGTGAGGAGGTCATGTGACCTCATGCCAGGCAATGCAATCTACAGAGCAGATCTGATTAGAGAGCTGCATTTACCCTACACAATGTGAGTGTCGAACTTCTTCCGTAAGGAAAATGATAAAAGCATGCCTCCAAGTCAAATTTTCTACTGATTGTCACCTTTTATAAGCAAGTGCCTTAACCGCTGAGCCACCTTCCCAGCCCTGGCCTTTTGGTTCATCTTTTCTAACAGACACTAAGACCCTCACCTCTCAAATAAATTCATATCGAAGACAGTTTCTGCTGACTATATTTAGAACTGCTCAGAGCATGGGGACAGAAGGTCACCTGGCTGTCCCCTGCTCCCCCAAAAGAGCCTACCCTCTAGACTGGAAAGATTTGCTTTGGTCACAAGAGTTGACTGACTGCGGAGTAGCTGTGCACTAACATGTGTTTATTTTGTGAGCTTTCCCGTGATAACTGGAGTGGCTGGGTGACCCCCAAGATGACGGAGTCACATGTGCCCGCAGGTACCCCCAGCTGTGACAAAGGGGGGGTCTTTGCTCTTAAGCCTCCAACTGCTTTCTTGCATCATTAAAAATTATATTCCAAAAGAAAATGATAAACCTTTCTTTAAAATAGAACTCACATTCATAATTGATTGGCACTTTATGAATAGCATCCCTTCTCCCATCTAAATATCACTCATTCCTTAAGACTTCAATGGCAAGCACACAGAGCCTAGGAGAAGCAGTCACAAGACTCCAGCCACCAAGTGCCATCAGGAACCCGCTCTGCTGTGGGGAGACTGGCTGCAGTACAGCTGTGGGCACTGATTTGTGAGGGGCATATCAGCGTCATCATGCGTTTATTGTGCTTTTCTCAGTGTTAACTGTCTTTGGAATGATTTTTACATTTTAAATTTTTTTAAGGTAAGGTCTCGCTCTAGTACAGGCTGACCTGGAATTCACTATGCAGTCTCAGGGTGGCCTCGAACTCAGAGTGATCTTCCTACCTCTGCCTCCCAAGTGCTGGGATTAAAGACATGCACCACCATGCCCAGCAGATACCTTTTATTTTATCTACTCTTTAAATAACAGTGCTGGGCTGGAGAGAGGGCTTAGCGGTTAAGGCGCTTGCCTGCAAAGCCAAGGGACCCAGGCTCGATTCCCTAGGACCCACATAAGCCAGATGCACATTTGTTTGGAGTTTGTCTGCAGAGGCTGAAGGCTCTGGCATTCCCATCCTCTCTCTCTTTCTCTCTCAAATAAACAAATAAAAATAAAAGCAAATTTAAAAATAAATAACTGTCCTGTATGTTGTTTCAGATTATTTATTTATTTTACTGCATGATACTTTAAAAAAATTCTTTTTGTTATTTTTATGTATTTATTTGAGAGTGACAGAGAGAGAAAGAGCCAGATACCGAGAGAGAAGAAATGGGTGCACCAGGGCCTCCAGCTACTGCAAACGAACTCCAGATGTGTGCGCCCCCTTGTGTATCTGGCTAACGTGGGTCCTGGGGAATTGAGCCTTTAGGCTTCACAGGCAAGTGCGTAACCGCTAAGCCATCTCTCCAGCCCTGATACTGTTTTTTTTAAACTTTGTCTGTTTGCATGCACACAGAGAGGGGAAGCGAATAAGTATAGGCGTGCCAGGGCCTCTTGCTGCTGCTGCTGCAAATGAACTGCAAATACGTGTGCCACTTTGGGTATCTGCCTTTCCCCCCCCCCCCCCAAGGTAGGGCCTCACTCTTGCGCAGGCTGACCTGGAATTCACTATGTAGTCTCAGGGTGGCCTTGAACTCATGGCGATCTTTCCACCTCTGCCTCCCGAGTGCTGGGATTAAAGGTGTGCACCACCACACCTGGTTTGTGCATCTGGTTTTACATGGGCACTACTAGCTCAGTCTGACTAAGCTCTCCCAGTAGGGTTTGAGAAAAGAAATTTCAGAAAAATCTTTCTTCTCATTCCAAAGAAACATTCAGAGCAGCTGGGCATGCTGGTGGAAACCTTCAATCCCAGCAGTTATGAGGCTGAGGCAGGAAGACTGCCCTGAGTTTGAGGGTTCTAGGCCAACCAGAACTGCAGAGTAAGAGACCGTGTCTCATAAACAAAACCGAACCACAAGAAAAAAAAAAAGTTTTAGAGCAAAGATTACATGATGCCTGATTACACGTGGTGAAGAGATTCTGTAATAATCCCGAATCTTTTGTCAGTGCTGGGGATTAAACTCAGCAGCAAGGTAGCAGGGACTCTACCACCAAGCTGCATTTCTAGCTTTACAATACTGAATCTTGAAAAGACTTCCCGTTATGGATAATTTTTGTTTATTTGTTTTTCAAGGTATGGTCTCACTCTAGCCCAGGCTGATCTGGAATTCACTCTATAGTCTCAGGGTGGCCTCGAACTAATGGTGATCCTCCTACCTCTGCCTCCCAAGTGCTGGGATTAAAGGTGTACACCACCACGTCTGGCAGTTATGGATAATTTCATACAAAGTGGCTCAAAGTGTGGAAATCTTATTTATTATTTGGGTGTGTGTGTACATGAGTGCATGGTGCACCTGTGGAGGGCAGAGGACAGCCCTGGGGATCTGTTCTCTTTCCATTGTCTTTGCGACAGTCTCTCTCGTTTTGCTGCTGGGAAGGCCAGTTTAGCTGACCTGCAAACTCTGGGATTCTCTTGGTTCCGCCTCCCACTGCTGTAGGTGGGCTGGGGTAAGCGGGGCGTGCCGCCGAGGCTGTGGCGCAGGCCAGGGCCGGGCAGCACTCCGCCGCCAGAGCGAGGCGCTGGCACTCTGCTCTTCAGCCATCAGCTGCTCTGTGGCAGCGGCCACACCTACAGGTTCCTTACTGTCTGCACAGGACCTCCTTTCACAGAAGACAGAAAACCAACCAGAGCAGAGGAACTTAAAGGTCAGGCAAACATCCCTACGCTAGCCAAGAGGCAGATATCTGCAAGAAGTCCGGATTGTTCTATCTGGAGGAACAATACTGTGCAAATAAGGCCAATAAATGAAGGAAGGTGACAGCCTTGGCTGTAGTTCAGGGTGACTTCTCTTTTACATTGGCAACTTCAGTGATTGCCCAAGGGCTTTATTATTTATTTATTTGGGTTTTCTCAGGGTAAGGTCTCACTCTAGCCCAGGCCGACCTGGAACTCACAGTAATCTTCCTACCTCTGCCTCCCAAGTGCTGGGATTAAAGACGTGTACCACTGTGCCCAGCTCTTAGCTCTTCTAAAGCTAAATTTCTACTTATTAGTTTTTAGTTTCCTCTAGTTTAGAAAAGATTAAATTCAGACTTAGTTAAAAAGTAAAAAAACAAACAAACAAAAAATACCACAGCTGGGTGCAGTGGCACTCTGGAAACAGTGAGAATCACCAGACTGGGGGACACAGAGTGAGTTCCAGGTCAGCCTGTGTTGGTGTGAAACTCTGCCTCCTTAGAAACAAATGGAAGGGAGGGACAGGCATGTCCCAACAACAGGCAGAGTCAGGAGAATTGTCACAAGTTTGAGGCCACCCTAGGCTACGTAGCAAGACTCTATCTCAAAATTAATTAACTAGTTAATTAATGGTGTATTTTGAAAAATGCCCTGAAATGAAGGAGGCAGGATACATACCCACACACTCACACACACTTCTTTTTTTGTTTTATTTTTTTAAGTTTTTCAAGGTAGGGTCTCACTATATAGCTCAGGCTGACCTGGAATTCACTATGGAGTCTCAGGGTGGCCTCAAATTCACAGCAATCCTCCTACCTCTGCCTCCTGTGTGCTGGGATTAAAGGTGTGCACCACTGTGTCTGGCACTTCATTTATTTTTTATGGTACTGTAGACTGAACCCAGAGTCTCATGCACAATAGGCAACTGTTCCATCACTGATGTATATAGCAGGTGCCACAACCTCAATGATCAAGATTTAATCAGTGAGGGGCTGGAGAGATGGCTTAGTGTTTAAGGCACCTGATGGCAAAGCCAAAGGACCCAGGTTCAATTCCCCAGCACCCATGTAAATCAGATGCACTAGGCGGCACATGTGTCTGGAGTTTGTTTGCAATGGTTAGAAGCCATGGAGCAAACAAATAAATAAAAATAAAATATTGAAAGATTTAATCAGAGCCGGGTGTGGTGGCGCACGCCTTTAATCCCAGCACTTGGAAGGCAGAGGTAGGAGGATCTTCATGAGTTTGAGGCCACCCTGAGACTCCATAGTGAATCCCAGGTCAGCCTGAGCTAGAGTGAGACCCTGTCTCGAAAAAAAAAAAAAAAAAAAAAAAAAAAGATTTAATCAGTGCCAGGCATGGTAGGGCACACCTTTAGTCCCAGCACTTGGGAAGCAGAGGTAGGAGGATCCCTGTGAGTTTGATGCCAGCCTGGGACTACAGAGTGAGTTCTAGGTCAGCCTGGGCTAGAGTAAGATCCTATCTCGTAAAAAAATAAAAACATCAAAAAGCCAGGCATGGCTGTGCATACCTTAATTCCAGCACTTGGAGGCCACAGTAGGAAGACTGCTGTGAGTTTGAGGCCACCCTGAGTCTAAGTCCTGGTTAGCCTGGGCTAGAATGAAACCTTACTTTGAAAAAAAAATTTAAAAACATAATTTTTTTTTTTTTGGTTTGTCAAGGTAGGGTCTCACTGTAGCCCAGGCTGACCTGGAATTCACTATGGAGTCTCAGGGTGGCCTCGAGCTCACGGTGATCCTCCTACCTCTGCCTCCCAAGTGCTGGGATTAAAGATGTGCACCACCAAGCCCGGCTTTAAAAAAATTTTTTTTTAAGATTTAATCAGTGGTCTATATGAATAAAACCTTAACTGTACCTGAGGAGACACAGGTACCAAAGCGGTGACCAGCTTTCAGTGCTGCCATTTCCGAGAGACGAAGTACGAGGCTGTCTCCTAAGCCCTTCGCTCCTGCCACACTGGCCAGGACCCCGGGCGGTTCTCTATCCCTCCCTAGCTCCTCCCCAGGGTACAGGAAGTGCGGGCTGAGGAGTGAGCACTTAGAAACAAAGACATACAGAAGTTGGGCTGGAGAGATGACTCAGTGGTTAAGGTGCTTGCCTGCAAAGCCAAATGATCCAGATTTGACTCCCCAGTACCCATGTGAAGCCAAGATGCACAAAGTGGCACACACATCTGGAGTTTGTTTGTGGCAGCTGGAGGCCCTGGCCTGCCCGCCCTCTCTCTCTTTTCCTGCTTGCAAATAAATAACATATTAAAAGAAATGCAGAATTGGAAACAACAAGGAAATATATTCTTTAGGGTGTGCTTATGTGTGTGTATACATGCATTCCGCAGCACAGGTATGGAGGTCAGCCACCCATTGTCATCAACACAGTGGTGGGGGGGGCAGGCACATGTGCCACTTTGCATCCAGTTTCACATGGGAGCTAGGGAACGGAAGTTGGGCAGGCAGGCTTTGCAAGCAATCACTTTGAACGGCTGAGCCATCTCCCTCGCTGTAGGGACTCTATTTTGCCGGTGACATTCTCAACTGTGGTCTGGACAAGCAACTGGACCGCATGGAGCCAGGTGCAGGCTACCTGTTGCTTGGACAACATGGGTCCTGAGGAAGCCAGAGGCTCTCTGGAGGATGTCCCTAAACTTGTAGGGCAGGACTTCATACTCCAATGCTACAGAAGGCCGTGCCATCGTCAACAACAGGGGACCAGACTGCTGCAGGACACCCTTTCCAGGATCCCACCTTCTCAAAGTCCAAACCTCCACGGCCCCCCTGCTGTCTCCCGACCCGGCCTGGGTGGTGGTGTCCAGGCCACACCCTCCCAGGAGGGCCAGGGCTGTCTGCCTGACCATCCCTAACCCATCTGCATTCCTCACACACTTGCCCATACCAGCTCCTTCAGAATTGCCGTCTGGCTTTTAATTATTTACTCATTAGGGTTTCACTTGGAATGCGTGCAAACTCCATCGGCCCAGGGAGGGCTCCAAAGTACTTCCTCTGGGCTCGGAGCTTCCTGGCAGGACACTGGCCCCCTGCTGGGTAGGAAGCATGTGGCAGAGGGTGTGACCTGGTTGAGGTCCCTAGTCTCACAGGGGAGCCACACCCTAGGTCTGACACAGGCTACGCCAATCTCCATGGAAGGCTGCACACATCTGTAACAGTGACTGGGGACTGGCAGGCACGAAAGAGCCCTGATGCAGAGCACGGGGTGTTTATTGTAACCATGCAGAGAGGAGAAGCACGCAAGCACGTTCACTGGGAAAGCTTTCGTTTATCTTAAAAAAAAAAAAAAATCAGCCTAGCACATCCAGGCGCTGCTGCAGGGGAAACAAAGATGAGACAGACAGGGCTCAGTGTCCAAGGCTTATGGATGGTCATGAAAAGGAGATGTGTTTATAAATAGCCTCACTGCAACCCAGAACGGGAGGGAAGGGAAGGAGGCCAGAGGTCTCCAGAAGATGGGTTCATCCATCTACAACTCATTGTAATACCAATGCCAAGGAAGGAATCGAAGACCAGGAGAAGCCCACAGCAGTACCCAGGGGAACCTCAAAGGCACGTCCTGATTGATCCCTCATCCGCGCTGTGGATGGATGCTGGAGCGGGGAGGGGGACAGAATAAACGTCAAATTGGCTCCCCAACCCTTGAGCTACTCGAATAACCCAGAAAGAAAAACATAGGTATGGGAGCCAGGGTCAAGGCAAGAGGGAACTTGGACGAGTGGCTCACGTCAGCGTACTGGGCATGTCCAGCCAGGGGCATCGACTGGCCTGAGCGCTCGGCCCTGCGCCCTGGCATCCCTAGATCCTCCGAATCCCAGACTGGCTCCAGACACCCCACGATTCTTAAGATACCAGTCGGATCACGACTCCCCAGGATCCAAGCCTGACTCCCCAACACGCCGAGACTCCAGAGAACCAGTCCTTGAGAGCCTGGCCTCCGCCGCCCCACATCCCCGGACCCCGAGGTCCCCCATGCCCGCGGTGGCGCGCCCTACCGTAGGTCTCGGACATGGCAGTCTGCGCCATCTTGCCGCCGCAGCCGCACCGAGTCCGTCGGTCTGTCCGGGCCGCGCTGGGGAGAACAGAGCAGCGAGCGCCGGGCGCTGGCCCAAGGCGAGCCGGCCACCGGCTGCGGCCCAGCGGGACTCTGCTGCGCGCACGCGCGGTCGCCCAAGAGGAGCCCGGCTCGGGAGGGGGCGGGGCTATGGCTGCGGGGCGGGGCCACGGCGCGGGGGGCGGGGACTGGGCTGTGATGGACAGGGTGAGGCGCCTGCGCACACACGACCTCCTAGCCGGCGCCCCGGCGCGGCCGCCCTTCCCCGAGCATCCTTCGCCCTGGCGTTGGCGTGCACGCCACCGTTCGTGGCCGAGGTGGACCGGAGGCCGCCCCAGGGCCGCTAACCGAGCAGGTGTCCCTCGAGCTTCGGTGCCAGGCGGAGGCCAAGGCTGAGCCCTGCGCCCTGTTTTAGGGGGCTGTGTGTGGGGACGGGTGGCCTCGGCGGGTGTCTAGGTCCGGGGTCCTGGTGTTTGGCTTGGGGAACCGCGCGGGGCAGAATGTCTTTCCTTGGAAAGCTGGGCGCGGGACGTTTACTCCCGGGCTGGGAATGATCCGAGCAGACCCAGGCGTAAAGACCGCACCTTCTCCATGTAAGACCCTTGGCCTAGCTCCCCAGAAGCCTGGGCTGCGGAACAGGCCCCTGCTTCTGTCCCCCCCCCCCCTTGCCCTCAGGTCACTGAGCTCCATGTGGCGCAGTTTGTCACCAGACCTTCCTCTCCTCCTTCCCCAGTGCTGCTTGGACCCACTTTCACTTTCATTCTTGTGTCTGATCCTATTGAAACATGATAGAGACAGAAGATGGAGACATGGCACAAACAAAACAAAACAACAAAAACCTCTCTCCTTGAAGGCTGGTTAAGGTCTCTTGTCAGCCCAAGTGACAAAATTTGCCGCCAAGGTTACCTACATATGCCTGGTGTGATGTGACAAGTGGAGGCAGGAGGATTGCCTGGGGTTTAAGGCCCCTTGAGCTACATACCCTTCCTCAAAAAAAAAAAAAAAAAAAGATTGTCTGCATAGAAACAACATATTTATGTATTTATTTAATTTACTTATTTATTTGAGAGAGGGATAGACAGGTAGAGAGAGAGAAAATGGGCACACCAGGGCCCCCAGACACTACAAATGAGCTCCAGATGTATGTGCTACCTTGTGCAGCTGGCATTACATGGGTACTGGGGAATCAAACCTTTGTCCTTTGGCTTTGCAGGCAATGCCTTAACCATCAAGGCATCTTTTCAGCCCTACTTGTTTTAAATTTATATAGAGAGGTATTTCAAATAAGAATGTTAAAAGTAAATCTGGGTATGGTGGCTCATGCATTTAATCCCACCACAGGCTGAGGTAGGAAGACTGCTGTGAGTTCTAGGCTACCCTAGGTTACAAAGTGAGTTCCAGGTCAGCCTGGGGCTAGAGTGAGACCCTGCTTCAAAAAGCCAAAAAAAAAAAAAAAAAAAAAAACCCAAAAGCTTTAAAAAATAATAAAATTAAAGAATGTTAAAATAGTAGTGAACCATGCTTGAAAACCAAAAGTGCGGCAGGCAGTTTGAATTTCACTTCCACCACCGAATTCCACCTCCTCGCGTTCCGGCGGGTGGCCGCAAGTGGGGTCCCCGCAGGCTGGGGGTCTGGTGTTGGTGTTCGTGGGCTCAGACGCAGCCGAGCATCGCTCAGCAGGCACTGAGAAGATGGCTTCAGATCTGGAACAATTAAGTTCTCATGTTAATGAAAAGATTGGCAATATTAAGAAAACTTTGTCATTAAGAAATCTTGGCCAGGAACCTTCCTTGAAGAATATAAGTAAAATAGGAGCTGAAATCATTATAGTAAATGAATTCTAAATGAATTTGAATTGGAAATCCACTATCGAGAACAAACCAACGCTTCATTGAAGGAGCTCTGTGAATCTTTGAAGAAGATTTCAAAGATGTGGAACATCTCAAAGACAACATTCCTTCCCATTTGCCTCAAGTAGCAGCAACCCAGAGGTTAATGGATTAGAACTTAACCTTCAAGAACCAGGCAAAGCTGAAGAACCTGTACCAGCAAAGAAACCCTCAAAAGAACAAAGAATTATTAAAGAAATGCCACTTATAACTACTGATGAGTTCAATGGTGTGCCTGCATACATGAAATCTAGTTTAACCTATTGTCAAATTAATGATATTATTAAAGAAATCAACAAGGCAGTAGAGTAGTAAATACAAGATCATGCATCAACCAAAAGCATCTATGAATTCTGTGAATAGAAATCTCTACCACAGGTTTATTAATGAAGAAACAAAGGACACTAAAGGTCATTATTTCATAGTGGAAGCTGACATAAAGGAGTTCACGACTTTGAAAGCTGACAAGAGATTTCATGTCATCCTGAATATTTTGCGACATTGCCGGAGGTTGTCAGAGGCCTGAGGGGGAGGACTTATCCACTATGTCATAACTTGAGGCCTTTGTGAGCATTGGAACTGACTGGAAGTAGTGTGTAGAAGCTAGTCTTTTAGTTTTATTACATCTAATTTCCTGGTCTTGTTTCTTATAGAAATAAAACCTCTTTTGGGTAAAGCACATACATTTTCAAAATTTACTGCCTTTAGGAAAACAGATGGATATGGAACCATTATGTTAAGCAAAATAAGCCAGACTCAGACAAATACTACATATTTTCTCATATGCAGAGCCTAGATTTGAAGTTACATATGTATGTGTGTATATATGCGTAAATGTGGAACTAGAAAGGGCCTCAAGAGGGAAGAGGTCTTAAGGAAGGAGGTAAAGAGGGTAATGGACATGTACCAGGAAACTGAAGAGGGGAGTGTTTGGGAGCCAGCCAAAAGGGGATAGGAAGCACAGGGGAGGGCAAGGAGAGAGGGATAAATTAGAACAAAATGTAATGACAATCCAAATGCAATAATGAAACCTGTTGCCATGTGTGCTTACTTAAAATTAATTTTAAAAGCTCCTTGCTTTTTAGCTGATACTTAAGCATCTGCCGTATAAAGGGTACGTGCTGGCACAGAATAGAACTCACGTCTACTTTGTGTGTACTGACAGTGCTGCAGACCTCAGTGACATGGGTGTAGATGTGACACTGGGAAAGAAATGTGAAGATAAGGTCAAAAATAATTCCATCGAAGACACTTAGGGGACATGTTTCCTAGAAGTGGGTTTGAAGGCAGCCTGGCCAGCTGACTGATGTGCCTTCCCCATGTGTCCTTAAGGAGCAGCTACGTAATGAAAGTGTAATGACATATATCTAGACACTGATTGTATAATAAATACATATTGTATCTTAAAAAGTGTATGTGACCTCTGAATTTAGGTTGGCTCCTTTCCCAGCTGTAAACTCACAATTTTCTGAGACTCTCACAAACAAGATTCAACCTTCTTTACAATCAAAGCATATGTCTCAACTTTTTTGTAACCTAATATAGTGAAGATCTTTTGGTCTTTATGACCCTTCCCTTTTTTTTTGAGGTAGGGTCTCACTCTAGCCTAGGCTGACTTATGTTTTTATTTTAGCCTGTAGTCCTATCTTGTGTGCCTCAGAAACCACCCTGTGATATCATTTGCAAAAAAGAAAAGAAAATTAGCTGGGTGTCGTGATGCACACCTTTAATCCCAGCATTTGGGAGGCAGTGGAAGGAGGGTTGCTGTGAGTCTGAGGCCAGCCTGGGACTGCAGAGTGAGTTCCAGGTCAGCCTGGGCTAGAGGGAGACCCTACCTCAAATATATATGTATGTCCTTGCACAGAGAAAGCCCCAGTGCCCCACTGGCAGAGTGCTTGTTTAGCATACACCAAGACCCCAGGTTTAATTCTCAGCACTGCAGAAAGCAGACATCGCGGTGGTGCCTATAAGCCCAGCCCTTGGGAGGTGGAGACAAGAGATTTAGAAACTCAAGATCATCCTCAGATCCATAGCAAGTTTCAGGCCAGTCTGGGCAAGATGGTACCCTATCACAGGAAACAGAGAGAGAGAGGGAGAGGGAGAGTTATAATTTCCTAGAATTATTTTGGGTCTACCTCTCCTTCCAAGGCTTACTTTTTCTTTCTTTTTACCTTGCTTTCACTTTATCTCTTCTCTCTCTTTCCCCTCCCCTCCCCTTCCCTTCTTCACAATTTTCCTTTTTTCCCCATTTATTTATTGGTTGTTTTGTTTGTTTTGAGGCAGGTTCTCACTCTAGCCCAGGCTGTCTATAACTCACAGCAATCCTCCTATCTCTGCCTCCCTAGTGCTGGGGTTAAACACGTGTACCACCACCTGGGCTTGTTTTTTTTTTTTTTTAAATTTATTTATTTGAAAGCAACAGACACAGAGAGAAAGACAGATAGAGGGAGAGAGAGAGAATGGGCGCGCCAGGGCTTCCAGCCTCTGCAAACGAACTCCAGACGCGTGCGCCCCCTTGTGCATCTGGCTAACGTGGGACCTGGGGAACCGAGCCTTGAACCGGGGTCCATAGGCTTCATAGGCGAGCGCTTAACCGCTATGCCATCTCTCCAGCCCTGTTTTGTTTTTTTGAGACAAAGTCTCTGTCGTTTAGGTTGGCTCACAATTCTTTGTAGCCCAAGCTGGCCTCAAATGCGCAGCAGTTTGGTTTTAGCCCCCCCAAGTGCTGACATCCCCACTTGTTTCTACCCCACTTGTTTGCCCTGGAAGAGCCAGTGTCACCTGAAGAACAGCCCTTTCTTTAGCTCTAAAGATCCTTCCTGCTGGGGGAAACTGAACAGCACAGTGCTAATTTTCGTGTTAGGGAAAACCAGACCTAAAAATCCCAGAAACCGGCACAAAGTGGTAGAAACAAACAAACAAACAAAAGCCAGGGGTGGTGGCGTTGCATGCCTTTTAATTCCAACACTCAAGAGGCAGATGTTGGAGGATCACGGTGAGTTGCAGGCCAGCCTGGGACTACAGAGTGAGTTCCAAGTCAGCCTGTGCTAGAGTGACACTCTACCTAGAAAAACACAAAAATAAATAAATAAAAATAGGGGCTGGTGGTGGTACACACCTTTAATCCTAGCCGTGGGTGGTACGGGGTGCGGGGGGGATTGAAGTAGGAGGATTGCTGTGAGTTCCAGGTCAGCCTGGGATCGAGTGAGACTGTACCTTGCGGGGTGGGGCTGGGGGAGGAGCTGGAGAGATGGCTCAGCAGTTAGAGGCACTTGCTTGCAAAATCTACCCGTCCAGGTTTAGTTCTGTAGTACCCATGAAAAGTGGCACATGCATTTGGAGTTCGCTAGCAGTGGCAAGATGCTCTGGTGTACCCACATGTGCTCTCTCTCTCTCTCTTTTTCTATCAAATAACTAAATACATAAATAGAATAAGAAAAAAAAATCCCAGGACATATCAGAGGGAAACAAAAGACAGCCTATTAAGTAGAAATTGTACATACTTTAAATTTAAGTATGGATGTTGAGAGAAGAGACTGCAAACTGTTTTTCCTTTCTTCCTTCTTTTTTCTTTTTCTTTGTTTAGTTTTTTGAGGTAGGATCTCAGTCTAGCCCAGGCTGACCTAGAATGCACTATGGAGTTTCAGGATGGCCTCGAACTCATGGCGCTCTTCCTACCTCTGTCTCCTGAGTGCTGGGATAAAAGGTGTGCGCCACCACACCAAGCTTCAAACTGTTTTAACAATACTTACATATGTGATTTTTGTCACTTATGAAGTTATATTGCTCAAAAGATGTAACTTAAACCAAGTTCAAAGTTTAGGCATAAGTTAACAATTAAGTCAAGTTTAAAGAGCAAATAAACAAAAATAGCTGGTTTACCTGTGTCCCTTATCTTACAGAAATTCCTTTTGTAAGGGGGATGGTAAAAGGGCTTGTGAGGGTGAGGTTCAGGCTCAGGAACAAGAAAGGAGTGCTAATATGGTTTAACTCAAAGGCCATGTACACTCTGGCCCTAAGCAAGCTTAATCCAATTGTTGGGCAGTCTTCACTGGTCTTGTCAATTGCACTGAAGTTTCTTGACTCTTAGCCAGTGGGAAAGGTAACCAGATCCTGGTGCAAAGGCCTTCTCTCCAGTCCCCTGAACTTTCCTGTTTCTCTTTCCCACCTCACAAACTTAATCTCTTAGCCAGGTATGGTGGCTCATGCCTATAATCTCAGCACACTGGAAGCTAAGGCAGGAGGATTGCTGTGTGTTCAAGGCCAGCCTGAGTTACATGGTGAATTCCAGAACAACCAGGGCTGCAGAATAAGACTGTGTCTGGGAAAGAAAAAAACAAAACAAGCCTTCTCAAAAAATAAAAATACTGGGGCTTGAGAAATGGCTCAGCTGTTAAAGGCGCTTGCCTGCAAAATCTAACAACCAGAGTTCGATTCCCCAGGACTCACATAAAGCCAGAGGCACAAAGTGGTGCATGCATCTGGAGTTCGTTTGCAGTGGTTGGAGGCCTTGGCACACCCATTCTCTTTTTCTCTGTCTCTCTTTGCTTGTAAATAAATAAGTAGATAAATAATATTTTTAAATACTTATTTATAAAGAAAAATTTTTAAAAATACTGCCCAGTACTCAGGGTGCTGAGTTAGGAGGATCACTATGAATTCTAGGTCAGCATGTGCAAGAATGAGTCTCTACCTCAAAAATCAACAACAACAATCATATTTTTTAAAAAGCAGGAACTAGAAAGATGGCTCAACAGTTGAAAAACAGAATTTAGTTTTTTTTAAAGGCAAAATAATATTCAATATGTTGTACGCATATGCTACATTTCAAGACCAACTCCCTCCACCTTTTTTTTTTTTCAAGGTAGGGTCTAGCTCTAGCCCAGGCTGACCTGGAATTCACTATGTAGTCTCAGGGTACACAGCAATCCTACCTCTGCATCCTGAGTGTTGGGATTCAAGGCATATGCCACCATGCCCAGCTAACCACCTCTTTTTTTTTTTTTTTTTTTTTTGAGACAAGGTCTTACATACCCCAGGCTTCCCTCAAATTCATTACATGGCTCCCAAGTGTTGAAATTATAGATGTGCACCACCATGCCTGCTTTAGCTAATTTTTTTTTTGTTTGTTTTTTTTTTGAGGTAGGGTCTCACTCTGGTCCAGGCTGACCTGGAATTAACTCTGTAGTCTCAGGGTGGCCTTGAACTCATGGTGATCCTCCTACCTCTGCCTCCTGAGTGCTGGGATTAAAGGCGTGCGCCACCATGCCTGGCTTAGCTAATTTTTAAAAATGTATTTTATTTATTTATTTGCAAGCAGAGAGAGACAGACAGACAGAGAGGATGGGTGTGCCAGGGCTTCTAGTTGTTGCAAACAAACTCCAGATGCATGTGTCACTCTGCATCTGGCTTTATGTGGGTTATGGGGACTTGATCTTTGGTCATTAGGCTTTGCAGGCAAGTACCTTAACTGCTAGGCCATCTCTCCAGCCTTGGTTTAGCTAATTCTTTTATTTATTTATGGCTTTTGTGAGGTAATGTCTCACTCTAGCCAAGGCTGACTTGGAATTCACTATGTAGTCTCAGGGTGGCCTTGAACTCATGGCAATCCTCATGCCTCTGCCTCCCAAATGCTGGGATTAAAGGCATGTGCCACCATGCCTGGCTTGGTTTAGCTAATTCTTTTAAATGAATTTAAGCAATAAGAAAAGAATGTTTTAGGGCTGGGGAGATGGATCAGTGGATCACTTGCTTGCAAAGCCTGTCTGCCCAGGTTCGATGCCCCTATACCCATGTAAACCCAGATGAACAAAAAGTGACACATGAGTCTGTAATTTATTTGTAGATGCAACAGGTCTCTCTCTCTCTCTCTCTCTCTCTCTCTCGCTCTCTCTCTTTCTCTCTCTGTGAGTCAGGGCCCATTCCTGATCATGCTCAGTTAAGGATTTCGTTCCTGGGGTCTATTCATACTTATGTGTGGGTGGCCCACCCCTGATCATGCTCAGTTAAGCAGTATGTTCTGGGCTGGTTAGATTTTTTATTTGCTTAATTGTTTTTTTTTTTCTTAAGGCAGTGCCTTAGTCTAGTCCAGGAGGATCTGAACTCACTCTGTAGTCCCAGGCCAGCCTCAAATCCATGGCAGTCTTCCTACCTCATCCTCTTGAGTGCTGGGACTAAAAGCAGGCATTACCACTTCCTGCTGATGTTTTGTTCTTTAAGATAGTATCTCATGTAGTCCAGGCAGGCCTTGAACTCATCCATGTTCCATGTTAGCAGAGGATATAATCTTGAACTCTTTTTAAAATGATTTTTTAAGTTTTATTTTTATTTATTTATTAGAGACAGAGAGGGAGAGAGAGAGTGAGAATGGACATACCAGGGCCTCTAGCCACTACAAATGAACTCCAGACACGTGCGCCACCATGGGCATCTGGCTTATGTGGGACCTGGAGAATCAAACTTGCATCCTTAGGCTTCACAGGCATGCACCTTAACCTCTAAGCCATCTCTCCAGCCCAATCTTGAACTCTTGATCCTCCTGCCTCCACCTCTCAAGATCTAGAATCACAGACATGTACCACCATGCCAGCTAAGGTCTTAATTTAAGGAGGAAAGATTGCACTGTGAATTTTTAGCTGAAAACAAAGGACAGGACACTTTGAAAGTTCATTAATGCAAAAGTTTTCCTCTGAAGGTGCTGACCTCCCTCAGTGGCTAAGTTTTTCCATTTTATTTTCAGACACAAAGATAGCTTGGCCTATTTTGTTTCCGATGAGTCAGCTGCTATTTTGTTTTGTTTTGTTTTGTTTTGTTTTGTTTTGTTTGTTTTGTTTTGTTTTGAGGTAGGGTCTCTCTAGTCAGGCTGGCCTGAAATTCACTATGTAGCCTCAGGCTGGCCTCAAGCTCACAGTGGTCCTGAGATTGATGTCATGAGCCACCACGCCCAGCTATCTCTGCTTTCTAGGATTTTATCTTTTTTTCTGGTTTTCGGCAATTTGATTGTGGTGTGCCTCCAAGTACTTTTCCTGTCCTTCAGTTTTGTTAGGCTTCTTTGGTCTGCAAATTCATAGTTTGTTATTACCTGTGTATGTATGTGGTATGTGTTGTGTACGTTGGTGCGTGCATATGAGCACGCACATGTGTGTGCGTGTGTGTGTGTGTGTGTGTGTGTGCGTGTGTGTGTGTAGGCCAGAGGATAACCCCAGGTGTCACCTCTGCTCAGGGTCTCTTACTGGCCTGGAGTTCACCAATTAGGCTAATTCCACAAACAGCTTCTCAGGAACGGAGCTAAGTCCTTCCTCAGACTTGCTATCTATTGTCTAACCCGTTATCAGGTGGATATGTGACCCCTCAAGTCCCCAGAGGAGCTCTGACTTCTCTGCCATTGCCCCTGGCATTCTAGAGAGATCCTCATGCAGGCCATCTCCCTGTAGTCCATGGTGACATACGGGACCAGTGGATTTTGAAGCTGTTCACAGTTCATGACTGAGAAGCCAGGACAGCCTTGATCTCTCTGGCATATCAAAAGTGAAGACCCAGGGCTGGGAGATGGCTTAGCGGTTAAAGCACTTGCCTGCAAAGCCAAAGGACCCAGGTTCAATTCCCCAGGACACATGTAAAGCCAGATGCACAAGGTGGTGCATGCATCTAGAGTTTGTTTGCAGTGGCTGAAGGCCCTGGCATGCCCATATTCATTCATTCATTCTCCCTCACATTCTTTCTCATCTGCCTCTCAAACAAATAAATAAATAAATATGAAAAATATATTTTTTTAAAAAAGTGAGTACCCCTGTGTCAGAAATACAGATAAGGGCCGGGCCTGGTGGCGCACGCCTTTAATCCCAGCACTCAGGAGGCAGAGTAGGAGGATCGCTGTTAGTTCAAGGCCAGCCTGAGACTACATACTGAATTCAGGTCAGCTCGAGCTAAAGGGAGACACTACCTCGAAAAACCAGAAAAAAAAAAAAAAAAAAAAAAAAAAAATTCACCCAGGGAATTATTAAACCTAGTGTCTTTGAGTTATTGTCTGGTGGTGTGGTGCCCTCTGGTGGCCCATAGATGTATAGTGTTCTGTAGTCTAGTCCAGGCCTTGCTTGGGAGGCAGAGCTGGCCAGGGATCTGCGAACTCATGTGGCCCCAGCCCACCGAGCATCTTGTCTCCTGAGGGAGGGTGCAGCTTATGAAAGGGCTGTAGATTGAATACTGACGCCCCTCAAGACATGGCCTTATCTGGAAAAAGGGTCATTACAAATGCAATTAAGAAGAGGAGAGCCGGGCATGATGGTGCACTCCTTTAATTCCAGCACTCAGGAGGCAGAGGTAGGAGGATCACTGAGAGTTTGAGGCCACACTGAAACTACAGAGTGAATTCCAGGTCAGCCTGAGCTAGCTTGAGACCCTATCTTGTAACCCCACCCCCAAAAGAAGGGGGGGTACATATTCCTCAATGTGGTCCCAAGTAAGGAGAGGACGCCCAGGAAGGGAACCCCTTGACCACAGGACAGAGGCCGGAGTGATTCTTCTACAAGCAGAATATGAGGATTTCCAGTGGACCCAGGAGCCTGGGGGAGGAGCCTGGGCCACATAGTGCCTCACACCCAGGCCCACACTTTCACTGTAGACTTCCAACTTAGCAGTGAAAGTACATGCTATTTTTGAAGCTTCCTTGATGTGGAATGAGAGAGAGAAAGGAGAGGAGAGGAAAGGAGAGGAGAGGAGCGAAAGAGAGAGAAGGGGAGAGGAGAGGAGAGGAGAGAGGAAGAGAAGAGAGAAGAAGAGGGCATGATGGCTCACACCTTTAATCCCAGCACTCTAGAAGCAGAGGTAGGAAGATTGCTATGAATTCGAGGCCACCCTGAGACTACATAGTGAATTCCAAGTCAGCTTGAGCTAGAGTGAGATCTTACCTTGAAAAACAAAAACAAAAACAAACAAAAGAGAGAGAGAGAGAGAGAGAGAGAGAGAGAGAGAGAGGGAGGAGAGGAGATGATATGCACTTCAGGGCCTCTTGCCACTGCAAAGAAACTCTTTGTACATCTGATTTTACATGGTTACTGGGAATTGAACATGCCTTTAACTGCTGAACCATCTCTCCAATATCGCATGGTAATACCTTCCCTTCCCCCACTTTCCCCTTTGAAACTCCATTCTCCATCATATCCCCTCCCTCTCTCAATCAGTCTCTCTTTTATTTTGATGTCATGATCTTTTCCTCCTATTATGATGGTCTTGTGTAGGGAGTGTCAGGCACTGTGAGGTCATGGATATCCAGGCCATTTTAACACTGGATATTTTTCATGGTATGCTTGCTGTAGCCTAGGCTTTATTTTTAAAGTTTAGAGAGACTTTATTAGGTTAAGAGAAGGAAAGAAGAATGATATTTTAGAAAGGGGGGGCAGATGGGGGATAGAGGGAGAAGAGGAAGGAGAGGGAGAGGGAGAGAATGGGTGCACCAAGGCCTCTAGCCTCGACAAATGAACTCCAGATGCATGTACCACCTTGTACACCTGACTTACGTGGGTACTAGGGAATTGAACCTGGGTCCTTTGGCTTTGTAGGCCAGTGCCTTAACCTCTAAGCCCATGGAAAGGCAGGAGGCAGTAAAGCCCCAATACTGGATATTTAAAATCTCAAAAAACTTTGCCAAATTAATAAACAAAGAATGTTAAGGGTTTTTTTTTTGGGGGGGATTGTGTTTTTATTTATTTTATTTTTATTTGTGGGAAAGAAAGGGAGGTAGGAAGAGAGAGAGAGAGAATAGGTGAGCCGGGCTATCTTCCACTGCACATGAACTCTGGATACATGCGCTGCTTTGTTCATTGGGCTTCATGTGGGTACTGGAGAATTGAACCCAGGCTGATGGACTGTGCAAGCAAGTGCCCTTGACCAATGTGCCATCTCTTCAGCCTAGGAAAATTAATTTCTGACTCGTAGGATCTGCCTACCATTTCCCAGCTGGCTGAAGGTGCAGAATTGCAAGTCTCACCTGCTTGGATCTGTGCACTGGAGGAACAAACTAGATCAGAAAAGCCTGAGGAACTAGTGTACAGATCGATAGCTTCGAGGTGAACATCCATGTTAGTGATGTTCGAGTGGCTCCCAGTATCTGGCCACAGGAAATGCACTTGGCATGAGTGCTCAGGGCATGTCTTCAGTGGCCATACACCCTGCTTTGTGCTGGAATTCTCAGGTCAACGTGCAGTTGTGTTTAGCTTTAGTAGATAATGTCAGTTTTCTAGAAGGAAAATAAAAGAAGGAATTTACACTCCAGCTAGGAGGAAACACAGTGCCTGTTGCTGTAAACCTTCACGAACATTTGGCATTTTTATTCCTCTAAGTCTAGTCATCCTGCTATTTTAATTATTTATTTATTTTAACATTTTTATTGACAGCTTCCATAATTATAGACAAGTAATCATGGTAATTCCCTCCCCTCTTCCACTTTCCCCTTCACAAATCCATCCTTCATCAATCAGTCTCTCTTTAATTTTGATGTCATCATCTTTTCCTTGTATTATGAGGGTCTTGTGTAGGTAGTGCCAGGCACTGCGAGGTCATGGATATCCTGGACATTTTGTGTCTAAATTTTTATTTTTTTGAGGCTGGGGCCAATGTATCCCAGGCTGGCCTTGAACTCACTATGTAGCTAAGGATGGCCTTGAGTTCCTGACCCTGCTGCGCATAAGGGTCACTCTGCCAAGCTCGGTTGGCTTTTGTATTTATCTATCATCTATCTATCTATCTATCTATCTATCTATCTATCTATCTATCTATCTATCTATCTATCTTATTGTTGTTGTTGTTGTTGTTTTGAGGTAGGATCTTGCTCTCTAGCCCAGGCTGAACTAGAATTCACTATGTAGTCTTGGGTGGCCTTGAACACATGGCGATCCTCTTACCTCTGCCTCCCAAGTGCTGGGATTCAGGGCATGCACCACTATGCCCGGTATTTGTTATTTTTTTTAAATGTTTTATTTATTTCTGAGAGAGAAGCAGAGAAAGATGGTGGTGATAGACATGCCAGGGACTCCAACACATGCACTATTTTGTGCATCTTTCCATGGGTACTGGGGGATTTAACCTAGGTAACTGGGCTTTAAAAAGTTTTTTTTTTCCTTTTTTAAATTTTTGTTTTTTTATTTATTTATTTGAGAGCGATGGAGCAGGGGGAATGGGTGTGCCAGGGCCTCCAGCCACTGCAAACAAACTCCAGATGCATGTGCCACCTTGTGCATCTGGCTTACATGGGTCCTGGGGAATTGAGCCTCGAACCGGGGTCCTTAGGCTTCACAGGCAAGCACTTAATCGCTAAGCAATCTCTCTAGCCTAAGTCCTTAGGACTTGTAGGCAAGTGCCTTAACCATTAAGCCAACCCTTCAGGCCTATTTTTTTATTTTCATTTTTTGAAGTGGGTCTCACTCTAGCCCAGGCTGGTCTTGAACTCACAGTGTTCCTCTTACCTCTGCCTCCCTAGTGCTGGGATTAAAGGTATATGCCTCTATGCCCAGCCTCTTTTGTATTTGTTTTAACAGGCTAATCTGATAGCATATATAACATTATTTTATTGTTTTCATCTTATTTACACATGTAAATAAATAAATATTTGTATCTATACATATATAATATATATATAATACATATAATATAATTATATATTATATATCAAATTATAAATTATTATAATTATATAAAATTATATATCAAAATTATATACCATATATATATATATATATATATATATATATATATATATATATATATATAATTTTGAGAAAGGCCAGGGCCTTCAGTGGCTGTGAACAAACTCCAGATGTGTGTGCCCCCTTGTGGTGCATGTGTGACATTGAACACTCACATTACTGTGTGTCTGGCTACGTGGGACCTGGAGATTTGAACATGAGTTCTTAGACTTTGCAGGCAAACGCCTTAACTACTAAACCATCTCTCTAGCCCTGTAACTATATATAGATACATATTTATATGTTTATTTAAAATGTCTTTTAAAATATATTTTATTTATTTATTTGTGAGAGAGAGAAAATAAGAAAGAGACAGAGAGAGAGAGGGAGAATGAGAATGGGTATGCCAGAGCCTCTAGCCACTGCAAAGAAACTCTAGACACATGCGCCACCTTGTGCATCTGGCTTATGTGGGTATTGGGGAATTGAACATGGGTCCTTAGGCTTCACGGGCAAGCACCTTAACTGCTAAGCCATCTCTCCAGTCCTAAAATGTCTTTTTCTGATCTATAGATATTCTTTTTTAAATTTTTTTGTTTATTTTTATGTAGTTATTTGAGAGTGACAGACAGACAGAGAGAAAAAGAGGCAGAGAGAGAGAGAGAGAGAGAGAGAGAAAGAATGGGTGCACCAGTGCCTCCAGCCACTGCAAACGAACTCCAGATACATGTGCCACCTTGTGCATCTGGCTTACATGGGTCCTGGGGAATTGAGCCTCGAATCTGGGTTTTGGGCTTCATAGGCAAGCACTTAACCACTAAGCCATCTCTCCAGCTTCCCCCTTTTCTGAGGTAACCCAAGCTGACCTGAAATTCACTATGTAGTCTCAGGCTGGACTCAAAGTCATGGTGATCTCCTACCTCCACCTCCTGAGTGCTGGGATTAAAGGAGTGTGCCACCGTGCTCAGCGGTTGCCTGGGTAGTTCTTAAACCTCCTTCCTCCAGAAGCAAGTCACAGTGTAAAGAACAAGGCTTTGCAGGCAGATTGAGCAGCTCACAATCTGGCCGGGGTGGTCTGAGTGTGGAACATCCCCAGCCTCTTATGTATTTTGAATGCTTCGTCCCCAGCTGATGGCAGTTTGGGAGGTGGAGCTTTGATGGAGGAGGTGTTGCTGGGGGTCGGCTTTGGGATGTTATAGCTAGTTCCCCCTTGCCAGAGCTCACTCTCTGGCTGCTTTCCAACAGCTGTTGTGGCAATAAGTGATGCCAGCCTCTGCTCTACCACCCTTTCCCTGCTGTGATAAGCTTCCCCTGGAGACTTTAAGCCAGGACCAACCTTTCCCATACCAACCCTTCCCATCAGTTTTATTTTATTTATTAGAAAGTGATGGAGAGAGAGAGAGAGAGAGAGAGAGAGAGACAGATAGAGAGAGAGAATGGGCGTGCCAGGGCCTTCAGCCACTACAAATGAACCCCAGACACTAACATGGGTCTGGGGAATCGAGCCTTGAACTGGGGTCCTTAGGCTTCACAGGCAAGCACTTAACCCCCATCAGTTGCTTTTTGTCGGGTGTTTTGTCCCAGCAAGATGAAGGCAGCTACAGCACTGGCCCTAGACTGATCAGCCGTTGTCTTGCAGCTGTGAGTTCACCTGTGCACCACACCATGCCTCTGTCCTCCCTGTGTCACAGACAGATCTACATCCCAGGGAGTGAAAAGGAAATGGCAGACAGGGCCGGAGGGTTTCACATCTGACAGCCTTGAGATAACTCAGGGCCAGTCTCCAGTACAAACCCAAAGCCTTTGATACAAGGCAGTATTGGACCAGAGTGACTCTGCTCAGTGGGAAGTCACCTGATGCCCCTTTCCTGTCATTGATTCCTGAAGGCCCCTCAGTTCCCACCTTACTTCTGCGACTCCCTGCTTGGCTTTTTGGGCTCTTGACTGCAGGACAGCAAGCTATCTCAGTGTTCATCAGCATCAGGCTTTTTGGGGTGCTGATCTTCCTTCTTCCCTTCCTCCCTCCTTTCCTTCCTTCCTTCCTTCCTTCCTTCCTTCCTTCCTTCCTTCCTTCCTTCCTTCCTTCCTTCGTCCCTTCTTTTCTTCCTCCCTCCCTCTTTTCCTTCCCTTTCTTCCTTCCCTTCCCTCCTTTCCTTCCCTCCCTCCCTCTCTCCCTCCCTCCTTCTTTTCTTCCCTTCCCTTCCTTCCTCCTTCCTTCCTTCCCTCCCCTTCCTTCCTTCCCTTCCTTCCCTCTTCCCTGCCTCCCTTCCTTCCTTTTTTTCATTTGCTTCAAAGTTCTGGGCAGATTTGTGAAGACAAGCATTGAGGACACAGAAGGACCATGACCCACCAGAAACCCCTCTGGTCCAGCAGAGGTCGGAAGTGGGGCTCGCTTGAAGAAGATGAGAGTTAGAGTGGCCTTGTGTTTATTCTGTCTGCAGCAGCAGGTGTTGACTTTGAAGCTCAGTTATGGTACAGGCCCTGTCCCATGAGCATCTCTGGCAGGCAGCTTGTTGTAAGTCCTATACCTTTTCAGTTAGGGCATTCTCTCTCTCCCCCTCTCTCTTTCTCTGTTGGGGAATGAACCAGGGCCTCATGCATGCTAGGCAAATGCTTTACTCCTGAGCTAACTGCCATACATCCCAGTTTTCTTTTCCCTCTCTTCCTCCTTCCCTTTCTTCCTCCCTGTCTTTCCCCTTCCCTTCCTATACAAAGTCTCACTTTGTAGCCCAGGCTGGCCTTGAACTCAACATGATCTTCCTGGTTCAGTCTAGACGGGATATTTGGTGCAAGTCATGGCAAATCATCTGGCTAGAGGAGGTGAGAAGAACAGAGGCTGGCAGTGCTGGGCAGTTGGGAACACCAGCTCGGAGTGGGCTCTGAGGGCAGAAGCTGGTGTGCTGGGCAGCTGGGGACACCAGCTCAGAGCGGGCTCAGGGCAGGAACAGTCACATGTCTACGGAAGGCTCTGAGAGCACAAAGTAGCAGGAGGCAGATGTCTAGCATGGCCTCTGTCAACCAGCCTTGGTGGAGACGCAGCAAATCCCCTTCCAGCTGCTCTCCAGAGTCTTGAAGAAGTGAGTCTTGAGGGGTGTGGGACCACAGTGACCTTGCCTTGTTTCTGATCTGAACTGTTGCGATCTTGCTAGAACATCAGACTTGCCGAACACTAGCTTTGCAGAGATCTGATCTGGTGTTTATGGATTTGACTTTGGCAGTGGCTTACCACGGAGCTTTCAATAAAGCAGATTCTGTCATGCTGGGTAAACACAGCAGGGCTCAGTGTGTACGGGAACAGGGTGACTTGCTCCTCCTCTGCCCTTTGTGCTTTGTTAATGTGTCCCTGGCACATTGAGCTCCAGTCTGTGCCAGCTTAGCTTGGCACTTATCTATGGCCCTTGCGTAACGCTGGACATCACCAGAGCCAGGATCCTTACCTGGAAGGCAGGTGAGATGCCTGACCTGCCAGGGCCCTGGATTTCAGTTTTAATTACTCCCTTGGCTGCCTCATAAACTGCTCTCTTTGGCTGGAGTGGAGACAGGGTGCCAGGGTGGCTTTGGTGTCCATCACACTGTAGCAGCTCCTGCCTTGACACCGGGAGCCACTCCGTGTCTTCTGTTTCCTCCCTGGCACCTCAGAGCGGCCTGTTTGGGGAAGAGCAAGTCCCTGGAGGCCAGCTGAGGTGCGTTGTACCCTGAGCTCACTGCCTCAGGTCCGTCAGGCAGCGCAGAGTCCTTTGCAGGAGAGAACAGAGTGGGAAACACGACCTCTCCGTGGTAGCTCTGGGACCTGGAGAAAGACTCAGGTGTCTCTGAACTCCTGCCAGCATTCTTTCTTGTCCTTGCAAGGGCCAAATTCCCTTCAAAAACCTGAAAGGTAACTTACAGTGAAACTGCCCACTGCCTGGCTCAGGGTAACATGCTTCCAGTGCAGAGGGGAGGAGGGTGGCTGGACTTCTCCTGGTGAAGCTGGACACAGCAGCCTCCAGCTGACTTTTGTGTATCCCTCCTCCCGGTTTTGTTTCTCAGGGAAGCACAGATAAAAGCAGGCACCAGATAGCCTTGCTTCCCTCCAGACAATGCCGGTCACATGTCCCGTGTTGGGCGGCTGGCACCATGGGATCTATCGCCCACAAGCCTTTTGGGCGCCATCCCTGCCCTCCTGCTTCCCAGGCACAATGCTGCTGAAGTAACAGCATCACCTCAGGGTTGTTGTGAGGAACAAAGCACGGGACCCAACATGGCATGCTGTGAGACTTAAATGATAGTAATAATTATTTTTGTGTGTATATGTATGGGATATGCATGTGTGTGCACATACAGGTGAGGCCAGAGGTTGATTACACACACACACACACACACACACACAATTTGTTGTTTGCTTTTTGAGGTAGGGTCTCACTCTAGCCCAGGCTGACCTGGAATTCACTACGTAGTCTCAGGCTGGCCTCTAACTCACAGTGATCCTCCTACCTCTGCCTTCCAAGTGTTGGGATTAAATGTGTGCACCACCATGCCTGGTTTACCTCATATTTCAAAAAACTTTTGCATGTGTTGTGGAGGAGTGGTATGTGCCCCAGGGTGTGCACGTGAGTGCTGGAGAGTCAGCGTGGGCTGGAAGACTTTGCAAGCAAGCACCTTTAACCGCTGAGCCACTTCCTTAGCCCCCACCTTATCTTTTTGTTGTTTATGTTTTTTTTTTTACATTTTATTTACCTATTTTATTTTTATTTACTTGAGGCAGAGAGAAATAGGGAGTGAGAATGGGTGCACTAGGGCCTTCAACCACTGCAAATGAACTCCAGAGGCATGTGTCACCATGTGCATCTGGCTTATGTGGGACCTGGAGAGTTGAACCTGGGTCCTTAGGCTTTGCAGGCAAGTGCCTTAACCACTAAGCAATCTCTCCAGCCCCTATGTTTTTTTTTGTTGTTGTTTTTTTTTTAAAGGTAGGATCTCACTGTAGCCCAGGCCGACCTGGATCTCACTCTGTAGTCCCAGGCTGGCCTCCAATTCACAGTGATCCTCCTACTTCAGCCTCCCAAGTGCTGGGATTAAATGTGTGTGCCACCATGCCTGGGCCCACCTTATTTTTTGAGACAAGCTTTCTCACTGAATCTGGAGTTCTGCTAGACTAGCTAGCCATCAAGAATTGCATCTTTCCTGCTCATTCTCTGTCCTTTTAAAAAAAGTATATTAAATATTAAAAAAACACTCCAGATGCATGTTCCACCATATGTACCTGGCTGTTGCAGTCAGGTTTGCACTGCTGGCAGAAATCACCCAACCAAGAGCAGCTTGTGGGAAAAAAGGTTTATTTTGGCTTACAGACTCCAGGGGAAGCTTCATAATGGCAGGGGAAAATGATGGTATGAGCAGAGGGTGGACATCACCCCCTGGCCAACATCAGGTGGACAACAGGAACAGGAGAGTGTGTCAAACACTAGCAAGGGGAAACTGGCTATAACACCCATAAGCCCGCCCCCAACAATACACTGACTCCAGGAGGTGTTAAATCTCCATCAGCTGGGAACCTAGCATGCAGGACACCTAAGTGATGGGGGACACCTGAATCAAACTACCACACTGGCTTATGTGGGTACTGGGGAATCAAACATGGGTCCTTGGGCCTCACAGGCAAGTGCCTTAACCACTAAGCTGTTTCTTCAGCACTCCCCTCCCCCCGCTTTTCTTTTTGGTTTTTCAAGGTAGAGTCTGGCTCTAGTCCAGGCCGACCTGGAATTCACTATGTAGTCTCAGGGTGCCTTCAAACTCTCAACGATCCTACCTCTGCCTCCTGAGTGCTGGGAAGAAGGTGTGCACCACCGTATCTGGCCTTATTTATTTTAACTTAGGCTTTATTCTAGAGAAGGAAGGAGAAAAGAAGGTAAAGGCAGCTCATGCCACGTGAGAAGGCAGGAGAGGGTGGGGAGCCCACGGGGAGGAGGGGCTCTCCACCCCCATCTCAGTCCAGGGGGCTTACCAGGGCAGGGACCTGGAGGTTCAGGAGAGATGAACAGGCAAAAGCGAGCTTAAATGTTAGTGACATTTCTGCGTGTTGATGTGTGGTCTTACTGTTCTCACTCTGGTCAAGGATTAACCTCACTGCGCTTTGCGCTTTGACCTCCGGCTGTTGACTCTGTCTGGTCCGAGGTTATTTGCATCGTGGGCGCAGCTCCATCCTCCTCCTCCTCCAGAGTAGCTTTGAGCTGCCCCTCCTTCCTCTTGCACCTCCCAAATCGAGTGCTCCCAGCACAACACAGACCCGCTCCACAATGTTTCTGTGCAGCCAGGGATCGATGGTCCCGACAGCAGCCAGCAGAGGGCGCAAGCCAGCCGCTCCTGGGGACAGCTGTGCTCCGGGCTGGGTGACAGCGACCTGCTCATGGCCAGCAGAAAGAAAGCGGCCTGCAGCAGGTGCCTCTTGGGTGAACTGTCCCTGGGAGGTGCGAACATATGTCTACTCACCTCAGATAGACCCACGGCAGACTGAAGTAATGACCCCAAGCGTTTACTGGGTTCACTTAAAGGACCATGGGTGATCCCAAAACAGAAACTTCACTAAAAGTCTCACCCCAGCAGGAACTCACAGAGCGAACTTCAACACACCCCATCATTTTATATATATATATAAACACACACACACACACATATGAATTGGTTTATCAAGGTAGGGTCTCACTTTAGCCTAGGCTGATCTGGAATTTACTAGGTAGTCTCAGGCTGGCCTCGAACTTACAGCGATCCTCCTACCCCTGCCTCCTGAGGGCTGGGATTACAGGTGTGCCCCATCCCATCCAGGCATTGTTTTTATAGGGATCCCACCCTGCCTCCTGGGCTTGCTGACAGCCCCAGTGATTGCGCAGCCCATGTGGAGTCAGGACAGGATGGTCTAGTCTGGGCGTCCCAACTGTTTGTACCTTTCCCTCTCCTGCTTCCTGTTCCCTCCTGTGTTCATGAGGCTCTCCTGCAGCCTGGGCTAGGATGGTCCAGAGGGAAGTGCAAGGAGCCACGGAGCTTTCAGATGTATCTGAGTCCTCACCTGGTGTCTGGAGTGTCAGTCCAAGCAAGCCCTCAGCACCCCACCGGCCCTGCTCTGCCTCAGGCTGAGGGACATCAGCAGGAACAAAACCCTGAAGGTTGGTTGCCATGAGCAGACCTCCTAAATTCTGTCTTCTTCACCCTGGGCGCCCACCTGAAGGTTATGTTCAGGTCACTGTAGGGGCCTGGGAGCTGGTGTGTGTGTGTGTGTGTGTGTGTGTGTGTGAGAGAGAGAGAGAGAGAGAGAGAGAGAGAGAGGACCCTGCCTATTCCAAGGAGGGTAAGACTCCATGCCAGGACTGCATCTATGGGTTGATGGTGCCTGTGGCTTGCTGGTCGAGTTCAGAAGCCTCACTCCCTCAGATTCCCATACAATGTCCTGTGACTGGATGGAGGACTGACACTTTCTGACCCCAGGGCTCTGCCTCTGAGTGCCTGGGTCTCTGAGAGGAGGGACAAGACCATGCAAACAGATGACCAAGTTGTCCTAGTTTTAGTTCTAATAGTTCTGGGTTCTGAGAAGCCTGTCACCTTGGCTGTGAGGAAGGTGGCTGCTTCCTAAGATGTGGCACTTGAGGGGTTCACCTCAGGCTGGATCCCTGAGAGAACCCTGTGCAGCTGGGCTGTGATGGCAACTGTTGGAAGGGAAGAGCCAGCTACCTCCTCCCTCCCCGGCCTTGACACTGTTGTCATTCCAGCTGATTTAGTCCTTTTTTTTTTACTTAAAAAATCCATCTTTTATTTGTTGCTATGTTTTTTTACTTTTTAATTTTTTTCTTCTCAATTGTTATTAACATTTTCCATGATTATAGAAAGTATCCCATGGTAATACCCTCCCTCCCGCCTGGCACTTTCCCCTGTGAAACTCCATTCTCCATCATACCCCCTCCCCATCTCAATCAGTCTCTCTTTTATTTTGATGTCATGGTCTTTTCCTCCTCTTATGATGGTCTTGTGTAGGTAGTGTCAGGCACTGTGAGGTCATGGATATCCCGGCCATTTTATGTCTGGAGGGAGCACGTTGTAAGGAGTCCTGCCCTTCCTTTGGCTCTTACATTCTTTCTGCCACCTCTTCCGCATTAGACCCTGAGCCTTGGAAGGAAGGTGTGATCGAGATGTTACTTATTACTCCTGATTTAGTCCTTTTAATACCTGGAGCCTACCTGTCAATTACTACTGGGGCTTCCAGAGTGGACTCATTCCAAACTGGTATTGGGGTTCTGTTTGGGGACCCTTCCCCATCCCTGGTCCTCAGCAGGCGCTGGAGCTAGACCTGGCTCAGTACAGGAGCCCCCCCTCCCCCCACCCCCCACAGAGCCTCTCCTGACCTCTCTGTACACACAACCAGTTCCTCACAGAAGCCAGGCTTTCCTTCAGCCTTTGAAAGTTCAAAGGAACCTACTTCCGGGGAGATCAGTGGGGAGGGTGCCCGGATCTGAGAAGGCTGATCTCTTGCCATCTGGCCCCATCCTGTTGCTTTTCAGAGCTGACATCCCCAACTCCAAGAAGGTCCCACTCCTTCCAGATCACCTCTGTTCTTGTGGGGACCAGGTCTCCCCGCTAGCTCTATACGGTAGCCAGCCAGGGAGTCAGGCTCCAGGTTTGGGGACCCAAAGGTGGCGCTGTCCTGAAACCTTTCCTGTTGCTGACTGGCTTCTTAGGCTGCAGTCAGGGCCATGTGCTGGCAGCACTTTTGACCATGAGGTCATAGTGTTGGCCGAGACCAGCGTCTCCAGCAGGAACCCTGTGTGGGGTTGCTCTCCCATGACAATAGCCTCCACCTTCAGAAATGGTCCCCATGCTCTGGAGGCTCTGAGGGCGTAGGGACTGGCTCCAACGGTCGTCCTACCCTCCAAAGCACATGGCCTTCCTGGCTCCGTCCTCTCTGGGCCCTCTGACTCCCAACCTGGGCACAGCCAGCACCTGTCCACAGGACTCACGAGGAGCGAGTAGGCATTTGGTAAGACTCCCGGCACTGGTGACAATATGAAGTCACCCACTAATGAAATAAGTTTGGTAGGCTGGATGCTGTGTTCCAAGCAGTAGAGCTCCCAGCAGGCATTGCTGATCTGGACACCAGCCTGGCCAACACGGACGGAGATGCACCCACGTGTTTTGCTTCTGGGCAGCTGCGGAGCGGATGGCAGAGACGAGGGAAGATTCTTATGGAGCAACTCTCAGGTGATCGATGTAAGAGAACCTGCCTATTTTTGTTTATTTATTTATTTATTTTTGGTTTATTTTATTTATTTGAGAGCAACAGACACAGAGAGAAAGAGGCAGATAGAGAGAGAGAATGGGCGCACCAGGGCCTCCAGCCACTGCAAACAAACTCCCGACACATGTGCCCCCTTGTGCATCTGGCTAATGTGGGTCCTGGGGAATCAAGCCTCGAACCGGGGTCCTTATGCTTTACAGGCAAGAGCTTAACCGCTAAGCCATCTCTCCAGCCCAAACCTGCTTATGTTTAATTTTAAAATTTATTTACAAGGATGGGTGGGGGAGTATGGGCATGCCAGGGCCTCTTTCCACTGCAAATTAACTCTGCAAATCAATTCCAGATGCATGCACCATTTAGTGTATCTGGCTTTAACTGGGTACTGGGGTTACAAACCTGGACCATTAGGCTTTGGAAGCAAGCACCTCTAATCACTGAGCCATTTCTCCAGCTTGAGTTATAAATTTTAAAAATGGGATGAAGTTTTTGTTCCATAAATCATACCTCCATAGGATGGTTTATAAAAATTACAGTCTTGAAAAATCCATAAAGCTTTACATTTGGGATTTGTGAATTGTATTATGGATGTGAGACCTCAATAAAATAAAAATCAAAGCCAGGCGTGGTGGCACATACCTTTAATCCCAGCACTCAGGAGGCAGAGGCAGGAGGATCGCCATGAGTTCAAGGTCACCCTGCAACTACATAGTGAATTCCAGGTCAGCCTGGACCAGAGTGAAACCCTGCCTCAAAAAAGCAAAAATTAAAATAAAATAAAAGTTAAGAACCAGGCATGATGGCTCATGCCTTTAATCCCCTGTAAATCCAGCACTTGGGATGCAGAGGTAAAAGGATCACCCTGAGTTCAAGAACACCCTGAGACAACATTGTGAATTCCAGGTCAGCCTGGGCTAAAAGGAAAAAAAAAAAAAAAAAAAAAAGGACAGTTGTTTAAATCAGGCATGGTTGGTACACAACTTTAAGCCCAACACTCGGGAGGCAGAGGTAGGAGGATCGCTGTGAGTTTGAGGCCACCCTGAGACTACACAGTGAATTCCAGGTCAGTTTGGATTAGACCAAAACCTGCTTCAAAAAACCAATATATATAAAAATAAAGTAATAAGTCAAGTAGAATATCTAGACTACAGTGCCACACGTTTAGTAAGGGGACTGCATGTGTGTGCATGCAACTGTAAACATTTGCACAACTTGAATGTGTACTCATGGTGAGTGGTGTGTGAAGTTGCAGACGTGAACGTGTTCACACCTGTGTGAGTGGGAGCACACGTGTGGCTGTGCGTGCACGTGTGTGCCTCCTGGGCAGCAGTGAGAATGTCCCGCCTGGTGCCTTGTTTCCTGGTGCCTTGTGTGAGAGCGGGCACACTCAATTGTATATTCCCTCCCTCCCAGGCACAAGAGCAGGGCCCACCGTCTGCCACTGACTGTGGCTGCTGCTCTGCTTTCTGATGGAGGTGCAGACATTCTGATGATGATGATGATGATGAGGTCATTACCCCCTCTCTGTGAGTGCATATGGCATCTGTCACACAGAGGCCTCTCTGCAGGGAGGTAAGCATTGCATGGCCAGAGGAAGCAGCTGGTCTGTCTCTGGGGACAGGACATCTTGGACTGTGGTTTGGGGGCTGTGTAGTATTTATTTACACTTTCTCTGGGGACTCCCTCTCTATTTCATGTGGTTTTTTTTTTTTTAATTTTACTTTTATTTATTTGAGAGCATGAAAGAGAGAAAGAGAGAGAGGGAGGCAGGGGAGGGAGAGAATGGGCACACCAGGGATTTCAGCCACTGCAAACAAACTCTAGATGCATGTACCACCTTGTACATCTGGCTTACATAGGTCCTGGGGAATCGAACTGAGGTTCTTTGGTGCCTTAAGTACTAAGCTATCTCTCCAGCCCTCATGTTTATTTAGGGCTGGAGAGATGGCTCAGCAATTAAAAGTGCTTTTTTGCAAAGCCTGGTGGCCCTGATTGGATTGCTCAGTACCCACAGAAAGCCAGATGCTCATTTGTCTGGAGTTTGCTTGCAGTGGCAGGGCATATATATATATATACACACACACACACATATTTAGAGAGAGAGAGAGAGAGAGAGAGAGCCTGAGCCCCCTGCCTCTAATAAACTCCAGATACATGCATCACTTTGTGCATCTGGCTTTCTGTGGGTACTGGGGAATTGAACCTGGGCCTGTAGTCTTTGCAAACACTTGCCTTTAATTGCTAAGCCCAGCACATTTCATGTGGTTTTAATGTGCCCTGACTGGAGCTTTTCCTGCCCACCCTTGTTGGTCTTAGGGAAGACCACAGGTGACTTGGGGCCGTGCCGTGAAAGACTCTGGCTGCTGCCCCGCTGGGACCAGGACATGTCCTCAGTTGAGTTAAGCACACGTTGCCGGGGGTTGGTGACCTTTTGAGGTAGACTGACTTCGTGTTACAGGGACGAGGGACAAGTTCTGCTGCTTCCTGGTGACTTGGTTTCTTTGAAGAATATGTTGCTCAAGGAGAACACTGGGGAAACACCAAGTCCACGTGAGATATAGTTTTTTTTCCTAGCCTTCAAGGCTCCATTCAAGATTCCAGTATCTGATCTATATTTGCATGGCCTGTCCATTGCTGTATGGCAGATTATGTCACAATGCAATAGCTAAAAGTTACTATGGACACCAATGCCATTCGCAGTGTCTGGGGGTCAAGCATGTGTGGGCAGTGCACCTGGGTGGTCTGACTCGGGGTCTCCTCAGCTGCAGTGGGGCTATTGGTGGTGACAGCTTGTCTGCAGGCTGGCTAGGGGCTGGAGGAGCCGCTCGGGGTGGGGGTGGGGGCTCGCAGGGTTGCAGGTAGCATTTGCAAAAAGCCTTGTTCTCTGGGGTACCATCTCCACAAGGCTGCTGGTGGCCATCAAGGAACAGGAAGACCTGCTGTCCTAGAGAAGAGGGCAGAAGCTAGAATACTTACGGTGTGAGACCCTGCACCGGTGTGAGACGTTATCACACATGGCAACCCTGACCAACCCTGCACCAGTGTTGGCTTCCACAGGGGCTGGGGACCCAGGCCCTGGCCACGTCCAAACCTCCTACCCCTGGCTGTCTCCTAGGTTCCTGTTTATGAGCTCAGCGCTGGCCAGTGGCCTGTCCCAGGGGCAATATGAGTTCGCTGATCAGCACTTCCAAACCACAGCCTTGAGCAGAACTGGAGGCAGCATCCAAGCCAGCGGTCAGGGGTCTAGAAACTACTTTGAGTTTTCCATGAATTTGCACAATGACCCTGGGAAAGCCCTCCAGGTGCCAGACCTCAGGTGAGAGGAGGAAGCCAGGTGAGCCACGAGGAGCATTCGAGCTTGGTCTCAGGGAAACAGCCCTGGGCAGGGTGGTTCCAGGAACCAGCAGCTCTGCACCACGGATCCTCTGATTAAACAAGGTGGCTTCCCTCTCCGTGCAGTTGGAAATTAAACACTAGGGTTATTATGACAGACACCAGAGTATGCTTTCAATTTTTTTTTTTTTTTTCGAGGTAGGGTCTCACTCTAGCCCAGGCTGACCTGGAATTCTCTATGTAGTCTCAGGGTGGCCTTGAACTCACGGCGATCCTCCTGCCTCTGCCTCCCGAGTGCTGGGATTAAAGGCGTGCGCCACCACACCCAGCTCAAAGCTTCATTTTTGCTGACTGTTTTTTTTTTTTTTAGCTCTGTTGTTAATGGGAGCTGAAACTGTTGAAGGGCAGGAGATTGTCCTGGATGGGGCCCCTGGGCCTGGGCAAGTCCTTTCAGAGCCCCATCAGGTAGGTGCACCTGCTCAGTGCCCATGGGTCTGTCCAGGATGTTATGTCAGCCGTAGACTTTTCTCCAGTGGTAGGGAGGCTTGTGCGAATTCACACTCACAGTAGTATAGGCTTTTTGTCCCCTGTGTGGGCACACAGAACCCAGTAGGCCAGGATCCAGCTTCCATTCCAGGTACGCTTATGAGAAAAGGTCTCATACTTTACAGCTGAACTTTGAACTGGAGCAGCTGAGACCTGGACAGCCACCGTTTTGTCCCCGCAGTGCAGGGAGCAGCCAAGGTGGATCTGGGCTCGTCTGTACCAGCTGAGGACTCACAGCGCAGGGCAGAGTCTAGCTAGAAAGGGGCATGTCTGTACCAACTGGGCCTAGCCACTGGGTTAGGCCCAGGAGGGCAGAAGTGGGCAACCAGCTCACCATACAGTTTGGTACCTGTTGGGGCTGAGGTGAGGTATGCCTTTCATTGCCTATATTTATGTCTACCTTGTTTAATAAAACTGCTGGCATTTTGTGCTACTGTGTGAATTCATTTATGCTCACCCCTTTATGTTTTTCTTCTTTTCTTGGTTTCTCAAGGTAGGGTCTCACTCCAGCCCAGGCTGACCTGGAATTCACTATGTAGTCTCAAGGAAGTGTTGAACTCATGGTGATCCTCCTGCCTTAGCCTCCTGAGTGCTGGCATTGAAAGTGCGTGCCACCACACCCGGCTTCTGCTCACTTTCTTACAAAATCACGAGTTCATGAACTGCTTCCCTGTGTGTTGGGAGATGGGGGGACCAGCTTGAGTCCCATGTTCACAGACAACACCGTGGGCCTTCTGTGTGTTCCAGATGGGCCACCAACAGGGTTCCCAGAGATCTACCCTTTCCCCTGGGACACTGCTGGTGCAAATGGATGGCAGCGCCTGGGCTGACAGGGCAGCAGACAGATGGAGTGGAGGTGGCACCGTACCCTGGGGAGCAGACAGAGCAGGAGGGTGCAGTGTGGGGGGGGACCCTGTCCACAGAAGCTCTTCAGCTTGTTGGGGGATAGACGATAGACAAGGGGCCACCATAGCCTGTGGAGAGCAAGGGAGCCTCCGGGGTCCTGTTTGAAAGTCTCGCTGGGGAACCTGGAGCTGTGGTTGGTTAAACTCAGGCCCCAGACTTAGTGCCATCGTTGGTTTCTCAGCCCCCACTCAGAACCAACAACTGGCTCCAATGTGCGTCTCGAGGTGGACTTTCCCCACCCGGCCTTCTCATGGGCAGGGACTTTGCATACCATCTCCTCTTCCCTCCTCTTAAACTGATTCAGTCTCTCTGAACTTTACCCTCTAGTCTGTGGATTTTAGTTCTTTGAATTCATTAAGACAAGAATCTAGAGATACCCCTAAATTATTGGTGCATTGGTATTCATTGGAGAGGAAGCCCAAAATTCCAGTTTTACCCCCTCTTGCCTTCTTGGGCCAGATCTGTGCCTTCTTCGCTTCTCTTAAGTTCTAACTATAATCTAATAAAACTTGTAAACTTAAAAAAAGAAAAGGAAGAGATTCTCAGGAGGGAGCTCCAGGCACAGGTGAGGGTGGGCAGGTTTCCCTTAGGTGCCTGTGGCTGCCGAGACAGAGCCTGGTGAGCGAGGACGAAGAGCAGGGACCAGTCTACACAGCCCTCCCCCCTCCCGGGGCCTCTGCCCTGGGCCTGCTCAGTGGAATACAAGGAATCCAGACACACATGAGCCTTCCCGGCGTAGCGGCTTCTGTGTCCAGAGGGTGAACCGCCCTGTGGGTCATCTGGAGGGGTCCCCAGACATCGTCCGTCAGGCTTGGAGATCCACCTGGGGAGAGAATGCGGATGCTCGCATACCCGCCTGGGCCCTGATGTCCTTGGGACAGAGATGGAGGACATCGTGGTGGTTCCACGACAGGCCCAGGAAGGACAGGACTCAAGTGTCCATTCCAACCTACAGACAGAGCCCGCTTGAGGCCAGTGCCCACAGGCAGAAAACCTTCGCTGGAGGGCAGAGGGGCCTATGGGGCTGTTGGTCAGTTTTTGACCAGCCATGGTGGGTTCTGGTCACACCAGGAACGGCTGTAACATCTAGCGTGGGCTGAACTGTGCCCCCAGAACCCGCTCACTGACGTCTCAGCCACAGGACTCAAGGTGTGACTGCTTGGAAACTGGACCTTTGTAGAGGTGGGAAGAGCTGAAAGTCAGCAGAGGGCCATGATTGGCCCCAAGGCTTCCCTGCCCTTGGCTATAGGTGCAGATAGGACACCATGGTGACCCCAGTGACCAGAACTCAGAGTGAGTATCCCCTCAAACTGGACAATCCAAGGAGGCTCTGCAGAGGCCACAGGTGGCTGGACTTCTTATAACAGTTCCATATTTCAAGGATTCTTTTTTGGAGAAAAGTCATCCATTGCTCAGAGAGAGAATTGAACATCAGGTTAGCTGGGACTGGCTGGCTTTCTCACCCAGATCTCAGCAGCCCTACTTGTGTGGTTAAGTTGGGACTCCTTGTTTTGTTCCAGGGAGGGTGCATAAGCCCCAGGAGAACCAGAAAGCAGGCCGGGGCACCATCAAGGCAGGAGTCAAAGAGCCAGGCTGTGCCTTAGAGCCGCAGGCAGCATGCTGGTCCCAACCCCGAAGGAGCCAGGGTCACCCCGTTGTGGAAGAGGCCACACTCACCAGCTCCCCCCGCAATCCACACACAACTCATCCCATGAGGATTTACCCCATGCCTGCTCCAGAGGAGCCAGCTGTCAGCCACGCTGATCTCCTGACATCCCCGCACGATCATGGCACCCAAGCACCATGTGACAAGTCTGCGGCACGGAAAACGCGGTGATGACACAGGAGCTCCAATTCCCAGGTGGGAAGTGACTACTGCCTGAGCTGTCATCAGCACTGGCTGTCATTGGGGATTGACTTAATGAATAAAACATGAAGACTTGGAGGTACGCAAGGTTGGAGAAAATTAGTGGTCCTTTGTAGGACAAAGATCCTGCCTGGGTGATCCAGTTTGGAAGTAGCTACTCTGGCTACACGTGCTGGCAGGGAAGGCTGGGAACCTGGTGACAGTGAACTGAAGAGCAGCCAGAGGTGAGCCGGCTGGCGTCTGTGACAGGAAGGAGCCCTCAGCTACGGCAGGTGAGTCTGTCAAGAAGAGACAGCCAGGCAGGGAGGCTGGGAGCCATCAGCAGATTGGGGGGGAGGGTGAATTTCCTCCCAGGAGCCCCACTTCCTGCCAAGAAGGAGCCATGGAGGGCACGGAGAACCTGGAATGTTATAGGTGCCCAGTGAACCCTTGCGCTGAGGTGAGTTCGCAAAGCTCGAGTCTTGGGTGGCAGTTGCATCCCGGGCTGTCCCTGGATCTTTGTACAAGTTGTCAAGGGAGACTTCGGCGCGAGGCTGAGGCTGATCTAGCTTCTCTTTGTCCCCCACCCGGTCATTGTCATCATGGCACACAGCCCCACCAGCCCTAGGCGGGTGCAGTCAGCGGCCCACCCCCACCGCCGCCTCCCTCCAGTGGCCTCTCCCAGCTCTCTGCTCCAGGGCCTGGAAAGCCTGGGTGGGGATTAGCCTGAGAGTCCCTCCTCCCCTTACCCTGCCTTTTGGCTGAGCAGACCCCTCCTTGTGTGCTATTGTGTTTGATCCTCGTCCCTCCTTTCCTAACGTGCTTTGCCGGCTCTGAGTCGGTGGGGCTTTTGTGCCTGGACCAGCCATGCAATACCAGGTCCCGTGTGGAAATGGGCCCCTGTGAGCCAGTCCTCTCCGAGCACAAGGCAAGACCTGGGTGGCTTTTTATTTATTTATTTTCAAAGATTTATTTATTATTGTTTTTTATTTATGAGAGAGAGAGTTTATTATTATTTTTTATTTATGAGAGAGAGAGTTTATTATTATTTTTTATTTATGAGAGAGAGAGAGTGGCCACTGCAAATGAATTCCAGACACATGTGCCACCATGTGCACCTGGCTCACGTGGGACCTGGAGAATTGAACCTGGGTCCTTGGGCTTCGCAGGCATGCGCCTTAACTGCTAAGTCATCTCTCCAGCCCCTGGGTGGCTTTTAAACTCCAGGTTGGAAGTGGCCAGTTTCCAACCTGTAGGGTCTGAGGAGGCTCAGGGGGGTCCCAGAGAATTGGGGTGGCTTCTCACACACATAGAAGTGAGATTTGAGGACTTTTGGTTCTGCAAGGGAAAACCTCAATAGTATGGTCTCTAGTTTCCTCCCCTCTTCCCCTGGACCCAGTGCCGGTGGGTTGCTCAGTTCCTGGGGGCCAGCGTCACCCTTCAAGGGACCTGATCACCATGGCAACCAGCATCATGCAGTGTTGATGGCTTCATAGATAGGTAATTCCTGCCGGGCATGAGTTTGAGACCGCCTGAAACTAAATAGTAACTTCTAGGTCAGCCTAGGCTAGAGTGAAATGAAACCTTTCCTCAAAAAAACAAAACAAGAGGGACCAGAGAGGTGGCTTAGAGATTGAGGCATTTGTCTGCAAAGCCAAAGGACCCAGGTTCAACTCCCCAGGACCCATGTAAGCCAGATACACAAGGTGGTGCATGCGTCTGAAGTTTGTTTGCAGTGGCTGGAGGCCCTGGTGTGCCCATTCTCTCTCTCTCTCTCTCTCAAATAAATAAATAAATAATTTTTACAAAATGAATCTTAATGGTTGTCCCGTTCACTCAAGTCTTTTTTTCTGCCTCTTTTTAGTTTTTCGAGGTAGGGTCTCACTCCAGCCCAGGCTGACCTGGAACTTACTATGCAGTCTCAGGGTGGCCTTGAACTCACGGCGATTCTTCTGCCTCTGTCTCCCGAGTACTGGTACTAAAGGTGTGTGCCACTATGTTTGGCTCTAGATCTTTTAGAAAATATCTTATATATTAACACATTTATTTATTTGTGTGTGTATGAGAGGGAGAGAAAGCACTCTGCAAATAAAATATAGACCTATGCACCTTGGTGCTTAGGCTTTGCAGGCCTTAATTGCTGAGCCATCTCTCCAGCCCTCACTCTAAGTCTTAAGAAATAAAACTAAAACTGTTATACTAGAAGCTGGACCAGCTGCAACCATTGTCCCCCAGTAGTGGTCCTTACAGTGGCCCTGTTTGCATAACTCATGCTTGGTTCAGAATTTGCACTCGTAAGAGGTGTGCATCTGGAAGTAACTAGACATGACACCGATTTGAGCTTAAGACTTCATTTAAATGATTCTCTATTGTACATATGTTTCTTCAAGTTCCTTGTTAAAAAATAGTGAACAAGCCAGGTGTGGTGGCGCACGCCTTTAATCCCAGCACTTGGGAGGCAGAGGTAGGAGGATCACTGAGTTTGAGGCCACCCTGAGACTACATAGTGAATTCCAGGTCAGCCTGGGCTACAGTGAGACCCTACCTCAAAAAAAAAAAAAAAAAAAAGTGAACAAAAATACAGCATAAAAATCCACCTGCCCAATTGCTGAGCGGGCCATGTGTTTTCACAGGACACTGCAGTGCAATAGGCCTGGACCCGCATCCTCTGTGACTGGGTGTCAATTCCTTTCTCATTGCTGGGACAAAACACCCAACCATAAGCTGCTTATGGAAGGAAAGGATTTATTTCTGCTTACAGTTTTGAGAGAACATGTCCATCAGGAAAAAGCAAAATCAGCAACAACAAAAGCTGAGAAAGCCCGGCAGGCAGGAAGCTGAGAGAGTGAGGCTGGACATGGACTTCGAGGCCCACCCTCTTGACACTTTCTCTAGGAGAAGGTTCCAAAACCTTCCCAAGTTTTTTTTTTTTTTCTTGAGATAGGGTCTCACTCCAGCCCAGGCTGACTGGAATTCACTATGTAGTTCTAGGCTGGCCTAGAACTCATAGTGATCCTCTTACTTCTGCCTTCCAACTGCTGGGATTAAAGGCGTGAGCTGTCAAGCTCAGCCCAAACAGTCTTTTTAAATTTTATTTTATTTTTTTTAAGTTTATTTGCTTATTAGAGAGAGAGAAACAGAGAGAATGGGCACACCAGGGCCTCCAGCCAGTGCAAATGGACTCCAAACTCATGTACCACCTTGTGCATCTGGCTTATGTGGGTCCTGGGGCCCTTTGGCTTTGCAAACAAATGCTTTAACCACTAATCCATCCCTCCAGCCCTTTTAAAAATTTTAAAATATTAGCCGGGCGTGGTGATGCATGCCTTTAATTCCAGCACTCGGGAGGCAGAGGTAGGAGGATCACCAAGAGTTTGAGGCCACCCTGAGACTACAGAGTGAATTCCAGGTCAGCCTGAGCTAGAGTGAGACCCTACCTTGAAAAAAACAAAAACAAAAACAAAAAATTTTAAATATTTATTTATTTAGGAGGAGAGTGCCAGGAAGCCGGGTGTGGTGGCGCACGCCTTTAATCCCAGCACTCAGGAGGCAGAGGTAGGAGGATCACCGTGAGTTCGAGGCCACCCTAAGACTCCATAGCGAATTCCAGATCATTCTGAGCCAGAGTGAGACCCTACCTCAAAAACAAAAAAAGAAGAGTGCCAGGTCCTCTTGCCATTGCAAATGAACTCCAGATGCATGTGCCACTTTGTGCATCTGGCTTTACATGGGTACTGGGGAATTGAGTCTGGGCCATCAGGCTTTACACACAGGCACCTTTAACCACTGAGCAATCTCTCTGGCCCAGCCTTCTCAACCAGTACCACCAATTGGGTGTTAAGTACTCAAATGATGAGTCTATTGGGAAAACTTCAAACCACCGCAGACTGAAGGTACAGCCTGAGGAACACCGCCTCGCCCCTTTGTCAGACATGCGGTTTGCAAATATCTTCCCTGGTTTCATGGGCTGCCGTTCCCTGTCATTTGTTTCACACAAGTTCTGAGTTGGTCTATTTTTCGCTCTGTGCTTTTGGTGTCATATTCGGGAAATCCCTGCCAAATGCAAAGCGAGCTTCTAACCAGCAGCTCTTCCCTTGTTTCCGCTGCCCACGTGCCGTGCCCGTGCCGACACCCAGTAGAAAGGCCGGCGTGACTCCTGGTGACTGAGCCAGCTGGCAAGTGCTCCTCACACTGCCCAGCTGCTGGTCATTCTTCAGGGAGTCCCCTGGAGGCCAGCAAAGAGGCGGGGGGGGGGACTCAGCTTCTGCCGGTCACTTGACGCTGCTGTTCCATTTCCTTCCTGGCCTCTGACGGACAACACAGAGCCTCACAGAGTTTGGGAACAGACATGTAGGGTGTAAAGATCGGGGATGGGGGGACCAGTTGAGGTGGCGCCCATCCCACTCGGCACCCCACTTTTAGAACAACATAACACAGACCATGTGGGCGCTGCTTTTGAAAGCTGCCACTTGGGTAGCAATCTGTGTGTTCTGTTATATAGTTTGATGTCTTGTTAGAAAGATTTCAAAATTAGCATCAACATTCGAGAAGAAATAAAATCCTTCCATATGCTGCTGAGCTTGGGTGGCACCAAAACGGGAGAGCTGAGCTCCCCGAAGACGAATTGAGCCCCAGCACCTTCCGCCCCCTCCAGCGCTGCCTCTGCTCGGGCCTCATTTCTGTCCCCTGTTCTTCTCCGCCACCCACACCACCCTGTCCCCGAGGTCTGCCTTGTGCTGCCCTCCTGAACACGTCCTCACCGGTCCAGGGCGGGGCGTTGGTGCCAAAGCTATTTGCTTCATCCTTCTGACTCTTGTCCCACTGTCTCTTGTCCTGAGTGGCCCTGATGGGAGCACACCCTCTTTGCTGGGGAGTCAGTCCAGGACGTTTTTCCTCCCTGAGCCTGAAAACAAGGGACACTGGCCTAGCATCAGGGCTTCCACAAGAGCCCTCGGGCCATAGGGCAGAGAGCTCAAGTCAAGGCGGGCATGAGCTTTAAGGTCCATCTTGATGGAAGAGCTCTGTACCTAGCTTGCTCAGAAAATCTTTGCAATGGATTTGCCAGCGAGTAAACAGACACAGGTCTCCGGGCCTGGATAGGAACATCTTAGACCGGGACCTTCTTGTTTGTTTTGACTCTTTTTGATGAACCTTCTCTGGAGTTTCATGCAAATAGCCCATGTCTTTCTTGTTTATGGGATCCTAGTGTTGAGCAGAGGGTTCCTACACATAACTTGTCAGCAGGACTTTAAGGCCCGCAGACACCACTATCTGACCCCAATGAGCCATCGTGGAAAACCACAAACTGGTCCCAGCTGGATAAGAACTCGGGCCACCCGGCTCTCCCAGTTAGTGCTGTTGGACACAGATGCTACTCTCTGGCTTTTTTCTTTTGTGTGTGTGTGTGTGTGTGTGTGTGTGTGTGTGTGTGTGTGGTTACCTAGAGACAAGAAAAATGCGGTGAATTTAATACTTATCTTGTGTGTAATGTCAACAGACTGCAGTGAGTGCTGGAGGAGCCACAAGCCTCAAGCCCATGGTCAGACCCTTCCCATGCTCAGAGCTCTGCTGGGGCTGAGACTGCAGTGTCTACTCTAGGCCCCTGCGAGCTCCCTGCGCCGGCGGACTTGGGCGGACCAGTTCATGTGTTTGTTCGCTTGCCAGCCTGGGACTGCAGAGAGTTGGTCAACCCGAACGCGTTTCAATGAGACTGGCATTTAAAGTAGCAGAATTTGGGTGGTGCAGACAATCCCTCAGCTCCATACTGTGGTGGCTTCATGCAGCCAGGTGAAGACCTTGGGGGACAAAAGCCAGTGTCGTGGAGGAGTTAGGAATTTCCTGGCTGATGTCTGGGCATTTGGACAGAACATGTGTCCTTCCTGGGTGGCCAGGCTGCCAGCTGTCCTGAGATAGCCAGACATCCTTACGAGTGTTAGCTAGGTCTTAATTAATTCTCTGGTGCTGTCTTTCTAAGTATGTGTAAAAGACATAACACCATAATAACACTGCAGTACACATGATCGTAATTATCATATTACATATATACACATGCACACAAATGCTATGAGCTATGTACGTCTGATTTAAACTGTAGCTCTTTAGCCTCCATGAAGGGTAGCCAAGCCAAACTAAATTTTTTTTAAAAATTATTTATTTATTTATTTGAGAGCGACAGACACAGAGAGAAAGACAGATAGAGGGAGAGAGAGAGAATGGGCGCGCCAGGGCTTCCAGCCTCTGCAAACGAACTCCAGACGCGTGCGCCCCCTTGTGCATCTGGCTAACGTGGGACCTGGGAAACCGAGCCTCTAACCAGGGTCCTTAGGCTTCACAGGCAAGCGCTTAACCGCTAAGCCATCTCTCCAGCCCCAAACTAAATTTTTGATTCTTTCTCAGGTATCTGGCCCAGGGCTTGGCACTTAAGAAACTCACAATAAACTATGCATCCTCCCTCCAGGTGCTAAGGGTGAGAGGCATAGGAGGTCCTGCCCTCAGAGTCATTCCGCAATTTCTGAAAACCTCAGTGAACCAAGACTGTGGGCCAGACCCCTTTCAGAAGCCCAAGCCTCGGCCAGAATCCCTGCTGTGGCCAGCCTGCACTGAGGGTTGGTGGCTGGCCCAAACATCCTCTTCTCCCCTTGCTGACTCTTGCCTGGGATCGAGCAGCTCTAGCTTCCTGTTTTAATTGGCTTCCATCTGCTCCTTATCTGTGCAGTTCTGTGGAGAAAGAGCAGAAAGCCAATTTCTTCTCCAGGCGGCCCCAAGGCTGAGCCCCCTCTGCCCTCTACTGTCTTCGATACTGGCTTCTAACGCTTGGCCCCTCTTGCCTTTGAGTGAGGTACATAGGCTTGGCTGGTGCTGGGAATATGGTGCAAGACCAGGCTGAATATGTGGCATGCGTGTGTGGGGGGGTGCAGGATGCAGGGCATGGAATAAAACGGTGTGGGTGTATGTGCAGTGTAGAGTGTGGGGTAAACAAGGAGGGGAGGGATGTCCAGTTCTGGGTGACCTATGTCTGGGGGGGGGGTCTTGCCAGTGGGAAGATGAACACGGAGGAGCGGCAGGCAGCAAGAGGCGTGCCAAGGGGCACTGAGGAGGATGGGAGTATCATGGGCAGTGGAGAACCACTGAAGAGTCCTGGGGGGCACCAGGAGCACCCTGGGAGTGATTGCCCAAAGGTAGAAGGCTGAGGCAGCCTGGGGCCAGGCCCAGAGGACGGTCATGGGATTCCATTTGTGTCGCAACGAGAGGGGACACAGACGGACAGCTACCTTCTCTCTTCATGCTCTAACGCTGAACCTGGCGACAGAGGTCTCCATGTGAACCCCTGCTCCCCCTCACCCAGGGATTACTGGGAGGCCATCCTTGGGGTGTGCACCCTCTTCCGTCTCCACTCACTGAGTTAGGAAGGTGATCAGAGAGTGCAGGCTCTGAGAACGGGGCCAGGGCTGTAGGTGGGGGCAGGAGGGCCCAGGTTGCGCTGGCACCTGCTGCTGCTGTCTTGAAATCCTTCCTAAGTTTTGGGCCAGAGGTGCCTGTGGTCACTTTGCCGCTCTCTTGCTGCTGTCAGCAGATATGGCCCCGCCTCACCTAAGACCTGCAGGTGACTTTGGTCAAACTCAGCCCTCAGGCGTCCTTTCCTCCCCCAAGACTGCAGCTGTGCGTCATTTACTGATAAGCTTTAGGCCCACCCTGGCTCCTGATCCACGTAGGTGCCGGTTAGATATGTGTAGAACGAACGAGTTCATGTCAAAGACGACACGCTGCTCGAGATCTGAGGGAGAATGCGGAGTTACAGAAACGTACTTCTGGGGCGTTAAGAGGGAAACACTGATGGGCCTGTATGAAAAAGGATGACGGTAACACCACTTAGCATCTGCTTCCTGGTAATCGCTGGGACAATTTACTAATCTGTGTATGCCGAGAAGAGAAAATGGTCTTCGGCGGATATTCCTGGACTGGAGCCAGACATCTCATTAGTGCTCATGAGCCTGTCATCTTTGCATAAACGCTCACGGAAAAGCCTCCCGAGCCACAGGCTTTCCGCTGGGAAAAGGATGGGGATCCCCTTCCAGGCCAAGTTCTACTTCACACGCAATCTGGAAAACCCACTGGAAACACTGCCTGCAGAATGTTATCCCCAAGGCTGGGGCTAGAGACGGCCCCGTGGCTGTCGAGCGAGGGCCCCATGGGATAGACCAGCTCCTGCGGGTCAGCTGGGAGTTTGGTAACGGGGTGACTCAGACCCTTCCCAGGAGCGGAATTCCCCTGCAGCTTCCTTCCATCAGGGGCATGCAGGCCCACCCTGTCAAGAGCCAGCGCCAAGAACCAGCCAGCACAACTTTTCAGCTCTCAGTGGCCTCTAGTGGCTGGGTCGCCAGTGCTTCATGGGTCTGTGTTTACCTCCACGAGCAGTCATCGCTATTCCACACCCAGAACATATATTTGTCAGGGGTGGAACCAAGGTTGTTATTGCTATTTTTTTTTTTTTTCAAGGTAGAGTCTCACTCTAGCCCAAGCTGATCTGGAATTCACTATGTAGTCTCAGGGTGGCCTCGAACTCATGGTGATCCTCCTACCTCCACCTCCTGAGTGCTGGGATGAAAGGCGTGTGCCCATCTCATTATTACTATTTTGGTGCAAGGTCTCGGACCTTGAACTAGAGATTGTCCTGCCTCAGCCTCCAAGAGCTGAGATCCTAGGCGCCTTTCAGGGCCCTGGATTGCCACTGCTGATCAAGTTGTCACTGCACGTGGCACTAGCCGTCCACAGAGCTCCTGAAGCTCAGCATTTCCAGAACGAGGCTCCACCCCACATCAAGACTCCTCTTCTCACTCGCCAAAGGCCATCTGTCCTGTCGTGCACATTAGAGCAGCTCCAAAACTTAGGATGTTACCCACTCTCTCCAACAGATGAGCACATTCACCAACACGCTCCCACGGCTCTTGCCTCTACCCAGCCCCCGGCCTTGCCGTCCTGCCCCAAGCCCGGACACCTGTCAAGCGCTATCACAACCATCTCGCTGACAAGTCCCCCATGCTGGTGCCCAGGGCTGGCCTGCTGGCTCCAGAGCCGCTTTCCTCGGGGCCGGGGAGCTTTAGATGCGCTGTTTACCACGCTGTCTCCCCACTTTCTCCAATCCTTTCCCACCTTCAACACAACAAACAGAAAAAGAAAAGGCAGTGAGTGAGTTCTAGAAACCTGGAGTGGCTGAGGGAGGGGCCCTGTGCTCCGAGCCCTCTTGGAGCTTTCAGAGGTTATGACAATGCCTCCCCCACCCCCTCCCCACTGGGTTTGATTTTCCCTCTTATCTTCTTGAAATGTTAATGCACTGCAGACTGCAACCTCCCCATCCCCTTCTGGGAGTCTCTTCCTGCTCCATTGCTCCCAAAAGGCCCATTTAAATCTTGGCCTCAACCATTACCAATGTTTCGGACTGAATAGTTTAAGTAACCTCCAAAGTGGTTCGAGTTAACATTGTCTTTTGTTTCAAGATTTCATGCTTGTTTCTTTTCCGGTTAGGACCCCAGTCCAAAGCCCACACTTCGGATTGTACATCTCAGCTTTGGCCTCTGGCCAGTGAGCTCACACATATTTGCCTTGGCTCCTGACCCAACTGGGGACTTGGGCTGGAAGACTAAGGGGAAGCAGAGTCCAGTACGGGCCCTTGCCAAACATGTGGCCGGCCAGCCCGGGGCGCCGGCGGCTCCCTCAGGGACACCCAGCGAAGCCTGTTGGCCCCGCGTACAGCCTGGTTTCCATCTCTGGGTCTTTGCTGCCAGCTCAACTCTGATAGTGCTGGCTGTTGGTTAGAATGGCCTGAGCAAACAAGAGGCAGGACAAGGAGGGGACAAGTCCCTCACCTTCTCTGAGCAGATGCCATGGTCATACCTGCTTCAGGGTTTTTTGCCATGACCCACTTATATGATCTAGTGTGTCACTAACTGACACGAGCTTGTCCCACCTGGGGGACCTGCCCTCCCACATCGCATTGGTTTGATGTCCACATTTGTCTAGATCACTCCTCTGCTGCAGAAACCTGGTATTGGGTCACGCCCTGCCTGTTCTGGGGGAGTGGGGTGAAGATTCTGTAGGCTCAGGCTATCGGTCTCAGCTTGGGAGCCCATAGTTCCTGAGCCTGTTGGGCATAGGAACTTGGAGATTTGGAATTTGGGCAGTTCCGGGTCTGGAGGTCAGCTACAGGCACTGCATTTGGTCTGGACTGTAATACCATTCCAGCTGTATTTTGAAGTCTTTTTTAAAAATATTTTTATGTACTTATTTGCAAGCAGAGAGAAATAGGAGATAGACAGAGAAAATGGGTATACCAGGGCCTCCAGCCACTGCAAACAAACTCCAGATGCATGTGCCACCTTGTGCATCTGGCTTTACTTGGGTACTGGGGAATCAAACCCATGTTGTTAGGCTTTGTGGGTAAGTGCCTTAACCACTGAGCCATCTCTCCAACCCTCCAGTTGCATTTGAATTCTGTGAGCTGCTATGGGTTCCAACTGATGCTGATGGCAATTTCCTATGAGAAAATGTGCTGCCACTTGTTCAGGGAGGTACTGGCAGAGCTGTTCAGGCCGAGGATTTGGGTCAGGAGTGTTCAATGATAGTCACTCTCAGAATGCCTAAGGAACTTGTGGGGCTGAGCCCCCCCGGACCCTCATTTAGAAATGAATTCCATTTGGGCCCAGGAGTACCAGAGGACACACATGTGAGTCCACAAGTCCCATGTTGCCCTGCACAAGTCTCAGTGATCTTCACAGTGACCCGGACAATGTGTGTGTCGCAAAGCCCTTCCACAGAGCTCTCTGGAAATACAGTGTGGTGAATTTGAGGGAGGGCTTCCGGCTCTGACCCTGTCAGGGCTATGAGGCTGCACCTTGTGCAGCTGCATCCTTTTTTGTTTGTTTGTTTGTTTGTCTTTGGTTTCTTGAGGTAGGGTCTCACTCTAGCCCAGGCTGACCTGGAATTCTCTATGCAGTCTCAAGGTGGCCTTGAACTCACAGTGATCCTCCTACCTCTGTCTCCTGAGTGCTAGGATTAAAGGTGTGCGCCAACACGCCTGCATAGCTGTCGACTGAGCTGTGTCTTCTTTTAATTTTAATTTTATTTACTGGGTGGGGGGTGGAGGGAAGGAATGAGCACACCAGGGCCTCCAGCCACTGTAAATGAACTCCAGGCACATGTACCACCTTGTGCATCTGGCTTACATGGGTCATGGGGAACAGAAACTGGGTCCTTAGGCTTCACAGGCAAGTGCCTCAACCGCAAAGCCATCTCTCCAGTCCCTGAGATGTGTCTTTGGATGTGGGTCATGGTGAGCCTAGAGCTGTGGCTTTCCAGGAAGACTGGTCACCAAGGTATCCCGTGGTGGGAGGAGAGAGAGTAGCACTTTTCCTTGGATCTGCAGAAGAACCCCTGAGCATCAGGGCTCTCATCAGCTTTCCTGGGAAAGGTGTGTGCTTACATGAGCATTTAAAACTTCAGGCTAGGAGTGATTAAGACCCCCCCAGTTCTTGGGTTCTGGGGCTGAGCGCCAGGCTCACAGGGATAGCTGGCTTGTGTTTCTCTCACAGGCATCCCTGCTGTGAAAGTCAACTTGCTTGCAGGCAGTAAATGAATCTTCTACAGGAGGGAGGAGTGGGCTGAACATGACTGCTGGCCACAAAGCACCGTATGGTTTATCATCTCTCATGCTGAATTACCATGCCTTGCGGCTTTTGCCCAGGGAGGAGCCTGGACATGACAGAGGCCGCTAGTGCTCATGACTGTGGTGAGCATGGAGGGTGACTTAACATACCTTTCTCTGACCTTGTGCCCCACCTGGCTGTCAGAGGTTTGACTGTCCATGGGGAGCACTTCTTGGTATGCCTCACTGCAGGAAGTGGGCCAGGCTTTGCAAGGCCAGCCTGGGTTCTGCTGGGACAGCCATCTGGACTGGCTGCTGCTCATCCCACTGCCTCCACCCCTGTCTCCCCTCCTCCGAAGCTATGCTGGTGAGGACAGCAAGAGAAGACAGTGGGTGGCATGTGGTGACTCCTAAACGGGCCTACTGGCCTTCTGTTTGTTCTATACCTACTGCCGTCCTGTCAGCCCTCCAGCTCACAGAGGAGAAACGAGGCTGTGACGAGGCCAAGTAATTTGTCAAGGTCCAGCAGGGTAGAAGGGGCAGGGCAAACCCACAGCTAAGCCTTTTTTAAAAATTAAATTAATATATTTATTTGAGAGAGCGAGAGATAAGGTGGGGGGAGAGAGGGAGAAAGAGAGAGAGAGAGAGAGAATGGGTCTCCAGCCACTGCAAATGAACTCCAGACACATGTGGCACTTTGTGCATCTGGCTTATGTGTGTCCTGCGGAATTGAACCTGGGTCCTTTGACTTTGCAACCAAACACTAAGCAATCTCTCCAGCCCTTTTTTTCTTTTATAATTTTATTTATTTATTTGAGAGAGTGAGAGATAAAGAGGGAAAGAGAGGGATAGAGAGAGAGAGAGGGTAAACACAGCTAAGCTTTCTTGAGCTGAGTTGATGCATTCTTGGTACCAAGTGCCTTGGTGATGCTCCAGGGTCCCGGGGAGGGTCTCCCTTCCCTGACCGGAGCACTGTCTCTCCAGCCGGCTCCTGGCTTCTTCCTGGGTCATGACTGATGTTTAGCACACTTCCCTCAGCAGTGCTGCAACCCAGAGGGGACCCTGTCCTCCAGGATGGCACAAACCACTGGCCTGGCAGTGCCCTCTCCTGGCCCATCTTCCTCCATCTGTGCAGGTGCTGATGCTGCAGGGACACCTGCTAAATTAGGGCCAGACTTTATCTCATTTAGGAACTGGCCCAGGCTGACCTGGAATTCACTATGCAGTCTCAGGGTGGCCTCGAACTCACAGTGATCCTCCTACCTCTGCCTTCGAGGGCTGGCATTAAAGGCGTGTTCCACTACCCAGAAGATTTTTCTGGTGGACAGGGTCATTCACAGAGACCCGGGGTCAGACTCAGGAGGGGACTCTCAGGGGACAGCCTGGCAGAGGTGGGGTCTGACTTGCCTTCTGTTTGTTGAGAGACAACAGAGCCATCTACACAGGGGAGCTGTGGGTGACCTGGCAATGCGTGGCCTGCACTGGATCCTGCAGTTGGCTAGGTGACAAAGAGCTGGAATTCAGGGACCTGGGGAAGGATGGAGGGGACACAGGGAGGGAGTTGCTGAGCGGGCCATAGGCTCTGAATTGCCTTTTGAAACAGGAGACTGTGGTGATATTTGGCTTCTCCTTGTCCCATGTCCCGGAACCCCATGCCTCTATGCTGTCACCAGTGAAGCCCCCTGCGTGGGGAATTCCTGAGTATGGGTCTCTGAATTATTAGACACTAAGAGCCCTTCTCAGAGGCAAGTAAATTAAAAAAAAGTATGGGTGTGGTGGCACATACCATTAATCCCAGCACTCAGGAGGCAGAGGTAGGAGGATTGCCATGAGTTCAAGAATTCAAGGCCAAGCCGGGCGTGGTGGTGCATGCCTTTAATCCCAGCACTTGGGAGGCAGAGGTAAGATTGCCATGAGTTCAAGGCCACCCTGAGATGACAGGGTTAATTCCAGGTCAGCCTGGACCAGAGTGAGACCCTACCTTGAAAAATCAAAAAAAAAAAAAAAGAATTCAAGGCCAGCCTCAGAGTACCTAGTGGATTCCAGGTCAGCCTGGGCTAGAGCAAGACCTACCTCAAAAAAACAAAACACACACACACATTTAAAAAACCCTTTTTCATTTCATTTCATTTCACTTATTGTACAATTATATGGTATAACATGAATGTTGTGTTTTTTGTGTTTTTTTTTGTTTTTTTTTTGCTTGTTTGTTTTTTCAACTCTGGCCCAGGCTGTCCTGGAATTTACTAGGTAGTCTCAGAGCGGACTTCTACCTCTGTCTCCTGCATGCTGGGATTAAAGTTGTGCATCACCATGCCTGGCATAACATGAATGCTTTTCAAAGTCAATAACTCAGTCCCACTGTTTTCACTTTGTGTGCTTCCCGGTTGTCATCTATTTGCATAGATATGGTTCATTTGATCATCCTCATTTGATACCTGCCCTGTCATCCTGGGGTCTTGTTTATGCCACTGAGAACCCCGCCCCCCAGAAATCCAGAATAAGAGCAAACTACAACTCTCAGCACTTCATCTTCCTTTCCCGCTTCCGTACAAATCCTGGCAGGTGTATGTGATGAAAAGCTTTGCAGGGTGGAGTCCAATGTGAGAGACCTTAAGACCCTGAGGCTGTTATGAATTTGAACTTGAGCTGATGCGCGCTGGGATGTGTTGTAACGTAACGGCCATACTGAGTCAGGAAGACAGCACAAAACCAAGAACACAAAAATATTTCATTCACAGTTTTTAGAGCACAGATGGGAAATGAGATGTAGGTCAAAGGATACAAAGTTGCAGCCACGTAGGAAAAGTGTAGAGACTCAACAAACAGCCAGAGGCCTGCAGTTAACGGTGCTATTTCATAAACTAGACATTGGCAGAGGGAGTTTTACCACACGTGCATGAGATGACAGCGTGCTGACTCACCTGACCTCATTCATCATCCACTGCTCAAGTGCATAGCAGAATGAATACCTCAAACCAGCAGGCTCTATTACATACGTACAAACCAGTGTTTTTGAGGTAGGCTGACCTGGAATTCGTTATGTAGTCTTGGGCTGGCCTTGAACTCTCAGCAATCCTCCTACCTCAGCCTCCTGAGTGCCGGGATTAAAGGCATGCACCACTATGCCTGGCCAAAACCAGTTTTTAATATTGATCATTTGTTGAAATGGTACTATTGTAGATACACTGGACTAAATAAAATATTACTAAAATTAATGTTGCCTGTTTTATGTGGATATTGGAGATTTTTTAATTAAATATGTGACATTATAACTAGCTCAGACTGCATTAACAAACATAAATTGCAAGAGCACAATTTTGGACAGGGAAGCTGGTTATAAAATGATAAATGGGGGGGGGGGGCGGAGATGGCTCAAGGGTTAAAGGCACTTGCCACAAAGCCTGTCGGCTTGGGTTCAATTGCTCTGCCACCCACGGAAAGCCAGAAACAAGAAGTGGCACAAGTACCCGGCATCTGGTTTGCAGTGGCAAGAAGCCTTGTGGTGTGCATACATGCTCATATGTGTACAAATTAATGAGTTTAAAATTATAAATAAAGCATGAAACCACCACCTATTGGAAGTTTAAATAGCAGAATAATTGTATCACAGCAGCACGCACACAAAGTATGTACACACGAGATTAAAACAGAACTGCAGGTTATTTGTCTTTTCTTCCATGCTTGCCTGACCCCGAGCCCTCTCCGCTCCAGATTCCTCTTGTCATGTCCTGGGTGAGGGCCAGAGTCCCACTGGGCAGTACTGATTTACATGTCTGACTTCTCCTTGTGGGGCTTAGGGATAGCCCAACTGGGAGGGGAAATGTCTTAAAAATAGGTAAATTCTGAGTGACCACTTTGTACTGAAGTGTGAGGTCAGGAAAGGGCAGAGCAAGGAGACGCTCCCCACCCGTCCGCTCGTGCTTACCAGATGTCCCCGATTGAGGTGACATCAGCGCTCAGAACACAGCCAGTGACGAGTACCAGCTGAGTGCGGATCTTGTCACCGCAGGCACGTCCCAGATCTGCTGACCACTTCCTACCCGGCTCTACCAAGATCCCAATTTGTCACTGGATGGCCACAGGCGTCTCCAGGTGACATGGCCACCGCACAGAGCTGAACCATAAAATAGGGTCTTTGAGATCTTTGGAGGGGGAACAAGTCTGCTGTGAGGAGCCAGAGGGTGTGCTGGCCCAAGGGCCTGCCACGCTTCCAGAGCTCAGGCAGGATTTGGACAAGGCCGTTTGGTGCTCACTCACTGTTGAGCAACCTTTGGGAGGCTTTTGGGTTCTTCTTGCCCCATGCCACCTCCTGGAAACCTTTCTTTAAAATATATATTATAGCCGGGTGTGGTGGCGCACACCTTTAATCCCAGCACTTGGTAGGCAGAGGGAAGAGGATCGCCGTGAGTTCGAGGCCAGCCTGAGACTCCATAGTGAATTCCAGGTCAGCCTGGGCTAGAGTGAGACCCTACCTTGAAAAACCAATATATGTATATATATATATGTATGTATATGTATATATATATATACATGTATATATATATATATATGTATATATATGTATGTATGTATGTATGTATGTATGTATATATCTTATTTATTTGACAGAGAGAGAGAATATAAAGGCTAGAGAGATGTAAGCACCAGGGCCTCTTACTACTGCAAACAAACTCTAGACACATGCACCACTTGGTGTATCTGACTTTATGTGGGTACTGGGGGAATTGAACCATCAGGCTTTGTGAACAAGTGCCTTTAATCCCTGAGCCACCTCTCCAGCCCACCTCCCAGAAGCCTTTCTGAGATAGAAAACAGAACAGTGGCTACAGGCAGGGCAACACTTTCCGAGAGAAAAGGGTTATTTCTCTGTGCTTTACCCGTTGTTTGTTCGGACATCCCCATGCAGCGCTCAGCATGACTTTAGCAGATTAAGTTCATTCTAAAAAGCCTGTTTCCTTGATAGTCAGCAGAGACTCCTGCCTACGGGAAGGCCTCTAGGTGTCAGGCTATGTCCTTGCCCACGCACCTGCCTCTGAGGGGACGCTGACCTAGGGCCACCTCCTGGCCCCTCTGGTGTCTTTTACCTTCAAGAGTCTCTGTGCTGCCTGCTTTCTCTTCCTCTTTTTTATTTATTTATTTTCTTTTTATTAGCACTTGTGTTTACGCAGCCACCCATTATCTACCTCTGACTTAAGGTAAACAGGAAAAGGGACGGAGAGGTTCCTGTGGAAAAGCTGTTACAACTTCCGTTCCGTGCACGAGATCACAAGGAGTCATGTAAGAAACAAGAGTCTGAAGCAAGATCTCTAGAACTGAATGTTGTGATATTTGCAAACAAATCACAGACACTTCAGTAGCTGGGTACACCATAAACACTGTGGACAAAGACAGCCCTGGCATGGGCACTCACTTCCTGGGAGCAAGGACCAAACAGAAACTGCCCTTTGACCTCTCTGCCTGCTGACCCTAAGACCTTCTCTCCCAGCCCCCAGCTCGGGCAGACATAGGATGACATTTGGGCAGACGTGATGCAGGTGGCCTCTCAGTTACATACTTGGAAGGACCAGGCTGGCCTTCAGGGTATTGGTCTGCCAAGATGTCGCCTCAGTAATAGGCCAGGTTTTGAGCTGTGGTGTGCAGACCTGTGACCAGCCCCTAGCCCCCACTACTTCCTGACAGCTTCTCTTCATTATGCAGTTTCTAGTCCATGGGTGGTTTGTTCTACCCAAGTCTTGTCTGAGGCTAGGCCCTTCCTCACTGTAAATTGCCATAGGAACATCTTGAGAGAAGTCACACCACCCAGGGATGCTGGGCCAGAAGGTGACATCATGATGCTGTTGGGTACACTTAGAAGTGAGCATTATGTGGTGGATGAGGGACCCAGAGGGCAGAGGGTCATGGACACTCTTCCTAATAAGGGTGATTTCAGTGGGTTCATGTCTCGCAAACAGAATGGTGTCAGACCTGTGGCCCCTACACTGGCCAGCAGTGCCTAGCCAATCACACCACCACCATCATCTCCATGTGGCGCTGATGTTACCTCAACACTACAGGGGCTCCAGCCTTCTCATTCACTTACTCATTCATCAGCAAATGCTCATTGAGGGGATGGAGAGATTGCTCAGTGGTTAAAGCTCTTGTCTGCAAAGCCTAACGACCCAGGTTTTACTCCCCAGTACTCACATAAAGCCAGATGCACAAAGTGGCACATGTATCTGGAGTTTCATTTGCCCTGGCTGGAGGCCCTGCCTTGCCTATTATTTCTCTCTCCGTCTCTACTTGCAAATAAATATTTTTTAAAATGCTCACCGAGGGTTGGAGAGATGGCTTAGTGGTTGTTTGTCTGCAAAGCCAAAAGACCCAGGTTTGATTCCCTGGGACCCACATAAGTTAGTCGCACAAGGTGACACATGCATCTGGAGGTTGTTTACAGTGGCTGAAGGCCCAGGCATGCCCATTCTCTCTCTCTCTTTCTCTCTATCTCTTTCCCTCTCTCTCAAATAAAATAAAATAAAAAGTTAAAAAGTGCTCACTAAAGGCCTACCATGTTCTAGGCACTCCACTCTGCGAGACCAGTGCTTTATGGGTCTCACACAGCGTCAGGGGAACAGAGAGCAAGTAGCATGAGGAGGAGACATCTATACTGTGGCCACACTGATGCATCTGTCCTGGGAGCGCAGGCTGAGGTGGGAAGCAGCGCGGCCAAGGGAGCTTCCTCCAGAGGTGACCCGCACCGTGGCCAGTGCTGGAGCCACACAGGGACAAGAGAAAATGTCCTGGAGCACCAAAGATCTAGCTGAAGCTGAGGGACCCAGAGGAAGCTGTGTGTCAAGGCAATAGGATGCTCAGAGCAGGGGAAGAAGGGCAGAGGCCAGTATGGTGTCCAGGGTTAGGTGGGGTCAGGCTGCGCGGGCTCCGAGCTGGAGTTTAGGCATTAACCACAGTATGAAGTCACTGGGGAGTTTTAAACAGAAGGACATGGCTTGATTTGCATATTAAGAAGATCACCCAGCTGCTGTGTGAAGAAAGCTTTTTAAAGGCACAAAAATAGAAGTAGGCAGAGCAGTTAGGAGGGAATGGCAGCTATCCTGGTAGTAAGTAATAACTGTTATTATCCCCATTTCACGGATGCCAGAGAAGACAGGGTTTGTGCAAGTGCATGCAGCAGGTAGCTGCTGTGTTTGTAATTTTGTTTATTTCTATTTATTTATTTGAGAGAGAGAGAGAATGGGTGCATCAGGGCTACCAGCCACTGCAAATGAACTCCAGATACATGTGCCACCTTGTGCATCTGGCTTACGTGGGTCCTGGGGAATCAAGACTTGAACTGGGGTCCTTAGGCTTCACACACACAAGTGCTTAACCGCTAAGCCATCTCTCCAGCCCATCCGTCATGTTTTTATTTGCAAAGTGATTTAGTGATTTCAGTGTGAAAAGCCTGTTCACCTGTCATTTCACTGAAACTTCACGGCAACCCCAGCATGAATTACTACAGGTGAGGCTCCAAGATGTGAGTCCCTTGGCAAGCTTAGGCCATGTTGGAAGTCAGAGCCTGGTTTGACCCCAGACCTTCCGACCTGCCTGAGCTCTTCTCACTTCCTGGTCCCACCGGGCACTGTTTGCCAGTCAGCAGCAGTGGGCAGAGAGGCCAAACCAGGTAACCGACTCCCAGAGTCCTGATGGTGAAGAGCCAGAGTGCCAGGCTCTGGCTGGAACTGTGCCAGGACGTTGGAGAACACAAAAAAATAAGACACGCCTCAGCTCCCAGGTGCCTCAAATCTAGTTGAAAAAAAATGGAAAACCTTCCATAAATAACTTTCTAAAAATTTATTTTAGCTGGGCGTGGTGGTGTATGCCTTTAATCCCAGCACTTGGGAGGCAGAGGTACGAGGATCACCATGAGTTCGAGGCCACCCTGACATTGCATAGTGAATTCCAGGTCAGCCTGGGCTAGAGTAAGACCCTTCCTCGAAAGACCAAAAAAAAAAAATATTTTTTTTTTTATAATTAACAACTTTCATGACTGTAAACAATATCCCATGGTAATTCCCTCCCTCCCACCACTGTCCCATTTGAAATTCCACTTTCCATCATATCCCCTCCCCCTCTCAGTCTCTCTTTCATTTTGATGTCATCATCTTTTCCTCCTGTTATGATGGTCTTGTGTAGGTAGTGTCAGGCACTGTGAGGTCATAGATATCCAGGCCACTTTGTGTCTGGGAAGAGCACATTGTAAGGAGTCCTACCCTTCCTTTGGCTCTTACATTCTTTCTGCAACCTCTTCTGCAATGGACCCTGAGCCTTGGAAGGTGTGATAGAGATATTTCAGTGCTGAACACTCCTCTGTCACTTCTTCTCAGCCCTATGGTGCCTTCTGAGTCATCCCAAGGTCACTGCCATCTGAAAAGAGAAAGTTATCTGATGAAAAAGTGAGAGTAGCATTAATATATGGGTATGAACATTAAGAGAAGTGCTTACTGGGCAGTTTGGTGAGCATAGTATATACATTTAGCCAGACAGCAGCAGACGTTACACCCCTAGGGCTCATGACTACCCCTGTTGTAGGTTTTCAGCATCAGGGATGTATTCCCTCCCATGGAGCAGGCCTCCAGTCCAATTAGAGAGCAGTTGGTTTCTCCCTTAACAGACGTGCCACTATGGTACTCATTGGCTCATTTGACCTGGCTGGCCAAATATAAGGTATGCAGTATCGACTATTGGGTATCTTCACTGGTGATTTCTCCCTTTCCCATTGAGCTGCATACAGTGTGGCTTTTTCCAGCTTTCTGTCAGCTGGTATACATGGAGGAGGTTTTCAGCTCAGTTACAGCAGGATTTCTCAGTGACCTTGCAGCTCAAGTATGTGGCGTCTTAAGGAATAGGGTCTTACCATCTATTCCTGGTGGGAAACCAAAGGCCTCGGCAATGGCCTATAAGGTTTTAAGGACATCAGGGACCTCCCTGGCCAACAACTCACTGGAAGATACCCCATCCCTGGCACTCAAAATTTTCTAGTAAAAATCTATGGCTCCTGAGTGTTCCATTGTCCAAAAAAGTAGGTTTCCATATGCTTTATTTATATCCTATTAGATTTTGGTTAGCCTTCCCTCCACCTTTCCTTTATTCAATCTCTTCCCCTGACCTCACTTAGGCATTTTCACCCCCATTAATCTGTTCTTCCACTTACATATATACAACACCATCTGATTAAGTCCTCCCTTCCTTTCTATCCCCTTTATACCCCTTTTCTAGCTTATTGGCCTCTGCTACTGAATTTTGTTTTACTCACACAGAAGTCCAATCATCTGTAGTAGGATCCACATATGAGAGAGAACATGTGACATTTGGCTTTCTGGGCTTGGATTACCTCATTTAGTATAATGCTTCCCAGATCCCTGCAAATTTCATAACTTCATTTTTCTTTACCACTGAGCAGAACTCCATTGTATAAATGTGCCACATCTTCATTATCCACTCATCAGTTGAGGGACATCTAGGCTGGCTCCATTTCCCAGCTATTGTGATTAGAGCGGCAATAAACATGGTTGAGCAAGTATCTCTAAGGTAGTGAGACGAGTCCTTAGTATATATGCCTAGAAGTGCTATAGCTTGGTCATATGGTAGATCTATTTTTAGCTGTCTCAGGAACCTCCACACTGATTTCCACAGTGGCTGGATCAGATTGCATTCCCACCAGCAGTGTAGAAGGGTTCCTCTTTTTTTTTATCCTCAAAAGCAAGCATTGTTTGTCATAGCAAACAGAAACTGTCATCACTATAGGACAATGGTGAAAAGATTGTGGCCAGTCCCCACAGAGGAGTGTTATGTAGGTGTTTAAAGGAACACGACTGCTCTGGGTGTCATGGGATGGTCGCATTATTTGCAAGTTGCATGGTTTGGTGATGTAAGAAAAAAAATGTGGTGGCACATGCTTTTAATCCCAGCACTCGGGAGGCAGAGGTAGGAGGCCACCCTGAGACTCCATAGTGAATCCCATGTCAGCCTGGGCTAGAGTGAGACCCTACCTCAAAAAACCAACCAACAAAAAAATGTGCTTGATATACTAGTGTTTGAGAAAAACAGAGAATAAAAACAGAGAAAAAATATAGAGAAAAATATATGTCTGTTGATGTATGTATGTATATGTATGTGTAAATGCCTTCTAACCTATGTACGTTCATACGTCTCTAACACATCTGCTTACAGGCATGTAGGGTGTTTCTAGATTTATATAGTAACCTGGCAGCCTGGGTTGCCTCTGGAAAGAGGGATAAGGATGATTTTTATTGTGTATCTTTTGTACTCTTGAGTTTTGTACCACATACATGTATTATCTATTCAAAAAGAAATAGTTTAAACCGGGTGTGGTAGGGCATGCCTTTAATTCCAGCACTCAGGAGGCAGAGGTAGGAGGATCACTGTGAATTCGAGGCTACCCTAAGGGTACATAGTGAATTCCAGGTCACCCTAGTTTAGAGTGAGACCCTACCTTACAAAAAATAAACCCAAACATAGTTTTTGAAATTTAATTTGATGGTTTTCAAAAAGAAAAGAAAAGAATGTCCTACAAATTCAAAGGCATATCCAACTTCAGGCACAACCTAGGTCTTTTCTTTGTGGCAAAGGGGGCTGAATCCCACTTTGAAGGAATTTTCATCTGTACCTTGATGGTTCCCCAGGGCAGTTCCTGGCCAGCTAACAAGGTCAATCTCATTCTGTGAGTGACATTGGACCAAAGTAGTCCTTTCTCCTGGGTTCCTGCTGCTGCCAAGTGCACCACCCCCAAACTCAGTGCCTTGTACAATCACCACTTTGTTGTTCTCAAGAATTCTGAATCTCAGGAATTTGAAAGGAGCAGAGCGGGGCTAACTGGGCTCTGACTCAGCATGTCTGGGCTTCGCGAAGCCTTCCGCTGGCCTGGGGCTGGGACCTGGGCCCTCCGACTGCCGCGTGGCTGTACTTCAGGCTAGGGAGTGCCAAGGCTGGACTAAGTGGGTTGCTACTGGGCACGCTCATGGATGTCAGGTGTCCCTGAGAGGTGCCTCTGTCAAAAGCAACTGTGTCCTGTGACCCTTTATCACAGACAGTGGGGATGTGATTTTTCCCCATTGAAGGCTGTTGCAGTCAGGTTTTGGGGGAAAGGGGTTTGTTTTGGCTTACAGACTCGAGGGGGAGCTCCATGATGGCAGGGGAAAATGATGGAATGAGCAGAGGGTGGACATCATCCCCTGGCCAATGTAAGACGGACAATAGCAACAGGAGGGTGTGCCCAACACTGGCATGGGGAAACTGGCTGTACCACCCATAAGCCTGCCCCCAACAACACACTGCCTCCAGGAGGCTTTAATTTCCAGTTGCCATCAGCTGGGGAGACTAGTGTTCAGGACACCTAAGTTTATGGGGGACACCTGAATTAAACCACCACGAGGGCCAAGACCTATACAAGCCTGGGAGCTCTGGCCTGTTCTGGCCAGCTTGGGCCTAACCCCGAAGCCAGGCTGTGACCTGCGCCCCAGACTCAGGAGAGAAGTCAGGAAGTTGTCCCTGTTCTACCTCTGTCCTCATTCTGGGAATGTCGCTTTCCCTTCCCGGGCACTCTTCACAGTCACCACGAGGACGTTGAGCAACCCAGTCCACACAGCGCATGGGGCCTCTCAGTTCCTCGAAATCCGTGACATGTGATGTCCTCTTGACAGGCCAGAACAGAACACGCTTCCTGAAAACAGCTCCTTTCGTTTCTGTCAGCGCAGCAGTTATGACTTCCTGCCATGTGGCCTATAAACCTCTGGGTCTGGGCCAAGTGTGGAGAAGGAGTGAATGAGGGAGGTCACAGGAAGAGCGAGGGATGGACCCCAGCTCTCTTCTCTGTGGCAGCAGGTGAAGCGGGGAAGGCTCTGCTCGCCTCCCCACCAGTGTGTGGCGTGACCATCTGCCAGCAGGTGAGGCCCTTGTCACTGTGAAGTCAGCTCCACTCAGGCTGGTTGGCTTTCTTTCTTTTAAAAAATATTTTACTGGGCTGGAGAGATGGCTTAGCGGTTAAGCACTTGCCTGTGGAGCCTAAGGACCCCGGTTCGAGGCTCAGTTCCCCAGGTCCCACGTTAGCCAGATGCACAAGGGGGCGCATGCGTCTGGAGTTCATTTGCAGTGGCTGGAAGCCCTGGGTGCTCATTTCTTTCCCTCTCTCTCTCTGTCTGCCTCTTTCTCTCTCTGTCACTCTCAAATAAATAAATAAAATAAACAAAAAAGTTTTAAAAATATTTTATTTATTTATTTGAGAGAAAGAGGAAGATAGAGAGACAGGGAGAGAATGGGTGTGCCGGGGCCTCTAGCCACTGCAAAGAACTCCAGCCAGATATATGCGCCACCTCGTACATCTGGTTACATGGGGGCTGGGGAACCATACCTGAGTCCTTGGTCTTCGCAGGCAAGTATCTTATCCACTAAGCCATCTCTCCATACATCATCCTTTAAAAAAATATTTAGTTATTTGAGAGAGAGAGAGAGAGAAAGAGGCGGATAGAGAAAGAGAAAATGGCCGTGCCAGGGCCTTCAGGGGCTGCAAATGAACTCCAGCAGCATGAGTCGCCATGTGCATCTGGCTTGCTTATGTGGGTCCCACTCAGGCTTTCTTTATCCACTGTCCCCAGCCCTGACGTCCAAGCACTGGGTTTCCGAGTGGAGCTGGGATGTCCCAGGAGTGGCCTCAGGCTGGAGTGGAGGGGCCTGTCACACAGGAGCCCTCCCATGATGTCCAGCTCCGCTGGGTACTTGTGCAACTGCAGGGCACCAATACACACCCAAACACACACACACACACACCAAAGAGCACCATGCACTGGTTACCTTACAAATGCAGTGGAACAAGACCACAATGCTGTGACTGACGTCTGACCTGCCAAGGCTGTCCATGGCATCCTCCACAAGGAGCACAGAGGGGCCCACATGCCCGGCGGGGCACCGGGAAGTCCCTCTCCTTGGCTGGAGTGTAGCTGCGTCATGTCTTGCCTAGTTCAGCTGGACAGGCTGGAGGCCCACGAGGGTAGAGGGATGTCACTGCTGGCAGAAAAATCACGGGCAAGTGGGAGTGTTGGGGTCAGCTGCAGCAAATAGGGAGACAGCAGGCTGCAAACCGTCGACAGGGCCAGCCTGTGTTGACACATGGCAGGTGTCCGTCAGGCCGGGTCAGGGTCCCCTGGAGCAACTCCCGACTTGCCCTGGATGTTCACTGTCCCTCTGGTGGGTCTTGTCCGGCAGCCATGCTGGGGTCTGCCCGGCTGGCTGGCATCTGCACTCACTGAGCAGACTGAGGGCAATCGTTAGCACCCTTCCACGCAGGGGCTCAGAGCATCCCTTCTGGCCATCAACACTGGATGGGCCTCTGCTTCCTTCTCCTTACACTTGCTGTTCTCACAGTGTACGTCAGACCGCAAAGGTTTCCTGTCTGAGATCCTCTACTGGCCAATAAAACCCCACCTCACCCCTTGCTAGAATCTGGAGGTCTGCCTGCCTCCTCCACGCCGGACTTTGCCTGAGCCTGTCTGTCGCAGCTCTGAGACTCGGGTCTATTCTGCACACACAAGCCTGGTCCTATGGAAAGGCCGTGCACTTCTCACAGCCTCCCCAGCAAAGGCTCCCTGGCATCCCGACAGGAAGTCCCTCCTTTTCTCCCTGCTGCCAAATGCCTCCCTCTTCCCTCTGTGGCCATCACCGTCTCCAAATGCAACCGTCATTTTTATGAAGCACCCTCCCAGATAAGGGGTTCCCCTCAGTCTTGTCTGCTGGGCCATGAACCCAGCAGAGTGCCTGGCCCCACTACACCTGCTGAGGTGGCAGGGAGGGAACGGGCCAGGTTTTGTTTCAGAAGTCACCTCAGGAGCTGGTCCTGCTGCTCAGAGAACAATGCCTGCATCCTGGGACCCCAGGGGCTGCTCAGGGCTGAGGCACCTGGCTCCACCCTCAAGCAGAAGCAGCATCCTGGGAGTACCTGTGTAGAGGTGTGTACCTCCACAGCACTGGGGGCCATGCAAGAGTGGCTGTGGCCGCCTCTCCCCCTTTCCTCCTACCCACTGGGCGCCTCCATGTGGGTGGCTCCAAGATGGTCAGAATGCCTCAGGGTAGAGAAAAGAAGAGCGGGCAGGTCTATCATTGCCTGCCACTCTTTCCCACAAACTTTAAAGTAACTCTTCATTTTCTTCATACTTTAAAAAATGTATTTTATTTATTTCAGAGAGATATGCAGAGAGAGAACGATGGTACAAAGATGATAGATAGATAGATAGATAGATAGATAGATAGATAGATAGTGAGAAAACAAAGACATGCCAGGGCCTCTTGTTGCTGCAAAGTCCAGACACATGTGCCACTTTACAATCTGACTTCACTAGGGCACTTGGGAATCAAACCCAGGTTGACGGGCTTTGCAAGCAAGTACCTTTAACTGATGAGGCATCTCCCCAGTTCCATATTTTTTGGTTCAGTTTTATTTATTTATTTGAGAGTGACAGAGAGAGAAAGAGGGGGAGAGAAAGAGATAGAGAGAGAGAGAGAATGGGCTGGTCTTGAACTCATGGTGATCCTCCTACTTCTGTCTCCTGAGTGCTGGGATTCAAGACATGCACCATCATGCCTGGCTTACACATACTTTGAAAAAGTTTTATTTATTTTAAAAATATTTTATGTATTTATTTGAGAGGGAAATAAAGGAAGAGAGAGAGAGAGAGAGAGAGAGAGAGAGAGAGAGAGAGAGGTACACCACAGCCTTTAGCTGTGCAAAGAAACTCCAGATACGTGGGCTACTTTGTGCAATCTGGATTTATGTGTGTACTGGGGAATTGAACCCAGGTCATTAGGATTTATAGACAAACACCTTAACTGCTGAGCCATTTCTCCAGCACCCCACAATTTTTTCTTTTCTTTTTTTTTTTTCTTCTTCCACTTAGGGTCTCACTCTAGCCCAGGCTGGCCTGGAATTCACTATGTAATCTCAAGGTGGCTTTGAACTCACGGTGATCCTCCTACTTCTGCCTCCCAAGTGCTGGGTTTAAAGGCATGCACCACCACGCCCAGCTCTCCCCACTTCTCTTAAGCACAGAGGCCTCTCCTCCCCGTAGGATGGGAGAGCAGCACACCTCTTCTTCTCCCTACCTCCCCGTGTCCTGGAGGCTGCCCTTGCCCCCTCTTGGGGATCAAGAAAACCCAGATTCCATCTCACCAGTCATAGCTACCTAGGTCTCTGTCCAGAGCCTCTTACCCCAGCTCCACTTGGGACTCCTGGGTCCTAGAGCCCAGTTACAAAGGGCAGGTTTGCTGGCCTAAGGACGTGGAGCGGGCCACTGACACAAGCAGGCAGGCTTCTCCCCACCACCTCCTGCCGTGAACAGCAGGTCACTGAATGGCTGAAACAGTGCATGAGAAAAGAAAACAGTGGTTTTGAGTTGGATTGAAAACACGAAATACCACCTGCATGATTTTTTGCAGCATCAGCCACAGTTTTCTATTTGGATAATTTTTTTCTGCAAAAGCTAATCTTTTATTATTATTTTTTTTTCAGAGGGGGTGGGTTTGAGGTATTGCTCTAGCCCAGGCTGACCTGGAATTCACTATGTAGTCTCAGGCTATTCTTTTTTTTAATTTTATTTATTTATTTATTTGAGAGCGACAGACACAGAGAGAAAGACAGATAGAGGCAGAGAGAGAGAATGGGCGCGCCAGGGCTTTCAGCCTCTGCAAACGAACTCCAGACGCTTGCGCCCCCTTGTGCATCTGGCTAACATGGGACCTGGGGAACCGAGCCTCGAACCGGGGTCCTTAGGCTTCACAGGCAAGCGCTTAACCGCTATGCCATCTCTCCAGCCCTCAGGCTATTCTTGAACTCACTGTGATCCTCCTATTTCTGTCTCCTGGGGACTGGGATTAAAGATGTGCACCACCATGCTTGGCACAAAAGCTAATCTTAAAGGGAATGACATTTCCAGAATTCACAGCAGCCAGTGGGGTGTGGTGGGCACTCAGGGTGTGGACCTCTGTGAGCTGGCAGGACAGCTTTCCTGAGCTGGCTCCTCTTGACTGAGAAGTGGGTATGAGGTCTGTCCCTCAGGCTAGTCAGTGGAGTTGAGAGTGGGTGTCTGGTCTGCAAGCCCAAGGGACCAGAGAGCAGGCAGCAGAGGAGGTAACTCTGGGGAAAGGGGGACTGCGGAGCTAAAGGTGGAGGAGGCTGACCTTGTATGCTGCAGACAGCCAGTGAAGGCTTGTACAAGCAAGCAACTTCAACTGCTGAGCCATCTCCTCAGCCCCTTATCAGAAGCTTTTGAATGGAGTGTGATCTGGCATGTTGGCTTGGCAAGGGCAGCTCTCCCAGGCCCAGGCAGGAACTTTGACTAAAATCAAAATGGAGTCCCCCATGCCGAAGTTCCACGTTACTAAACAGAGAGTGAGCTGTGGTCTGCCCTCCCAAGAAACCAAGAGAAATGAAAGACAATAGCCAACTTTCACAGGCCGGCCAGTTCCAGCTGGCAAGATCCTCTGCCTGCCGCTCACATCCACCAGGCAACCTGAAGAAACCTGACGCCTTCCGTTTAGTTTTCTATTGTTCGGCCTCCCAGCCCCACCGTAGAAGGAATGTAACTTTGAAATGAACACTCTGCTTTTTGTCCATTGTTTTTTGGTTTACCTTTTTAGCTCCATTCTGGCTAGAAAACCAACTGGCCAGGTTGTGGTGACATACAAGTGTAATCCCAGCATTTGGGAGGCACAGGCATCAGGATCAGGGGTTCAGGGTCTTCCTTGACGACGTAGCAAGGGATACAGAAGATCTTATCTAAATATAATAAGTAAATAAACAAATAAACAAACTGGATGGGAGCTTTGGCTGGGAAGTTAAAGGCACTTGCTTATGAAGTCAGCTGGCTAGGGTTCAATTCCCCAGCACTCATAGAAAGCCAGATGCAAAGTCGACGTGGATCTGTGGTCCCCACATGCCAGGGCAACAGAAGGGCAGAGTCAGGAGCACCCAGGCTCAGGAGCCAGCTTATCTGACGTTCATTTGCAGCACCAAAAATCCCTGTCTCAACGAAGATGTCCCCAGGATGTCCCCTGACCTCCACACTTATGCCGTAGCACACACACACACTCCCCTCCCCTCAACATGCACAAATAACTATTTTTTAAACAATGCATTAATTAAATTTTAAAACCTGTTTTCTCTACTGGGTCATCAGAACCTTATTCAACTCCTCAGCCACACCTTTTTAAAAAATATTTTTAAGTTTTATTCATTTATTTGAGAGCGACAGACAGAGAGAGAAAGAGGCAGATAGAGAGAGAGAATGGGCACACCAGGGCCTCCAGCCACTGCAAACAAACTCCAGACGCATGCACCCCCTTGTGCATCTGGCTAATGTAGGTCCTGGGGAATTGAGCCTCGAACCGGAGTTCTTAGGCTTCACAGGCAAGCGCTTAACCGCTAAGCCATTTCTCCAGCCCACAGCCACCCCTTTTTGTAGTACATACTCTCTCACAGGTCACTCTGAAGGCCACAGCCGGACCCTACAGAGGAGCAGGTGTTGAGCTGAAGCCACTCAGTAGGGCCCTGGTACTCTGGGAAGGGACACAAAAGCTGAGGCTCAGGACGTGTGCAGGAGGGTGCCACCTCACACTCTCAGCTCAGGGGAAGGAGTCCAAAGGGCTTCCTGGTCATTTGGGGAGAAAGGGTAACCACAAATCATTGCTATTTAAGTTTGTGACCATAGTATGTATAGATTTTCTATTTAGTTTTTGTATTTCTCTTTGTAGTGCTCTATAGCTTTCTGGGCAGTTTTGTGTATCTTGGGCCTTAGTCCACAGTAGGAGGGAAGCAGAGTGGGACACTGACACCCCCTAGCCCAGGCCCAAACACTGTAGCCATCTTTGAACTGTTCTATACCACGCAGGTGGAGGCAATCTTCTCTATCTAACTGAAAGGTGATCTGTCAAGACTGAATTACAAGATTAGCGTACATTTGAAAATCAAAGAAGAAAAAAGCCACACAATTATCTTAATAGAAACAAAGGTTTTTTGTTTGTTTGTTTGTTTGGTTGGTTCTTTTGAGGTAGGGTCTCACTCTAGCCCAGGCTGACCTGGAATTCACTATGCAGTCTCAGGCTGGCTTCCAACTCACAGTGATCCTCCCACCTCTGCCTCCTGACTCCTGGGATTAAGTCGCATGCCACCATCCTTGGCAGAGAAACAAAGTTATTTTAAAAATATATTTTAAGGGCTGGAGAGATGGTTTAGCGGTTAAGCGCTTGCCTGTGAAGCCTAAGGACCCCGGTTCGAGGCTCGGTTCCCCAGGTTCCACGTTAGCCAGATGCACAAGGGGGCGCACGGGTCTGGAGTTTGTTTGCAGAGGCTGGACGCCCTGGCGCGCCCATTCTCTCTTTCTCCCTCTATCTGTCTTCCTCTCTGTGTCTGTTGCTCTCAAATAAATAAATAAATAAAATTAAAAAAAAAATATATATATTTTAAAATATATTTATTTGATTGAGAAAGAGAAAGATGCAGACAGACAGTGAGAGAGAATGGGCATGCCAGGGCCTCTAGCCACTGCAAACAAACTCTAAACACATGTGCCACCTTGTGCATCTGGCTTTATGTGGGTATGTTACTAGGAATTGAGTTCAGGACACGCTTTGTAAGCAAGCACCTTTAATCACTGAACCATCCCCCAGTCCCTAGAAACAAAGTTTTTAAAAATAAAAATGTCAATATTTGCTGCTAATTTATAAAAGAAACTCAAGCTAGCTGTAGAATGGAACTTGATCTGATTAAAGGCACAGCAAACATCATGTTCAATGGCAGAAATGTTTTCCCCTTTGAGGCTAAGAATGAGACAGATTTGTGAACTGTTTGCTTTTCTATTAAACCCTATCCTAGAAGCCAGGGTGGTCCAGCCGGTGAACAAAACATATAAGGAAACATAGAAAGGAAATGTGTAAGAGTTACTACGAGATAATTCCCAAGCGACAGACAATATGTAGAAGATCCAGATGAATCTCTACACAAATTACCGGAATTAATTCAAGGCTTCCAGGTATGAGGTCAAGATTCAAGGACAGGGAATTCCATAAAACAGCTTCCACGGGCTGGAGCGATGGCTTAGTGATTAAAGCACTTGCCTGTGAAGCCTAAGGACCCAGGTTCAATGCTCCAGGTCCCACATAGACGTACAAGGTTACACAAGCGTGAGGTCACACATGCTCACAAGGTGGCACATGCATCTGGAGTTCGATTACAGTGGCTAGAGGCCCTGGTGTGCCAATTTTCTCTCTCACTCTCTCTCTCTCTCTCTCTCTCTCTCTCAAAAAAAAAAAAATAGTTAAAAAAGTCCAGCTTCCACAAGTTGTTTGTGATGAGGTGGAACTTTTTGGTGGTACAGGGGTTTTAAATCATTTGTGTTCCATTTGGAAGGGGAAGAAATAAGTAACCTAATAAAACATTTAAAAAAATAGCCATGGATTACTAGGGCAGAGTTCTTGTGGAAACTGCACCAAAAATCAACATATTTCCTCTGGGGCATTGGAGGAAGTAGAAGACAAGCTACTTCAGGCTCCAGGAAGGCAGAGCATGAGAGGATCTCATAAATAAATAAATAAAAATTTAGTGTTAGTTAGAATACTTAATGTATACATTTTTTTAAAATTTTTATTCTTGGTGAACTATAACTAACACTATGGAATTAATTGCTAATGGTTTCTGTAAAGAGGTTTTTTTTTTAAATTTTTATTTATTTATTTGAGAGTGATAGACCAAGAGAGAGTGAGGAAGAGAGAGAGAGAGAATGGGCACACCAGGGTTTCCAGCCACTGCAAACGAACTCCAGACTCATGTGCCACCTTGTGCATCTGGCTAACGTGGGTACTGGGGAGTCGAACCTGGGTCCTTTAGCTTTGCAGGCAAGCGCCTTAACTGCTAAGGCATCTCTCCAGCACTTATTGTATATTTTTTGTTTCATGCTAATGAAATTGTTATAAAGTAGGTAGGGTTTCACTCTAGTCCAGGCTGATCTAGAATTCATTATGTAGTATCAGGTTGGCTTTGAACTCACAGCAATCCTCCCACCTCTGCCTCCCAAGTGCTGGGATTGAAGGTGTGTAGCGCGCGCGCGCGCGCACACACACACACACACACACACACACACACATTTTGTTTGTTTATTTTTTTTTTGTTGAGGTAGGGTCTCACTCTAGCTCAGGTGGACCTGAAATTTACTATGTAGTCTCAGAGTGGCCTTGAACTCTCAGCAATCCTCGTACCTCTGCCTCCCAAGTACTGGGATGAAAGGTGTGCACCACCACTCCCAGAAGCATCGCATGTTTTTTATTGATGACTTCCATAATTATAGACAATAAACCATGATAATTCCCCCTCTCTCACTTTGCCCTTCACAACTCCACTCTCCATCATATCCCCCCTCTCAATCAGTCTCTCTGTTATTTTGATGTCATCATCTTTTCCTCCTATTATACTGGTCTTGTGTAGGTAGTGTCAGGCACTGTGAGGTCATGGATATCCAGGCCATTTTGTGTCTGGAAGACTGCATTGTAAGAAGTCCTATCCTTCCTTTGGCTCTTACATTCTTTCTGCCACCTCTTCCACAATGGACCCTGAGCCTTGGAAGGTGTGATAGAAATATTTTAGTGCTGATCACTCCTGTCACTTCTTCTCAGCACCATGGTGCCTTTTGAGTCATCCCAGTGGTCACTGCCATCTGAAAAGAGAAGCTTCTCTAACCAAATTGAGAATAAAATTAATGTATGGGTATGAACATTAAGAAAAGTGTTTACAGGGTTGTTTAGTGAGCATAATATATGCATTTAGCCAAATAGTATTAGGCATTACTCCCTTAGGCCTCATGACCTCCCCTGTCCTAGGTTTTCAGTACCAGACATGTATTACTCCTGTGGAGCAGGCAGGCCTCCAGTCCAGTTAGTGAGTGGCTGTTTTCCCTCAAACAGACATGCCACTATTGGACTTGTTCGGTCATTTGGCCAGGCTGGCCAGATTTAAGGTTTGCAGTGTCCACTGTTTACTACTGGTGACTTCGCAGTGTAGCTTTTCCCAGTTTGTTTTGTTTTGTTTTGTTTTGTTGAGGTAGGGTCTCACTTTAGCTCAGGCTGACCTGCGCTCTAGTCTCAGGGTGGCCTCGAACTCACAGCGATCCTCCTACCTTTGCCTCCAAAGTGCAAGGATTAAAAGTGTGTGCCACCATGACTGGATGCTTTTTCCAGCTTTCTTTCAGCTGGTTGACAGGGAAAAGGAGTTCAACTCGGCTCCAGCTTGATTTCTCAGTGATCTTGCAGCCCAAGCATGTGGAGGCTTCAGCAACGCACATTTTTAAAAGAATAAATAACTGCAATAGTGGCATCTTTATTATGGGGGATAACCAACAATGCAGATTGGATTTGACCCTGCTACATGGGAGAAATTCATGCCTGGTACTGAAAACCTCGTCAAAAGCCCCTGGTAGGGAAGCCTTAGGGGGATGCCACTCCTGTTGCTTGGCTACCAAATTGCCCTCTAAATACTTATGTCTACGCCCACATATTAGTGCTGCTCTCACTTTTGAGTAAGGGCTGAGGGGGGCTGATTGGATGAGAGTGCATCAGCTGCTGAACTCCAAACATTTGCACCACTTTGTGAATCTGGCTTTACATGGGTACTGGGGGAATTGAGCCAGCCGGACCATCAGGTTTGGTAAGCAAGCACCTTTAACCACTGAGCAATTTCTCCAGCCTGCAAATTCCCTTCTTTATTTTCCCAGTTTTGAGCTGTGAATTCACGTTTTGCCTCTGGGCACAGAGGAAGGGGAGGCAGGAGAGCTCGTGAGTATTCCTGTTTGCCATGATGGCACACACTTAAAGTTGCAGCCAGTGGCACGTGTCACTTGTGCACGATGTTTGAGATCCCCAGCTGTAGAAACAGCCAGTCCCCCTCATCACATAGAGATAACCAGGGGGAAAGAGCTTTATTTTCAAGTAGCCAGTCTGAAGAGGGGGCCCAAAGAGGGAACCAAAAAGATGTCACAGGGCCTGGATGCTTCAGTAGACCCACACTTCAGCGTCTGACGCAGTCTCAGCCAATCAGCTCTCTCCGCTGACTCAGGTGTGCGGTTCTCCTCCTGAGTCAGTCCCCTGAGTGCAGACCGATCAGCTCTGTCTCAGACTCACACTGAGCCTGAGCGTAAAGCCCACCACAATAAGATTATAAATCGATCCTTACCAGGTATAGATCTTTATCGTCTCTCCTGAACCTCCAGATCCCTGTTCCGATGGCGGAGGTAGGGGGGCCCTCACCTCTTCTCCCACCTGGGCTCTCTGCTCCCTCCTGCCCCAGAGCCGAAACCTAGCTGGTCGTCTCAAGGGGAGATGAAGGCATTGATTGGTCCATGAAGCATCTTGAACCCCCAACAAGATTATATAGATGGGAACTTCAAAAACAAACAAGGGACTGGAGAGATGGTTCAGCACTTAAAGCGTTTGCCTGCAAAGATTAATGATCTGAGTTCGACACCCCAGTACCCACATAAAGCCAGATACACAAAGTGGCGCATGCACCTGGAGTTCATTTACAGTGGCTGGAGGCCTTGGCGTGCCCATTCTTTCTGCCTGTCTCTCTTCTCTCTATTTCTTTCTGCTTATAAATAAATAAAAGTATTTTAAAAGACAAATAAATAATACTGAGTCTATTGCATATCCAGAAGACATATGTATATTTTGGGGGGAGAAAGTCACTCTATGTTGCCCATAATGGCCCTGAAGTCCTGGGCTGCAGCCATTCTCCTGCCTCAGCCTGCCAAGTGTTAGGACCATAGATGTGCCACCACTCCCAGCACAAAAATTTATAATCTCGACCTTTATTATGCACAGAAAAGCAAACTCAGTGGCCCGGAGATGACAGATGAAGATGAAGGAGCAAGGCTCACAAAGCGCAGCGTGGGCGAACGGCTCCATGCGGTGGAGGAGAAATCAGCACAAACAAAGGGAAAGATGGACAAATTGGGTTATATTAAAATGTATAGCTTCTATCCACCCAGACCCACAGTGGGGAGGATGAAAAGATGTCTGCCTCGTGTCACAAAGGACACAAAGAGCTCCCACAGCTGGGTGTGAGACGGATAGACACCCCGAGGAGACTGCAAAAGACCGGAGCAGACACTTTGCAAACGAGCATCTCACGAGCAGCCATTAGGAAATTCAAATCAGAGCCTCAGCGAGACACCTCACCACCATGGAACGGGGCGCATGAAAAGGGCAGACAGACCCCGTTGGGAAGGTCAGAGCAGCCGGACTTGCAGTCTGCTAGCGGGGCTTCCACGGCTCAACCCCACCCACCTCCATGGCTTGCCAGGAATCAAGATGCGTTCACCCTCCAGGCTGGTCTGTTCTCTTCCCAGGCCTGTCTGCCCTTCCTCACAGGCGCAACAGAAAGCTTCCCGCTGGCATCTTTGTAACAGGTCAACCCCAGGCAGCACCCGAATGTCCTTTTGTGGGTAGAACAGACAGAGGAACCAGGTTAGAATTGTGTGATGGGCCTGAAGTGCTGTGAAGATATTGCAGCTCGCAGTCAACAGGAGGAGCAAAACGCACCAGCGACAAGTGCCATACTATAGGGTTTCAGCCACAGAAAGACGGGAGCTGCCCAGAGCTGTGAATTTGGGGTCACTGTGGGGCAAGAGGGGCTCTGGGCAGTGTGCAGGGAGGACTCCTTCATGCATTGCTCCCCGGGCACATACGGATGGTGACACAGCATATGAACACTGTGGAATTGTACCTGCCTGCACCCTTCGGGCTGGGCATGCTGCCAGCCATGTGTTGACAAAGCTTATGAAATTTAAAAAAAAATAAAAGGAATAAATGGAGTTTGGGGTTGGTAACTGTTCCTGCATGTTTATTACAGAACATGTAACATGCAAACACACACATAAATATACACAAGCATGCACTCACACACATGCAATCATACACACACACATGCACGCTCCACTCTGAGACAAGACCACTAAAATTATGGTGTTCATAGTTTTATTTATTTTTTATTATTATTATTTTTGGTTTTCTGAGGTAGGGTCTCACTATAGCCCAAGCTGACCTGGAATTCACTAGGTAGTCCCAGGGTGGCCTCGAATTCATGGCAATCCTCCTACCTCTGCCTCCCGAGTGCTGGGATTAAAGGTGTGCACCCCCATACCTGGCTCCATAGTTTTAACATCCTTCTACTTTCCCCACCACACACACACACACACACAGAACAATGGCAGTGTGAATAATGATCTTACTTAAAAATACAATCAAGGACTGGGAAGATTGCTCAGTGGTTAAAGGCACTTGCTTGTGAGGCCTGCAGCCCAGGTGTGATTCCCTGTCAGCCATGTAAAGCCAGACACAAAATGATGTGTATGACCAGCATTCGTTTGCAGCTGCAAGAGACCCTGATACACACGTGTGTGCACAGACACACACACACAAATAAATTTTAAAAACATACTTGAAGCCGGGTGTGGTAGGAGGCAGAGGTAGGAGGATTGTTGTGAGTTTGAGGCCAGCCTGAGACTACATAGTGAATTCCAGGTCAGCCTGGTCTAGAGCAAGACCCTATCTCAAAAAACAAAAACAAGCAAAAAAATTTTTCTTGGCAGTGCTTATTGTATTATGGTTTGATTGGAAAAAAAATACAGCTGAATGTCTAAATTTGTAGAGGTCAGGTCATAGCGTAAGAGGCCCCAGAGCCACTCTGTTAAGAGCCTCACCAGCTGCATGAAGCAACTTGGGTCTTACTTCCAGGCTGACAGCTCCAGGGTTCCTCACAGGCCTTCCTGCTGCTGCTGCTTCTCCTCTGTCCTCAGAGGATCAACTGCTTGCCCAGTCCTGGTCCTGCCTGGGAAGGAAAATGGCAGGGCAGCAGAGCATGCTGTGGAACGAGGGCGTGCCTGGCTCGGAGCAGAGGGCTGGCTCTCCTGTGTCTTTTGCCTCTGTCTGAGCACCCTGAGAGCTCCTTGGTGTCTCTACCCCCCCGCAGCTGCTCAGGTTTCACTGGCACCATCTCACCTTTTCTCTCAATCCATTCATTGTGGGGTCTGAAGGGTCCTGTTGGAGCCTGGGAGCCTGAGAACCGGAGGATCCTGCTGGGCCCCAGAGGTGGCATCCTCTTTGATAGCTTAGTTCTCAGCTGATAGCAAACCCACGTTCCTTCCAGGTGAGAGAGAGCTTCCACACAGTAAGAAGAGTTTGCAGAGAATTATGCTGCAATGCTTCTGAGATGAAGTGACTCATGCTTGAAGGAAGGCAGGCGTGGGAGGACGCAGTGGACTGTCCCAGTGCAGACCCAGGGCACGTGGACATATGGGCACACTTCATTTTATTCTGTTTTTGAAGCAGGGTCTCACTTTAGCACAGGCTGACCTGGAACTCACCCTGTAGTCCCTGGCTGTCCTCAAACTCACAGTAATCCTCCTATCTCAGCCTGCTGGGGTTGAAGGTGTGTACCTACGGGACAGAGGGCAAGCCGGGCCAGGGTAAATTAAAAAGAAGAAGAAGAAGAAGACAAGGACTGGAGAGGTGGATTAGCAGTCAAGGTGCTTGCCTAGGAAGCCTCATGACCCAGGTTCGATTCCCCAGTACCCATGTAAGCCAGATGCACAAGGTGGCACATGGGTCTGGAGTTCGTTTGCTGTGGCTAGAGGCCCTGGTGTGCCCATTCTCTCTCTCTCTCTCTCTCTCTCTCTCTCTCTCCCTCTTTTTCTCTCTCAAATAAATAAAATAAAAAATAAAAAAGGGAGACAAAGCGCTGAGGAGATGGCTCAGTGGTTAAAGACTCTTGCTTGCAAAGCCTGTTGAGTCAGGTTTGAGTATCCAGCACCCACGTAAAGCCAGATGTTAAAAGTAGTGTGTGTTTCCAATAGCAAAAGACCCTGGCGTACCCATAAGCACAAACTCACACATGCATGCACACACTCATGCAAATAAGTAAAATATTTTTAAATTAAATATATAGGGGACAAAGTCATTAGAAGGAGCTAAAAATGCTCTCATGCCTCCCCTTGCTCTGATGCCCCCGAGGCAACCAACATACTCCCACTGCTCCCTGGCCACGCAGTGCCCCTCTGCTGTGGTCACACGTGTGCCACATTGCATCTGCTTACCTCCCCACAACACTGAGCTCTGAGGACACTAATAAGGCCAAATTTGCAAAATTCACACTCAGTGCTACAAATATTTGCTGGATAAATTAATGTTCATCGAATGTCTTATGGGCAGAAGCTACTGCTTTTCCAACGACTCCTCAAGGCTCAGCTACAACGTCACCCTGAAGTTGAGTCTGGGAGAGATGGAGGAGAGAGGGGCAGGCGGGGCTGCAAGGGCCAGGGGCCATGCCCGCTGTGCACTCCCACTCCAGGCAGAGGGCAAGGCAGCCGGTGCCCTGCTTCCTCCCCCAGCCCTGGTCGGTCGTGTGGAGTTTCCCTCACTCGTATTCAGCGCCCGAGAAGACCTGTTCACAGTCTCAGCACCCCCTTTCCCTCCAAGTTCTCCCTGCAGACGTGAGCATATGCATCCCTGTGACAGGTGTCCTGCCAGGAGGTGCCATGTCACCCTTGTCTAGTCTCTCATGATTCTCAGGGGGGTATACAGCACGTGGCCGGGTGCGCTCGGACATTCCCACCTGATGCTGGAGGGAGGAGTACAAGAAGGGGCTACGGGACAGACATGAAGGAATGGTCGGTAAGCTCTCCCGCGTGTGACTGTACCCCTTGTCCTGCTGGTGATGCACACAGGCCAACTATGTGAACCTCAGCGCCGGTGTAACAGGAGACCCATGAGGAAGCCATGGGCTCTCCTTGCGCTTGCACCCTGCTTGGTCCCCAGTTGACCTGCTCTGAGCTGAGCAGCTGCCCATGGAGGTGACTTACACGACCTGCCTCCCTCAGGTGGTCACTGGAGGCGGAGGGTCCGGCCCTTCTCATCTTCACAGTGCCGGGCAGAACTCCCACTGTCATGGTTGAAGGTTGCAGAGGTGGGGACGAAATTTCCACAGGGCAGGGATCATGGGCGCAGACTCTGGGCCACCCACCACACCAGCAACTCTGGGAGAACATCTTAAAACACAAGGGTCAGGGGCTGGAGAGATGGATTAGTGGCTAAGTGCTTGCCTGTGAAGCCTAAGGACCCCTGTTTGAGGCTTGATTCCCCAGGAACCGCATTAGCCAGATGCACATGGGGGTGCACGCATCTAGAGTTCGTTTGCAGTGGCTGGAGTCCCTGGTGTGCCCATTTTCTCTCTCTCTCTCTCTCTCTCTCTCTCTGTTGCTCTCAAATAAATAAAAATAAACAACAAAACAATTTTTTAAAAACCACAAGGGTCAAGCCTGGTGTGGTGGCGCATGCCTTTAATCCCAGCAATTGGGAGGCAGAGGTAGGAGGATCACTGTGACTTCATGAGTTCAAAGCCACCCTGAGTGAATTCCAGGTCAGCCTGGGCTAGAGTGAAACCCAACCTGGAAAAAAACCAAACAACAAACAAACACAAGTGTCTCCTGTGCACGGCCAGCAGGTAGAAGACACTGCCACTGACTCATAGTTCTTGGGAACGGGGGACACCACCATGGCATTCCATGTGTAGGATCCATAGCGGGGTCAGGGGGCAAAGGGAGTAATGGGGGTCTAGAACTTTCCCTGAGGTGCCCATAGTGGGAAGGAGTGAGGTGGGACAGCCAAGCTCAGGATTGAGGGATTCTCATAGTCACAGGACGGTCCCTCTTTTCTGGGACTGTTCCTGGGGTGGGCTGTCAGGGCTCCTGGCTGGCCTGGATGTGTAGCTGTTGGCACACGTAGGGTCTTGTAGGTGAGCCCCTGGGAACTGGCTGTCCTGGGCGTGCCAGGGAGAAGTAACTTCAAACCGCAGGATAGCCAGGCATGGTGGTGCACGCCTTGAATCCCAGCACTTGGGAGACAGAGGTAGAAGGATCACTGTGAGTTCGAGGCCAGCCTGGGATTACAGTCTGAGCTACCTCAAAACAAAACAAAACACAACAAAAACCACAGGACATCCAAGACCTAGCTACCACGTGAGGTGGCTCTTGGATGACGCCTTTGTGTACTGAGCAAACTTTACTTCAGATCCTAAATCAGAGATTCTCCATCTACACTACCCATTCTCTCATCGAGTCTCAGCACGCAGCAATCTGTGGTGGAGACCCCATGAGACCACGAGGAGGCTTTGGGGTGACGCCACCGCCAGTGTGGATAAGAACATTCTCCATGCAAGAAATTCTGCATTCAGCCTGGTGGAAGCCGCTCCGCCCTAGGTCCGGTGCGTGGAGGATGTTCAAAGGTTTTGTGTCTCTCCTAGGTGCAGGATCCAGTCTCCAGAGAACCTGCAAGTTCTCTGGTTCAATGTGTAGGACACACCTTCCTGGGCGGCTTGTCAGCAGGTCCCACAGGCATTAGCTAGCAGCTCCAGAACGTTCACAGGAAGGTGTGAGGATTAGCCTGATGGATGGCCATTCCCCCACTTCCCAGCACTCAGAAGGGCCATTTGTGACTTCTCTATAGCTCTGCCCCATCCTTGTCTCCCAGGAAGGATGAGGTCAGCTGGCTCCATCATTTTGTACCAGCTCATTTGTGAAATAAATGTTATGAGGGAGTGGCAGCCTTCCTCTTACAGGCAGAGGTTCAACCTACATCCAAACTGCAGCATGAGCTAGGGAAACCATGCACCCCTAGTCCACACACTGGGGGCTATAAAGAGGTGCATAGAGCAAGGCTCACACAGGAATTTTTATTATTATTATTATTATTATTATTATTATTATTATTATTATTATTTTTCGAGGCTGGGTCTCACTCTAGCTCAGGCTGACCTGGAATTCACTATGTCATCTCAGGGTGGCCTCAAGCTCATGGAGATCCTTCCTACGTCTGCCTCCCAAGTGCTGGGATTAAAAGTGTGTGCCACCACGCCAGCCTTTTTGTATTTTTTCTTTTTTTTTTTGTGAGAGAGAATTGGTGTACCAGGCCTTCCAGCCACTGCAATCAAACTCCAGATTGTGCACCATCTTGTGCCCATGTGTGACCTTGAGCACTTCTGTCACCTTGAGCATCTGGCTTACCTGGGATTTGGAGAGTTGAACATGTGTCCTTAGGCTTCACAGGCAAGCGCCTTAACTGCTAAGCCATCTCTCCAGCCCTCACTCAGAGCCTCGACACTGTTGGGGACAGCGCTCCCCCTCTGAGATTTGGCAGGTTGTCCTCACACCTCTCTCCTGAACCCCAGCTCCTCTCAGGGAGCCAGAAGGGCACTTGAATATTGTCCATTAACAACTGGTCACTACTGTGAGTGACCAGTTAGCTGTCTTGGGTTGGTCCACATCACAGGTATAATGGTCAAACCGGTCCCTTGACAAATGCATTGTCTGGAACACATAGATTTGAGGCATTGCTAGAGATAGGGACAATGTGACAGACATGGACACGTGAACATGTCCCAGGATAGCAAGGCAGAGGGGAAGATGCAGAGAAAAGCCATCAAGGGCCACAGGACACCACTCCTCGGCTGCTCACACCTTTTGGCTCCTGAAAGAGCTGTCAGACTTGCGGCTTTAAGGCACTGTCCCCATCCTGGGCCCCAAAGTAAGGCAGAGCTCACAGGTCCCCTGTTCTCCATGGCCCTGCCTCCAGCGTCACCAGCAGAGCCCTCAGGGCCAGTTGCTTGCTCTCACACCCCGGCCCAGCCACTTGGTCGTACACAAGTGCAACTCCGCGCTGCACTCGTTTAACTTCCCCAGGTGTCTTCACCGCCCCTGTGGTGGAGGCGAGTCTAGGGTTTGAGAGTGACCACGCAGTCTGAAGAACGTTGGCAAGGCACTTTGCTTGGGCAGAAGGTGCATGGGTTTTAAGGAGTCCAGGACAGCAAGCACTCCGCGGGAAGTCTGCCGGTGCTTCTGTCTCCTAACCTCTATCTGCTTGGCCTCACACTCTCAGTCAATTGGCTAAAATATAAAAATGACAGAGTTTCTGGGGAAACCTTGAGGAGGGAAAGATCTAGGACCTTTTATCAAGTGCAGAAAGAGAAGCCTTCATTTCAAGGACTGACGACGCTTTTGGTCTCAAGGATTGTTAACTATTCTGGTCTCCAGGACCTTGACTGGCGGGGCGGGGGTGGGGTGGGGGGGGACACTTCCCACAGAATGGCATCCTTCCAGAATTTAGTTTTTATATATTCTTTAAAAGAAAATTTTTTATTGCCAACTTCCATAATAGTTTCTGTATCTTTTTAACTCTTTGACAGAAAAGACAGCACATCTCTCACTCTCCTCACGTGTGACATGTCCCTCATATGCCTCACATGTGACAGCCACCATCTTTCCTGCATTGGACTGTAACTTGCCCCGCGGTGTCTACCGAAAGGAACACCAGTGTGACATGAGCCACCACCACCCAGGCTCAGCGGTGTGTGGCCAGCTGTCCATCACCGCAAGCTGTCTGGGGCATCTGTATGTCAGAGCTCTTGTTTGCTTCATGAGCCAACTCCTCCGGCTTCCCTTGACAGTGTCATGGGCACAGCAACAATCTGTCATCAGAGCAAAGTGTGTAAGATCTGACGGTCACTCTAGGGCTCAGAGCACAGCCACCAAGGAATGTGCCGTGCACCGCGCAGAATCCACTGTCCTTGGGCACGTTCATAGCTGGGGGCAACTTCCTCAGCCTGGGCACACATTCTGTCAGCTCCAAGTGGGTTAAACCAGAGCCAGGGAGAGGCCATTGAGCAAACCAGCACATATACAGACTCATGGCACGTGGAGCTTGCTTTCCTTGGCCAGCAGACCACCTTTCTGATCCGATGTCTGCTCTGAGCCGGGGGCTGACCCTTCAAACATGCTGTGGGTAACATCACGCCTCCTCCAGCCCCAGGTTCCCAAGCAGCTGGGTGTGGGAAGAATCAGTGCCTGTCCTGACAGAACAAATGGCCAGACCCACCTCGCCTGACACCCGCAGCAAGCATAAGACGACTTAGCCAGCCGGCAGACCCCAAAGTGTGCACCCCATCCTGCAGCCCTTCCTCTGCATCCTAGGCCTGCAGAAGCTGAAATAATGCTCTGACTCACCACCATGGGATCTTCTAGGCTGACTCAAATCCCAGCATGGGTGCAATTGCTTCTTAGACATTTAGAAGAAAGTCTTTTGATTCTTTTTTTCTAGTTTAAACAAGGCTTACCACATTTTGATGTCCCCAAACCAGATAAAATGTGTGTCCCATTTTCCATGTTTGTGAATGTTTTATTTGGAAAGGTCTAAGTTGCAAGGAACTGCTTTGGGAAGTTTCTCTCAGCTTAGAGGTTGCAGCAGTTATAGCTACAACTATCCCCTGCAATTAAAAAAAATTCATCAAGAGCTAGAGCTGTGGCTTAGCGGTAAGGCGTTTGCTTGCAAAGCCAAAAGATCCCGGTTCAATTCTCTAGGACCCACATAAGCCAAATGCACAAGGGGGCGGCGCATGCATCTGGAGTTGGTTTGCAGTGTTGGAGGCCCTGGGGTGTGCTCTCTCTCTCTCTCTCCCTCCCTCTTTCTCTCTCTCAAATAAATAAAATATCAAAAAACTTGACAACATTCTAAAAAAATTGCATCAAAATATACATAATGTAAAAGTCACCATTTCACCATCTTCAAGTGCCCAGTTCTGTGGCACGGCACAGCACCCCGTCATCTACCCCCATGGCTTCCTCATGTCTCCACACCAAAACTCTGTGCCCTTTAAACGACGCCTCATGCCCTCCCACCAACCACCACCCACCAACACCCCGATTCTACTTCCTGTCTGTTAATCTGGCTCCTCTAAAGACCTGACCTACTGGAATCACACAGACTTTCCTCCTGAGAACACCCTTCTCAGCCAGAACAATGGCCGCAAGGTCCGCCCACGCCCGGGGCAGCAGGTCCTCCTCAAGGCTGAGGAACAGTGCACTGGGTGAATGGTCACCTTGAGCTGATCCACTCATCCATCAGGGAATCACTTGGCTTGCTCTTCTCCCAGTATTAAGCCAGCTGTTTTCCATTAGCTTGTGGTTTCCTTTCAAATAAGAATTTTGCAACATTTTGTTCCATCAGTACTCAGTGTATATCAGAAAAATGACCTTTTTACATTTTGATTGTTTAGAAAAGCAAAATTCAAATGCCTCTAAACTCAGCAGGACATTGTGGAAGACAATGGCTTTGGCTGAAATTGAGTAACTGGACGTGGTGGCATCTGACTTAGCTGCTGAGTCTCTTGTTCCTGGTCCTCGCCTGCTCTGTATGTTCTCCACACTATGCAGCTGTTGGTGGTGACACGGTGTATCACCACCTTTCCCACTCCATGCTGCTGTCCACCTTCAGACCATCTGGCTTGACCACTCATATGCAGTGGTCCATGGCAGACACCAGAGAGTACCTCCAAAGTTACAGACCCTCCCTTGCCCGCACTGGGCTATTGCATTGCCCTGAAATCCAAGGACTTTTGTGTTGGTATCTCTATGTTGGTTTCTGGAGTGCCCTCCGTGGCTTATAAGCATTTAGCCCTTCAAAACCCATCCCACCCAAGGTAGCCCTGGAGTGCCCTCTGCTCTCTCTGAACTTTCTCCATGCAGGGTGCAGTTAAGCCTTTTATTGACCATCTCCATATATATAGACAACATACCATGATTGCAATTACCTCCCACCACTCTGCCTTTTCCTCCTACCCTATCCTCCCCTGAATCCATCCTTTTTTCTAATTAGGCCCCCTCGTATTTTGATGTCTGCATTTCCCCCCTCCTGTTGTACTGGTCTTGCGTAGGGAGCATCAGCCACTGTGAAGTCATGAACACCACGCCACGTTGTGTCTGGAAGGCAGTATTCTAACACACTCCTCCCCTTCCTTTGGCTCTTGCGTGCTTTCCACCACCTCTTCTGCAATGGCCCCTGAGCTTTGGAGAGTGTGGTAGAGGTGTCTCACCTAGTGCTCAGCACTCCACTGTCATGTCTCCTCAGCACTTGGATGAGTTTGGAGTGTCCCCACTGGTCACCGCCATCTGAAAAGAGAAGCATTTAGGGTGTGTTTCTGTTTCACCTACCCTGTTAATCATTTTAAAAATATTTTTATTTATTTATTTGAGAGAGAAAGAGAGTGAATGGGCATGCCAGGGCACCTTGCCACTGCAAACAAGCTGCAGATACATGTGCCACCTTGTGCATCTGGCTTTAAGTGGGTCCTGGATAATCAAATCTGGATGCTTTGGCTTTGCCAGCAAGAGCCATAACTACTAAGCCATCTCTCCAGCCCCTAAATCATTTTTTAATGACAACTTCCATAATTATAGACAATAAACCATGATAATTCCCTCCCCCAGTTATATTTTTAAAAACATTTTATTTATTGTAAGGAGGGAGGGAAAGAGAGAGAATGGGCACACCAGGGCCTCCAGCTACTGCAAACAACTCTTGATGCATGCGCTACTTTCTGAATCTGGCTTTATGTGAGTGCTGGGGAGTGGAACCCGAATGGTTAGGCTTTGTAGGCAAGTGCCTTAATTGCTAAGCCATCTCTCCAGTCCCTTAAATCGTTTTTTAGAGTCAGTTTCTACACATGAAAGCAAGTTTACTGGAAACAGGGTGCTGTGTCACACCAGCCCCACACTCCTCCCAGGGGCCCGCTGCATCCAGGTGTGGGAGTCACTCCAGGGTGTTTGCACAGCGACATGTATCTCAGAAACTGTCCCTGTTGTAAAGTGACGCAAGACTGTAATTGACACCAAGCATCACAGGACTAAAGTCACAGCAGAGCAGAACACGTGACATCAGTGAGGTCAGTCTCTGTGGGGACAAGTGGCTGTGAGTCACCCAGTCCTGTGCGGGACACCTGCCCTGTGAGGTCATATACATGAATCTGCTCCTCTCTGCCAAGCCTAAGTCTCCACCTCCAATTCTTTTCTTTAAAATATTTATTTATTCATTTAACAGAGAAAGAGGGAAGGGGAGAGAGGGAGAGAACAGGCGCACCAGGGCCTCTAGCCACTGTAAAAGAATTCTAGACACATGTGCCACCATGCTCTTCTGGCTAACGTGGGTCTGGGGAATTGAACCTGGGTCCTTTGCTTTTGCAGGCAAACGCCTTAACCACTAAGCCATCCCTCCAGCCCCTCTACCTTCAATTCTTACCTGCCTGGGGGTGGGATGGGGTGGGGTGGGAATACACCAAATTGTGATGAAGCAGAGACTTCTCCGTAAGGAAATTTTAGCCATGGGACTTGATGCCCTTTGGAAGAGCAGTCAAGTCCTAGAGGAAGCATGCAGTATGACCTCTTCACAGAGTCACAGAGCTGAAGGAATGGTAAGGAGATTCCGCGGAAGCCTGTGGAGGAGGCTGGTGCTGCAGGGAGAACCAGCCACGTCTGCCCAAGACCACTGCCAGACCAGGTGACCTTGGCTTCACTCATCGAGACCAGGGCCAGAAGCGAAGGCCAGTACTATCCCCATGGGGAGCCCAAGAGGACACCTTGTACCTTGTTATGATTCTCCCCTTAGGAAGTTGCCAGTTGACCCCTGCGAAGATGCCTCCCTATGGTCCAGGGTGCAGGGAATCTGGAACTGAGATTCTGTCTTGAAGTTGCCCAGAGCCTGAGGCATCTGCCACATAGCTCCTTGTTGGTCAGTGTTTCCTTGGCACAGATGTGTGAGCCCTTTCACAAGAAAAATGAGTGCTCCTGTGAAAATAACCACGTATGAGGCTCGAGAGATGGCTCAGCGGTTAAAGGAACTTTCTTGCAAAGCCTGATGGCCTGGGTTCAACCCTCCAGGACCCATGACACAAAGTGGCACATGCCCCTGGAGGTTGTAGTGGCGGAGGCCCTGGCTCGCCTACACTTACTCCTTCTCTGTCTGCCTCTTTCTCTCTCTCTCTTTCTCAAGTAAATACATAAAAATATTTTAAAAGAAAATAACCAAACACACGCAACAACAAAAAAAAATAAATAGAGTCGAAATGCCTGTCATCTTTAGATACTGGAGTTGACAAAGATTATCAAATGATTCCTGTGAGCAGTTTTGAATCAGGAATCTATAAAAAGCAACCCACTGTGTTTGAAAAGGAGCAAACAATTCTGCAGGTGAAAGAATGTATTCTACAAGTTAATTTCCCTTTGGTGAGGCTGATAGTCACTACTAACACAACTACAGAGATGTCTGTGTTTGGTAAAGCCCCAGATGCTGGTGGTTATAAGACCATCACTGCCTTGCATTCTACTACCAAGCTTGCTTTATTGTTGAAAAACATCTTGATTTGTACTTGCTGAAAGGGTTTTTGACTAATATTATTTCAAAAATCCATGCCCAATTGTAACCCTTACTCAGGCATAAAAAGGAATAAACTTTTCTAAACTTCTTCTTGGCTAGGGCTGGTTTCCCTAAATCCTCTCAACTCAAAGCTGTGCTTTTTACCTAGTATTGAGGTGTGGCATTTCTCTGGGGTGTCCTGTGCCTGTTGCCAGGGTCTTCTGCACCCCCAGACCTCACCTGTAAGTGTGAAGGATGGTGTTCTCATGACTCACATACATGGTCACACAAACAAATCTTTAAAAAAAAATAGAGGCTATGATATGACTCAGTGGTAGAATGCTTGCCTAGTATTTGCAAGACCCTAGCTCCCAGCATGAAAAGAAAAAAAAGGAAAGGAGAAAGGAAGGGAGGGAGGAGGAAGGGAAGAGAAAGGCAGAGAGAGAGGGCGGGAGAGAGAGAGAGAATGAGGAGAGAGGAGAGGAGCAGAGAGGAAGAAAAGAGAAGAGAGAACTAACTCAAATTGTAAGACACAGCCCAATTTCAGGAAGTTTGATGTGAAATGATCTACCTGTGTGGCTATGATATGGTTGGTAAAGACCTATTCCTGGAACCGGGTGACACATATTTCTACTGCTGCCAGTCATGGGGACGTTTGAGCTCCCCTGTCTTATGCAGGACCCCACCTCTCCATCCTCACCTCCTCTGCATGATCTTGACAAGAGGACAGCTATGTTTGGTTGTGCTGGGGAAGACTGCCCTCCCGCCCTCCCGCCCTCCCTTCCTACCCACTCCTCTTGTTGCAGGATGAGAGACAGAAAGAGAAGATAAATTGACTTGCAGGGGCCATCAGACCATCAGAGGAAGTGGCTCCTCTGGCCTGGGTGAAAATGACCACCAGAGTTCACCGAGGCTTGCTGTCTACAACAGTGGCAGTTGGAATAGCACCTTCTGGGGCTGGGGTTGTGCTCTGGCCACCAGCAGCAGTGGTTGCTGTATAGCTTCCTCAAGGTATCCATGAAGCGTCTGGAGCAGCTGGGCTGCCGTGGAGGCAGTCACACTGGCCACTTAGCTGATAGTCCTCTGCCTGAGGCAGCTCAGGGTAGAACAGATGTCACTGAGGGAGTTAAATTACCCAGGCCCCAGCAGCTTAGCTTAAAGGAAAAATGAACATCGACCAGAGTGGCTTACCATAAAGGTCTATCATTAGCATGCTTTCACAGTATCTAACAATGCCCCGCTCGTATCTTAGCCCAACACTTTGGGGAGAGCTTAGTCACCGGCTCTGCTTCAAACAAGCTTCAGTTTTTTGCCATGGGGCCTCCCGTAGAGAAGCTCCCTTCTTTTCAGTTTCTAGAGTCCACTTCTCTGCAGCTGGGACCAGCTTGATTCTTTATATATACATATATTTGAGAGAGAGAGATAGAGAGAAAGAAGCAGATACAGAGAGAATGGGTGTGCCACTGCAAACGAACTCCAGACACATGAGCCACCTTGTGCCTCTGGCTTTACATGGGTACTGGGGAATCGAACCCAGGTCCTTTGGCTTTGCAGGCAAGTGCCTTAACCATTGAGTCATCTCTCCAGCCCCCAGGCCCATTCTTGTTTAGGGCCCACACCTGGCATCTCTATGTCTTTCTTCTTCCTCCACAGTTGTTTCCTCCCTCTTCATTACACCCATCCCTCCTGGATAGCTGAGCTATCCTCCAGTCTGAAGGTCACTCAGTGAACATCTCAGGTGTCCTTTGGCCATATGTCATGGTCACAAGTTACAGGGATCAGAATTCAGGACTTTTAGGGCCACTGACAAGTATATAAGAATGAGTCAGACATGAAGAAGACCACAGCCACCCGGAACACCTTCCCAGGCAGCCACATGGAATCCTCCGGGGTGTGTTCTGAGAGCCATGGACCCACACTGGGGATGAGCCGTCTATCTCCAGGGACCTCCCCAGCCCCCAAGGACATTTCCATCTCAGACAAATGCACTGAGCTCTGAGTGGCTCAAACACTTTTGTTGCTGTTGTTTTGATGGAGGGTCTCACAAAGCCTAGGGTGGCTCCAAACTTCTGGCATAGCTAAGGATGGCCTTGAATTTCTGATCCTCCTGCCTCCACCTCTGAGCACTAGGATTACAGGCACGTGCCACCACTCTCAGCTTCATGTGGTGTTGAGGATCAAACCCAGGGCTTTTTGGATGCAAGGCAGGCACTCTACCAACTGTGGCTCACGGGGTCAGCATAGTTGGAAATATGGGCAGTGTGACTCCCGGAGAATCAAAAGGGATAAGTATTGGGTTCAGTGGGAATTCCTGAGACCAAGAAGTTTGAAAAGTTGGTTATCCTCCTTTTTTAAACTCATGGTCTGCTTCAATCCAGCAATTTACCCAGCTTGCCTTGGGTCTCCAGGCCATCCTTCCTGGCAGTAGGACATGCCAATTCCATTCATGTTGTGCTGACTGACCAAGAAGCAGAGAAGATCGCCCACTGGCTCATTCCTAAAGGTTGAGCACAAAGGTTGTTTAGGGTTTAAAATCACCAGGAAAGCCAAGTGGTCAGATCTGGGACTCTGTTTCAAGAAGTGACGTGGAGGGCTGGAGAGATGGCTCAGCAGTTAAGCACTTGCCTGTGAAGCCTAAGAACCCCAGTTCAAGGCTCAATTCCCCAGGACCCACATTAGCCAGATGCACAAGAGGGCACATGCGTCTGGAGTTCATTTGCAGTGGCTGGAGGCCCTGGTGTGCCCATTTTCTCTCTCTCTCTCTCTTTCTCTCTCTGCCTCTTTCTCTCTCTGTTGCTCTCAAATAAATAAATAAAAATTAAAAAAGAAGTGACATGGAGGCCTGTTACCTAGCCACCGCAGTCTCTGCTGATGCCAGCCTTGGCGGGGTGGGGGTTGCTGCTTACAGGAACTCCTTCCATCTGGGGCTTCAGTCCTGGGAGACATTGGCTAGCTTTCCCTTCCAAAGGGACGGCAGAGTGTGGAGTGGGAACCGGGAAGTCTCGCAGTCACAGTGATGGAGGAGCGTCACTGTGGGAGGGAGGTGATTCATTCTGGTGAGACCCAGAATAGAGTGCGGGCTAGTCGACAATGACTTCTTCTCTCCTCACTTCCTTAACAACGCTCCCGAGGTCAGCGGCTTTAAGGCCGGCTCCAGCTCCAGCTGGACCGCTCACAGGCTCCCCTGGTGGCAGCTCAGCTGACCCACCCGCGCCTGTTCCTACAGTTGTTTTCCATCAGCTGGGACCCACGACCTGCTCCGTGTACAATGGCAGTCCACAAAAGCTCCTGATTAATTGATGAAATTAGGATTAAATGACCAAACGCAGACATTGGAGCGGTGCCAGTGGAGGCGCCCTTGCAGCAAGCAGTTTTGCAACTGGCAAAAGGCAAGGCTCAGAAAGACTAGCTGTGGGCACCTTGCCCTGTACAGCTGCCAGCTGAAGGCCGGGATTACACAAGGGCACGGGGGTTTCTGCTGTTTAGATATAGCCATTTGCTGTAGATGTTTCTAGTAGCTCCTGTTGTTGAGAACTAGTACCAGGTTTGAGCCTGTTTGCCACAGTGGCAGCTGCTGGTACTAGAGGATGAAGAGGTCATTTTGACACGCTCGGCTACACCTTGCCAGTCCCCACGCGCTTAGTACCAAGTTCCTTGCAAAGATAGCAGAAGAGAGACAGATGGTTAGCAGATAGGTGGCTGGACGCCGGGTCGATGGATGGATAGATAGATACATGGATGCTGGGTAGCCCAATGGATCGTTGATGACAGGCAGATAAATGGATAGATGGATGGGCAAATGAATGGACCACAGACTGACCGATGATGGATAAATGATATTCATGTATGTATACCTAGATGACATGTTATAGAGGGACTACAGATAAGAGAAGGCTAGGCAGACAGAACAGCAGCTGACTGACGGACATGAGCGTGCACGCACACACCGCAGCCCCAGCTCTTGGGGGCCTCTCCCTCCTCCGGCTCCTCGTTGGAGATTCTCACAGGGACCGCTTCCAGTGCAGCAGGTCAGCAGTTGGGCCGTTCACAGCTCTGTGGCATTAACACAACCTTGCCCCATGCAAACGCCAAGAGCTTGCCACCGTTCTCACTCGCTGCTCTTTCTCATCTGAGCCCCAACCCATCGTGACGGCCCCTGCCTGCTTCTGGCAAACATCGTCCTGAAGACAAGCCATGCCGCCTGTGACCCCTCTGTGGCCCATGCCCAGTTCTGGCCATGTCTCCCGAGCAGCCTCCACTGGCACTCCACCACCCGCAGCGCCAGCCACTGACTGGCAGGCGTGAGCGTGTACCAGTGTGGAGAAGCACACTTCTCCGACTACGCCCCTTATTTACATGGCTGGGAGGAACTGGGACGCGCAGCAAGCCGGGAACAAGTGTCTGGAAGCAGGCATAGAGCTGACCAATGACCTCGTACACCACCAGGGGCACTGAGACACTCCCGAGCCTCCTATTCTTCAGTTTCTATGCTTCCTTTTTAAAAAATTTTTTTTTGTTTATTTTTATTTATTTATTTGAGAGCAACAGAGAGAGAGAGAGAGAGAATGGGCGCGCCAGGGCTTCCAGCCTCTGCAAACGAACTCCAGATGCGTGCGCCCCCTTGTGCATCTGGCTAACGTGGGTCCTGGGGAATCGAGCCTCGAACCGGGGTCCTTAGGCTTCACAGGCAAGCGCTTAACCGCTAAGCCATCTCTCCAGCCCTCTATGCTTTCTTATGACAGTTCTTATTTACTACAGAGAGAAAATGGGCACGCCAGGGCCTCCAGCCACTGCATGCTGCTTGTGTCACCTTGTGCATCTGGCTTATGTGGGTTCTGGGGAGTTGAACCTGGGTCCTTAGGCTTCACAGGCAAGTGCTTTAACCACTAAGCCATCTCTCCAGCTACACTTTGTCTTTATTTATTTTCAAATGTTTTATTTATTTATTAGAGAGGAGGGGAAGGAGAAAGAATGGGCACACCAGAGCCTCTAGCCACTGAAAATGAACCCCACACACATGTGCCACCTTGTACTTCTGGTTTATGTGGGTTCTAGGGAGTTAAACCTGGGTCCTTAGGCTCACAGGCAAGTATCTTAACAACTAAGCCACATTTCCAGCCCTGATTTTTGTTTGTTTGCTTGTTTTCTAAGTAGGGTCTCTCTCTCTAGCCCAGGCTGACCTGGAATTCACTATGCAGTCTCAGGGTGGCCTTGAACTCATGGCGATCCTCCTACCTCTGCCTCTCAAGTGCTGGGATTAAGAGTGTGTGCCACCACACCTGGCCAGTCCTGGTAGTTTTATTAATATGTGACTCTCAATGATTCAGTTCATCCAAGTTGTTGAATTTATTGGCACAAACCTGCTCATAGCATTTTCCTTCCATCTTCTGGGTATTGACTGGATGGGTGTGAAGTCCCCTCCCCACTCTTAATGTTTATGATATTGTCTATTTTTCTTATCATCACTTTAAGCGGAAGTTGACCAATTTTGAACCAACATTTGGTTTCACAAGTTACTTTGCTTTCTATTTCCTCTCTTGCTCTCTCTTTCTCTTTTGGTGTTTTTTTTGTTTGTTTGTTTGTTTGTTTGTTTTTGTTTTCAGCAGTATCTCATTCTAGCCCATGCCTATCTGGAACTCACTCTGCAGCCTAAGCTGGCCTTGAATTTATGGTGATCTTCCCCTGCACGCACTCCTGAGTGCTGAGATTAAAAGCATGCACCACCGGGGCTGGAGAGACGGCTTAGTGGTTAAGGTGTTTGCCTACAAAGCCAAAGGATCCCGGTTCAATTCTTCAGGACCCACATAAGTCAGATGCACAAGGTGGCACATGCATCTGGAGTTTGTTTGCAGTGGCTAGAGGCCCTGGGGCACCCATTCTCTCTCTTTCTCTGTCTCCGTCTCTCTCGGTCTCTCTCTGCCTCTTTCTCTCAAATAAAGAAATAACTAAAATACCCAGCACTCGGGAGGCAGAGGTAGGAGGATCGCCAAGAGTTCGAGGCCACCCTGAGACTCCATAGTGAATTCCAGGTCAGCCTGAGCTAAAAGTGTGACCCTACCTCGAAAAACCACAAAAAAAAAAAAGAAATAACTAAAATATATTTAAAAGTGTACACCACCATAACTGGCTATTTCACCAGTCTCTCATAAGTTCTGTTTGCATTGGCATAGTTTAAACCTTAAAAAAAATCTTGGAGAGGAAAGTGGGGGGGAGAGGGAGGGTATTACCATGGGATATTTTTTATAATCATGGAAGATGTTAATAAAAATTGAATTAAAAAAAGTAAAAATAAATAAAAAATAAAATAAAAAATCTTGGGCTGGAGAAATGGCTTAGTGGTTAAGCCATTTATCTGCAAAGCCAAAGAACCCAGGTTTGATTCCCCTGGACCCACATAAGCCAGATGCACAAGGTGGCACATGCATCTGGAGTTTAACTGTAGTGGCTAGAGGCCCTAGTGTGCCCATTCTCTTCCTCTCTGTTTCTCTCAAATAAATAAAATTTAAAAGATCTTAAGATACAGCATGGATTTAGACTTTTCCTTGAACAAGTATAATTATTTAAGTCTGTAAACTTTCTGGAACACTTTGCTTCCCACAATTTGTGACAGTGTTTTTATTGTCATCCTGTTAAAAATAATTTTAGAGAGCCAGGAGTGGTGGCACACGCCTTTAATCTCAGCACTTGGGAGGCAGAGGTAGGAGGATTGCCTTGAGTTCAAGGCTACCCTGAAACTACATAGTGAATTCCAGGTCAGCCTGAGCTAGAGCAAAACCCTACCTCGAAAAACCAAAATAATAATAATAGTAATAATAATAATAATTTTAGAGTGGAGAATCTTAGCAGAAATTATTAATCATATAATTAACACAAACGTCATCAATAGCCAGATACATGGAAATTGCCGGCAGCTTGAGATGGTGGGAGAGGAAGCCAGTGTTGGTCTGGCATGTCCTGACCTGGCCAGTATTGCCCAGCGGAATGGCAGCGTGAGGAAGTAGGGATGAACTCGCCCTCCCTCCGGGTTAAGCCTGCAATATGAACATCCCATAGTCAAAGAATGATGAGCTTCCGGAGTGGAGATTAAAGAAACCGACAAGTAAACCACAGACCTGGTCTTGTTCTTTTGCTGTTGAGACTCTGCAGCCGTTTGTATGGAGGTGAAGATCCCATGGCAACCACGTGTCCGTGTCCGTGTTAACCCACACGTCAGCTCAGCCGTTTCCCCACCCCATGGGTCACCTCCCTCCTGCCACCCCTGGTCCTCACAGCCTGCCTCCAGCAGAGTCGTCCCCCCGCCCCCCCCCCCCCCCCCCCCCCCGGCCACTGCCTGCAAGCAACCTTCCTCTGAAGTTTGCCAGGATTTCATTTGTAATTTTTGCTTATTGCTGCTTTTTGTTATTGTTTCTCTTTTTTTTTAACTTTTTAAATTGACAACTTCCATAATTATAGACAATAATCCATGATAATTCCCTCCCTTCCCCCGCTTTCCCCTTCACAAATCCACTCTCCATCATATCCCCTCCCCCTCTCAATCAGTCTCTCTTTTATTTTGATGTCATCATCTTCTCCTCCTATTAGGATGGTCTTGTGTAGGTAGTGCCAGGCACTGTGAGGTCATGGATATCAAGGCCAATTTGTGTCTGGAAGATTGCATTGTAAGCAGTCCTACCCTTCCTTTGGCTCTTACAGCTTTTTTCAGCCACCTCTTCTGCAATGGACGCTGAGCCTTGGAAGGTATGATAGAGATGTTTCAGTGCAGAACACTCCTCTGTCACTTCTCAGCAATATGGTACCTTTAAAAAAATATTTTCCTCTATTTGCAAGAAGAGAGATAGAGAGAGAGAGAAAGAATGGGAACGTCCCGGAGCCTCTTGCCACTGCAAACGAACTCCAGACCCACGGGCCACTTAGTACACTGGACTTTACATGGGTAGGAGGGAATTGAACCCAGATTGTCAGACTTCACAGGCAAGCACCTTTTGTAATTTTTCTTTTTCTTTTCTTTTTTTCTTAAGTAGGGTCTTGCTGTAGCCCAGGCCGACCTGGAATTCACTACGTAGTCTCAGGATGGCCTTGAACTCACAGCAATCCTCCTACCTCTGCCTCCCAAGTGCTGGGATTAAAGACGTGCGCCACCATGCCTGGCCATTCATAACTTGTAATGTGTGTGGTCATTCTCCCGATTACATTCGGCCTCAGTGCAGATAGATTGTTACTCAGTTTCGTATCAGTCACAGGACTGATCTGCGCCTCCCATGAAATGGCTCCATGAAATGTCCCATAAGTGCATGAGATGGTATTCTCAAAGAGAATGTTCTCAATGAACCCTGTGCACAGGTCCGTGGGACTGAGCGCCTAAAGGACAGAGAACGGCTTCTCCAGCCCCAGGTTAAGCTTGCTGCCCACTCTCTGTGGACTGGCCAGGTGGGTGAGGGCCTCTGACCATTGCCAGGAAAACCAGCTTAGGTAACCTCTTGCTTCCTGGTTTGAACTGGCTCTTACAACTGGCTATGGCAGAATGAGTTTGTTCAGTTCTTTTCTTTTTAATTATTTATATTATTTACTTATTTGTGAGAGGATGGAGAACAAGAATGGCACCAGAGCCCTTTGCCACTGCAAGAGAACTCGAGATGCATGCGCTGCTTAGTACACCTGGCTTTACACAGGCACTTGGGAATTCAGCCCTGACCCGGCAGGCTTTGCAGGCAAGGACCCCTAACTGCCCACCCATCTCCCCAGCCAGCTTGCTTAGTTCTGCGGTCACTTTTTCTGTCCTGTGTGACTACAATGCTGCTCACCACGTTTCCTTGGCTTAGACATTTCTGTCAGCTTCAGAGACAAGGACTGGCTGGTAGAAAATGGGAGAAAGAGCCTAAACCTGATCAGTACAGGGAAATCTTTGACTTCTTGTGACAAGCCTGAGGGAACCATCCCACAGGGGACCCTGACCTCAGGAAAAGGGGCCAGAAGCATGTCCTCAAGTCCAGGATAGCAGGACAGTTTTCCTTCTGGCCAAAAGAGTAAACAGCCACTGCCTCTTTGTGTGGATCTGACTTGAAGGTGAAGGCCCCTGAGTGAGCCAGGACAGGGGCCCAAAGCTCCCTCGGGTCTTTTGTAAGGACAGTAACCTCTTCGCCAGGCTCAACCTTCTTGGACCCCGCCTCTCAGCAGCTCTCCTGCCTGGGAGGAGCATTTCTACATGTGAGTTTTGGTGGAAGAAAGGGTGCGACCATCAGTCTATCATGGGAACTGGAAAACTATTCAAAACTAGAAACCGTAGGCGTCTTTTCCAACTGGCTCAGCCTGGCCACAGGGCTACCCTTAACCTTCTCCTACCCTTGGCTCTGGATCACCTCTATGGCTTTGGGATGCCCCAGAAACTTCCTGAAGGTGGGGACCAGGCATGTCTCTCCTGAAGATATGTCTCATGAGCTAAGATCTGGAGAGGAGAGCTGGGACTAACATGAGGACTCCCCCCCCCCCCATGCCCACCCACCCAAACACACACCCTCTCCTGTCTAGATCTGCCTGCAGAAGGAAACTTTAATTCGAGGAGTAGTAAGTTCATGCTCCTCACCCAGTGCCTCTCTTCTCCCTGGTGAGAGCCGGCTGGCTCCGGGAGTGAGCAGTCCTGGTGCCCTAAGCTGTCATGCTGGACAGCCAGCCTTTCCACGGGAAGGACCCTGGCTTAGTTTCTTGCTGGGTAGGCTGCTGACGCCTACCACATTCCAATGTGAAGTTAACAGGTGGCTTTTGCCCTTGTCCTCGGCCACGTCTTACAATTAAACCTGTCAGTGAAAAAGTCCAGACACTCGAGCCACCACAGAGAGCATGCGCATTATAGGTTGACAGGCTTGCTCGAAAGGCACCTCTGCTCTATTGCAGCGACTGCCAGCTACCAAGACAGGAGCCTTTCCACATTGCCCAGGCAGCAATGGCTCGGCCCCAAGAAGCAGCTCTCGCGTATTGACAGAAACTACCAGTCCTGGGCATTCATTTCTCTCAGCTGTCATGAAAGCCTAAGAGACCTTCCTGAGGACACCCGGAACCTGGTCCCCAGCAGCAGCAGGCACGGCTCCAAGAACAAAGTGTGCAGGTGCTCAGACACCTTGTCCTTCACAGGGGTTGTGATTTGATTACAGAGAGGACGCCCGTGTAAAGTATGGGCAGGGAAGTGCTGGCCAAGGCCCAGCGTGAGTCACAGGCTTCATGGGCTGGAGAAGTGCCAAGGCCAAGGAGAGCCAGGGATGGGGCGGGAGAGAGGCCAGAGCGGAGGACTCAGCCAGCTGCAAGCCCCTTCCATGTTCTGGTACCTTCTGACAGAGAGCAGAGGGAGGCAACATTCTTTCTGTGCCTGTCCACCCCATCACCGGAGTCATCCTGACCTCTTGGCTTCAGTTTTTGATGAGACAACATTAAGGCATCTCTCGAGAAAAGGCTTAAAATATGTAACATTCCTGCCATCACTTATTTCCCTAAAGCATCGTGTGTGTGTGTGTGTGTGAGAGAGAGAGAGAGAGAGAGAAAGAGAGAGAGAGAGAGAGAGAGAGAGAGAGAGATTTTTTTTTTCAAGGGCCATGACTAGGAAAAAATGAGGAGGCACCCATACCAGTTAGCTTCTCCTCACCGGAACAGAACCCCTGACCAGAAGCAGCTTATGGGAGGAGAGGGTTTATTTCAGGTTTAACAGTTGTGAGCAAAAGCTTCATCGTGGTGGAGGAACGCAATCGGTTCACATCTTACATCTAAAGCAGAGAGAGGCTAGCAAGAGCGAGCCGGCTCTCAGCACTCAGGAGGCTGGGCTCACTGACCCCAAGGTCTGTACTCAGAAGCACGCCTCCTCCACAAGGCTCCACCTCACACATGCTCCACCAGCTGAGGACCAAGAAGGAAGATTAATCACAATTGCCCTAGGCTCTGGGGGTATTGCAGTTACCTTCCAATTGCTGGCAGAGAACACCCAACCAAAAGCCGCTTGTGGGAGGAAAGGGTTTATTTTGGCTTACAGACTTGAGGGGAAGCTCCATGATGGAAGGGAAAACAGTGGCATGAGCAGAGAGGGTGGACATCACCTCCTGGCCAATATCAGGTGGACAATAGCAGTGGGCGAGTGTGTCAAACACTGGCAAGGGGAAGCTGGCTGTGACACCCACAGCCCTGCTCCCAGAAACACACCTCCAACAAGGTTCCAATTCCCAAAATGCCATCAGTTGGGGCTTAAGCATTCACATAGGTCTGTGGAGGACACCTGCATCAAACCACCACAGGGGACATGTACATTCACAGCTCTATGACACCTTACAAGGAGAGAAGACTTGAGTGATGCCCAGTCAAAGTCTGGCTTCCCACCTGGCCAGTCTTTCTCTGCCCATCCACTCCATCAGCTTTGGGACCTTTAAAGGGGTGAAAAGGTATTCAACTTTGGAGAGAGGCAAGTCAACCTTCAAAAAGATAATCAGGGGCTGGATACATGGCTTAGGGGTTAAGGTACTTACCTGCAAAGCCTAAGGATCCAGGTTCAATTATTATTATTGTTATTATTTTGAGGTAGGGTCTTGCTCTAGCCCAGGCTGATTTTGAATTCACTATGTAGTCTCAGGGTGGCCTTGAACTCACGGTGATCCTCCTACCTCTGCCGCCCAGGTGCTGGGATTAAAGGTGTGCGCCACCACGCCCGGCACAGGTTTGATTTTTTTTTTTTCATTTTAAAAATTATTTTTATTTATTTGTCAGAAAGAAGGGGGGACAGTGTGTGGGTGCACCAAGGCCTATACCTGCTGCAAGCTAATAACCAGTTGCTTGTCTCACTTTGTGCATCAGGCTCTGTGTGAGTACTGAGGAATCAAACCTGGGCCATCAGACTTTGCAAGCATGCATCTTTAACCACTGAACCATCTGTCTAGCCCCAAAATGTTATTTTTTCTTTTAAAAAAATTTTTAAAAACTTTTTATTGACAGCTTCCATATGTACAGACAACAAATCATGGTAATTCCTACTCCTATTCTTTCCCCCCCTCTCAAATCCAATCACAGGTTTGATTCTTTAGGTCCCACATAAGCCAGATGCACAAGGTGGCATGAGCCTGGGGTTCATTTGCAGTGGCTGAGGCCCTGGCGTGCCCATTCTTACTCTCCCTGTCTATCTTTCATACATAAATAAATGAATCAATATTAAAAGATAGATGATCAGCATACATAGTAAGCCTTTCCAAGGAAGCTCCTCCAGTCTCTCTCTGCCTGTCCATCTCTTCCTTCCCCAGCAGCCTAGGGCACCTGAGAATGCAGGGAACCAGGTCGCTCCGCCAGCGTCCCTAAATACAGCTTTCCCCTGTGGTACTCCAAAACCAGTCAGACGCTTTGTAGAAGCGAGTCTTTCTCGCTTGTCCGGCCGCACCCCGCCTCGCCAGGAAGGAACAGGCAAGATGAGGCTGCCCCGCACCAGCAGTGCTTGTGGTCACTGTCACCCTCCTTATCGGCGCCCAGGGAGACAGGCTGCCGCTCTGCACCTCCCGGCTGACAGATCCGTCGGCACAACTGTCTAAACAAACCTGGGAGGGCTCCGGAAAGCTGCAGCCGTTTTCGTTGAAAATGAGCTGAGCTGCTGACTTTGCAGTAAGGTTGGTGGTTAAGACTACAGACAGCCAGCCAGGGCTGACGCATGCTGTTGCCGGGGCTCACGTGACGTCCTTGGACTGTCTTGATGATAATAGGTTGTTTCCCCCCCCCCATTGTTCCTAACTTGGCTACCAAAGACACAGCTATCTTGTCCCAAAGTTGTCACTTGCAGGTGGACGAAGGCCTAGTGTCAGAGTGGCATGACCTCCAGAAAATGAGACACATTCAAGCCACCACAAGACAGAGAGGGCCACAGTTCTGCCGTCCACGACAGCATCCAGGAACACAACTTCCTCAGCAACCTGTTTCCAGGCAGCGGGTTGGTGCAGATCATGAAGGGGAAATCGAGGCATGGAGAAAGATGTGTTCAACTCCCTCTGAAGGGTCCACTCGGGGCCTCACAACGCTTTAGTACCCACTTCATAGCCTGCAATAGGGAGCAGTTGGGGCTTGCAACTGCAGACCACAGAGGCCACTAGAGTTATCCAAGTCACAAGGACTGTCCCAGCACCCTAGGATCGTGGGAACACCGCAGGAGGTCCAGACATTAGGGACTGTAGATTATGACACAGGTTTCTCTAAGTACTTTCTAGACCTTTAAAAAGGTGTTTAACTTTGGAGACAGGCAAGTCAGCCTTAAAAAGACAGAATCAACATAAATAGCAAGCTCCACTTTCCGTCAGTCCTGTTCTCATGAGGGAGACATGAGGCTCTCGAGAGCCCTTCCAGTGTTTGGGTTGCTCCCTCTGGCCACCTGGTGAGTGGGGATGGTCTCCGATGTGGGAAGCTGAGCAGCCCGTGAGTCAGCCCCCCTTTCCTGAGCTCAGGAATGCCCAGCACAGAGAGACTTGCAGGACAGCAGCTCTGAGCTCATGGTGAACAGGGAAGCTGGTCCAGTCAGAGTCCAGTCTCACTCCAGAGCCGTTGTTATATCTGGGGTGGGCGCTCTGGGATTCTCATTTTAATGAGAATGTTCTGTCAGCTCTATTTGAAGAAACACAAGTTTGGAATTATTGCACAATATTCCAGCAAAGAACAATGACAAAAGCATGAAATATGACCTGTCCTTGGGCAGGGGAGATAGCTCAGTGAGTGGTTAAAGGCACTTGTTTGCAGAGCCTGTTGGCCTGTGCTAGATGCAAAAAGCAGTGCATGTGTCTGGAGTTCATTCGCAGCAGCAAGAGGCCCTGGCATGCACACTCATGCATGCATGCACTTGCTCATGCAAATAAATAAATAACAAATAATAAAAAAGAAAACCTGTCATTTCTTGTGTTCTGGTGCATTGCATCTGGGTGTTGTTGATGCTGGAGGATTGCTCCTGTCATTTGATCAGTCCTGAACATAGTGACACAGGACACATTTTCCTGCTCACCTGGCCCATGTCAACCAGCCACATGTTCAACCCTGCTATGAACTCTCATACCCTCACCAGACAAGAAGGGGCCACCCTGTGCCCTAGAGCCCTGAGATCATTCAACTGCAGTTCCTTGGGTCCTCCAGAGAGCCACAGAGAAGGTCCTGGCTGAGTCTCCCCTAGCTCCTCAACAGCTTTCTCAGAAGATGGATGCGACAATTACGTGTGTTAGATTCATAAGTGCTTGGAATGGTGCCTGGTTCCAAGAAAGGATTTGATGAGCATTATTACTCTCATTTTGCTAATGGAGAGATGGAGGCAGAAGCAGAATTAAGTCACTCCGTGAGTCCCTGCTCCTTTACACCTGGATGAATGCCACCTTCTGGTTACGGAGTTGACATTTCAACCCATCAGAGTAAGGCCCCGTAATGGCACTTAATTACACATATCATTGAGTTCCTTTTGTCAGCTTCCCCTGTGCAACAACCAACTATGGCAGACACTTGTTAAATAAATGAAGGAGGCTTTGTTACAGAGAAAATGGCATGACTCAGGACTGGAGAGCCACAGCCTCCTAAATTCTGAGCAGCAGAGAGCAGAAGGGAATGGCTAAGTGAACGTGGACACTGGGCAACAAGGCTCTCTCCTGCTGAGGAAATGAGCTCTCACTGTGCCCCCAGCATGGCATCTGCCAGCCCAGCTATGGAGTGCAGGGAGGACCAAGCAGGCGGGGACAAAAGAGCATGACCTCTTGGGTGTGGGACTGTGTGGTCCGCACGCAGAACAAGAGGACGCCTGAGGCTTCGGAGAGAATCGGCAGCATTCAGTGTGTGATGAGAACATGGAGAAACCAGAGATGAGGCTCCGGGATCCCTCGGCGCCTCCCCTTTTTCCTAAGTTGAGTCATTGGAAATGGAATTTCTCTTTCATTCTTAGTTATGGGTTTATTTTTCTTTGTTTTTTTTTAATCTTTTTATTTATTTGAGAGAGACAGAGGAAGGGAATAAAAGAAAAAGAGAGGAGAGAAAGAGAATAGGTGTGCCAGGGCTTCTTGCCACTGCAAATGAACTCTAGATACATGCACCACTTTGTGCATCTGGCTGTACATTTGTAATAGTCAGACATAGATGTCTAGAGGAACAGAACCGATAGAATGAACTGTATTAAAAGGGAATTTATTGGATAAGTTAACGGCAGTCCAACAATAGCAGGTTGAGAGTAAAGGAACCTGGTAGCTGCTCAGTCCTGGAGGCTGGAGGCCTCAGCCATCCCAGTCCAGCCCTGAAGGCCTGGAGGCTTCCTGGAGAGACACTGCTCTTCAGTCCACGCTGGTCTTTAGTCTGCACTGGATAGCAGCAAGCAGATAGGAGGAGGGGATACTTTCCCTCCCAGAGCTTCCTTAGAAAAAGCCCTCCCCTCCCCCACCGCCGCCCCAGAGGGGCCTACCCACTCTGGGGGAAAGGTTCACCATGGGGAAGTACTTCCTCCTTTAGTTAATCCTTCCTGGAAGCAACAGCAGAGACCCACTTCTGAGGAACCTAACTGTGGATTCCTAAGCAGATCAAGTTGACACAAAACCTAGCCATTGCAATAGTGTACTGAAGAATTGAACTTGGGCTGTCAGGCTTTGCACACAAGTGCCTTTAACTGCTGAGCCACCTCTCCAGTCTCATGGAGTCATTTTAAGATGAAGACCATCTGGCTCATCACAGCAATCAAGCCTCTCTCTCTCTCTGTAAGCATCATGCCTATGAGCAGATTCAGGCACGTGCAGATCACAGACACCAAAGAGCTTTGACTTGAAGCCACTGTCATAGCTGCAGTGCAGTTTCACCCTTCACACTGCTGGGGAGATGGCTTAGTGGTTAGGGTGCTTGCCTGCCAAGCCAAAGGACCCAGGTTTGATTCCCCAGGATCCACATAAGCCAGATGCACAAAGCGGCGCATGCATCAGGAATTCCTTTGCAGTGGTTAGAGGCCCTGGAATGACCATTCTCTCCCTTTCTCAATCTCTCTCTCTCTCTCTCTCAAAACAATAAATTAAAAAGAAGAAGCTGAGCTCTCCTCCACTCTGCAGAAATCCCAGGACCCTTCCATGTAGACCTCAGAGGAAGGAGGCCTCTCACACTGCGCAGTCAGGGGCTTGCTGTCCTGCAGATGTCCAGGCTCAGGAAAGGGAATGACTGGTAATACAGGATTAGAGAGGGTTTTGCAGCTTGCAAAGCCGTGCATATATCTCACTTGTCACTGTGGATCATACGTACAGTCCTTAGCTTCTCTGCCTGCCTTGGATGATAAGCTCCTAAAGAGAGCTGTGTGCTTTGAATAGTAACTACTCCAACTCCCCCTCATGCTCAGCAGACATTTTGGTATGTACACATGTGTGTGTGCATGCACATGTGTGCATGAGTGTGTGTGCACGCGTGTGTGTGTGTGCGTGTGTGTGTGTGCCACAGCTTACATGTGGAGGTTTGAGTTTCCTCGGGGTGTTCATCCTCCCCTTCCTCTTGGCTTGAGATAGGCCCTCCTTTGTTTTGTTTTTGCTTCTTTTGTGTGTGCCAGTCTAACTGCTCCATGAGCTTCTAGGTTCTCTTGGATTGCCGTAGACACATTGGGATCACAGACACACCTGCCACTTTGCATCCAGCTTTACATAGGTGCTGGGGGATTGAATTCAGGCTGGCAGACTTGCAAGCAAACACATTTACTACTGACCCACCGCCCCAGCCCTGTTTACCTCTTTTTAAAAATCAAACAAACATTTTTAATAACAGCTTCCATAATTATAGACAATAAGCCATAATAATTCCCTTCCCTCCCCCACTTTCCCCTTCACAAATCCACTCTCCATCATATCTTCTCCCCTTCTCAATCAGTCTCTCTTTTATTTTGATGTCATCATCTTTTCCTCCTATCATGGGGCTCTTGTGTAGGTGGTACCAGGCACTGCGAGGCCATGGATATCCGGGCCATTTTGTGTCTGGAGGAGTGCACTGGAAGAGTCCTGCCCTTCCTTTGGCTCTTACATTCTTTCTGCCGCTTCTTCTGCAATGAACTCAGAGTGCTCATCTGCTTTTGAGACAGGGCCTCTCATTGGCCTGGATCTCAATAATCAGACTACACTGGATGGCCAGCAAGCCCCAGGGATCTACCAGTCACTGTGTCCACAGTACTTGCATTATGGACACACGCTACCACAATCAGCTTTTTAAAAACATTCATTTATTTGTACTGTGTGTGTTTTCTTTTCAAGATGTCTATGAAGCTGCTGTGATGCTATGGGCAAAATAACCCACCCTGCCCCAGTGTGGGGCAGGTAGAGACACCTGGGAGCCTGTTGGGGTTACTGCCTTTCTTCTTCCTCCTTCTGTTCCTGTCTTCTTGGTGAAATACTTCCCCAAAGGTAGCTTGTGTTAAGAAGGACACAGGGTGAGCAAGTGAGTCTTCTAACCACAAAGCTTAAGCCCCCTTTTCTTCAGAGGATGTCAGTGCTGAAGAAGGACCTTGCTGGCTGTCAGAGGTGGTAGGAGGGAAGGCACTCTGGTGTCCATGGCCACCTGCAGCCAGGGCGGGCCAGGGAAGAGGCCAGAGGACAAGGCAGGGCGTGTAGATGGGCCGCTTGTCGCAAGGTCAGAGCACAGCTCATGCTGGGGGCCCCCAGGACAACTCTGTAACTCAGTGGGAAACACTTAGGAGAGTGGGCAGGTACCCCTGCTAGAAATGCAGCTGGGAGCTAACCAGGTGATTCCCACAGCTGGCAGCAGCTGGGCCAGGGACCCCAAGGAGGAGGATCTGGGGTCCCAGTGTCACCCTTACTTGTTTGCACCTCTGCTACTGCCCCTGCTGGTCACCAGCTGCTTAACCCTGGGCCCAGAGGCTGCTGGACAAGCTGTCTTCCTTCCAGAACAAGAGCCTTTGGAGCCCCGGCCTTCTCCAGTTTGTTCCACAGTTCGGCTGCCTTCCGGGGTGCACACCTCTGGACCTTTGAATATACTCTTCTAGCTATGGCCATGCCACCCTGAATGCGCCCGATTGTATCTGAATATAGTCTTCGTCCTTCCGGATGGTTCGCTGCCCTCCAGACCTCTGCCTGAGCCCTGGCATAGTACGGCTTCCCTCATCTCCCAGACTTCGATCTGGCCCCGTGTAAGGAAGCTCCCTAGTCTCCCGGAGAAGCCTCAGCACACACCCTATCATTCTCCTCTTGGTCTTTCACTGCAAATGATCCTCCAAAAATGAGGGAAGATTGAAATATTCCCAGGTAACACACAGGGAGGGAACAGACAACAACCCCAGGAAACCGCCCCACCCTGTGCAGAAGGGAACCCTTCAGGTGAGTGAGGGAAATCTAGAAGAATCCCAGGCCCTGCTGCTCGTGAGCTCTCGCAGTGACAAAGCCACACGGTACTCTGGCTTGTAACACCATTTTCATTTCCTACATGACTGAGGACCAAGGCATGAAGAGATTGCTACTCTGCCTATGGACACAGACATGATTTTGAAACATCAACAATGAAACGGGGCTGAAGCTGTATGGGTGCTGGGGTTTGTGTGTTTTTGAAGTCAAGCCAGTATAAATTCAGATTACATTGTGATCACTTTAGGATGTGAACTGTAATCCCCATGGAAACCACAGAAATAGCTGTAGAATCTATGCGTATAAAAACTCGAAAGGGACTAAGTTGTTTCAATATGAAAATCAACTTCATACCACAGGGCACTGTGACATAGGAAACAAGAGATCAGAAAAACGGTAAGGCAAATAGAAAACAAACAGCAAAATATCAGAAGTCCATACTGCCTCAGCAGATTGCTTCCAATGTAAATGGATTAAATTCTGATCAAAAGACAAATTGGCAAAAGGGATAAGAAAACAGGATCTGAGTGTATGCTGTCTACAAGAGACTCACTATATATAGGTCCAAAGGCACAAATAGATTTAAAGTGAAAAGATAGAAAAAGATATTCCATGTAATTAGGAGAGAGCAGAGTGACTAAAGTGGACGTTGAGGCTAGGAGATGGCTCAGCACTTAAAGTCACTTGCTTGCAAAGCCTGCCAGCCCAGGTTCAATTCTCCAGTACCCACATAAAGCCAGATGTATAATGCATCTGGAGTTTGTCTGCAATGGCAAGAGTCTGGTGACTCCATACTCACTCCCTCTCCACCTACATGTCTCTCACACAAATAAATATATAAAACTATTTTAATTTTATTTTTTTTCTTGAGGTAGGGTCTCACTCTAGCCTAGGCTGACTTGGACTTCATGATGTAGTCTCAGGGTGACCTCAAACTCACAACAATCTTCTTACCTCTCCTGGAACTAAAGGTGTGTGCCAACACACTCAGACTTATTTTTTAATTTTTAAAATATTTTTATTTATTTATTTGAGAGAGAGAATGGGCATACCAGGGCTTCTTGCCAGATGAATTCCAAATACATGTGTTGCTTTGTGCAGCTGGCTTTATGGGGTACTGAAGAATTGAGCCTGAGCCTGCAGGCTTTGCAAGTTAAGGGTCTTTAACCAATGACTCATCTCCCCAGCCTCTAATTATTTTTTTTCATGGAAGGGTTTCACTCTAGCTCAGGCCGACCTGGAATTCACTATGAAGTCTCAGGTTGGCCTCGAACTCACAGCAATCCTCCTACCTCTGCCTCCTGAAATGCTGGGGTCAAAGGTGTGTGCCACCACCCCATGTTCCAAAATATATTTTTTTAAGTGGACTTTAAGCCAAGCTAATTCTTAAGGCAAGCATTATGTTCAAAAAGATAACGAGGGACCGTGAAGACATTGTAAACTAGTATAAGGTTCACGATAGCAAGAAGACGTAGCAGTCATCTCATCGATGAGTCTAGTAAAGATCACTGAAGTAAGTGGCGTGAAGTGGACACGTGGGCACATGGAGACTTCCAGACCAAAGTCTTCATCAGTAAGAGCAGGCAGTGAATAAGCAAGGAGGCAGACCTGAACAGCATGACTCAGCCCCAGCAACTATGCTCAGAGTGCTCTGCCCAGCAAGCATACAGGGACCCTGTCCAAGAGAAACAGAGTGATGACAGGTGAAACCTCAGTAGACACTAAGAGACAGATATCATACAAAGAAGCTGCTCTGATCCTATGAAGATGAAGCTAGAGACCAGTGCAGAAATCAAACTGGAACATTCACACATTTATGGAAACCAGACACACTCCAACAGTTAGTAGACCCTAGAAGAAATGTAGTGACCCATGAGAAGACTATTGACACAAAGAGTCACTAGGAAAATACAAATCCATACTCACAGCCAGACACTCCCTTTGGTATCTTGCACCAATTAGGATAGATATTAGTTAAAAAGAAAAGGGGGGGCTGGAGAGATGGCTTAGTGGTTAAGGCAATGCCTGTGAAGCCTAAGGACCCAGGTTCGATTCTCCAGGTCCCATGTAAGCCAGTGGCACATGCATCTGCAGTTCGTTTGCAGTGGCTAGAGCCCTGGTATGCCCATTCTCCCTCTCTCCTCCTCTCTCTGTCTCTAATAAGTAAATAAAAATGAAAATAAAAGCTTTTAAAAAAAGAAAAAAGGGGGGACTGGAGAGTTGGTTCAGCTGTTAAAGGTACTTGCTTGCAAAGCCTGATGGTCTACATTTGATTCTCCAGTCCTCCCATAAAGCCAGATGCATGAAGTGGCACATGTGTCTGGAGTTTGTTTGCAGTGGCACTGGGTGTGCCCATTCACGTTCCCTATTTTTCTCCTTGCAAATAAATAAATAAAATTATTCAAAAAAAGGAAATAGGGGCTAGAGGGATGGCTTAGTGGTTAAGGCATTTGCCTACAAAGCCAAAGGACCCAGGTTCGATTTCCCAGGACACACGTTAGCCAGATGCACAAGGAGGCACACGTGTCTGGAATTCATTTGCAGTGGCTAGAGGCCCTGGTATGTCCATTCTCTCTCTCTCTCCCTCTTTCTCTGTCAAATAAGTAAATAAATAAAAATAAAATAAAAAAAGAAAGAAAGAAAGAAAAACTGGGTGTGATGGCATGCCTTTAAGCCCCCCAGGCAGAGGTAGAAGGATGGCTGTGAGTTTGAGGATGGCCTGGAACTACAGAGTGAATTTCGGATCAGCCTGGGCTAGAGTGAGTTCCCTGCCTCAGAAGAAAGAAAGGAAGGAAGAAAGAAAGAAAGAAAGAAAGAAAGAAAGAAAGAAAGAAAGAAAGAAAGAAAGAAAGAAAGGGAAGGGAAGGAAGAAGGGAAGGAAGGGGAAAAAACACATAGGCATGGCTTGGTATTCCCAAAAGTCACGGTCCCGTAGAGGTATTGGGTCTTCACAGGGTGGGCCTGGTGGGCCATGCTGGGTCACAGGTGCTTCGCTGGAAGAATACAGCTCCTGGGAGGGGTTCTTTGGAAGCTCAAACCTGGTATCAGGTAACTGCTGATTTGAAGGTCACCCCAAATCTCCATCCAGTTGCTCCTCCTTTTCTTCAGATGGAAAGCAAAATGGAGTCCTCCCCTTGGGTGTGACCTTGCTTTGCAGGGCTGCGGGGAGTGAGACGCAGCTAGACCAGGGACAGGATCCTGCAAGAGCCTCAGCAGCTGGGGGCAGGGTCTCTTGAGGTGGCCTCGCAGGATGGAAGAGTCCCCATCTGTTTAAGTGCCACCACACTGCTTGTTGCTGGGTCATCTTGGACAAAATGATTTTACTTCAACATGCTTCTTGAGAATTCTGTTTGAGAACAAAACCATACACCTCTCACCCAACAGCTCTGCTTGTCTCCTCGCTGGCAGCCGGCAGGCTTCTCTTGCTCAGGCCCCAGCAGCTCATCAGACAGCTACGAGCTGAACTCATCCTGCGCTCAGCATGAAGCTAAGTACGTCGCACTGAGACGCACATATCCACACGGATGCAGACAGCGTCTGCGAAGCCATACTTATGCTAAGTAGAGCAGCAATCACTTTTATTGCTTCTAAAAGCACGCCATGGGGTTGAGGTTGGCTGAGGTGGATGCTAACAGTCTCATGGTTTGGACATTATCTTCTGACTAGTCTCCACTGTCTTGGACGGAAATGCCCGGGAACGAGCCCTCCTGGATGGCAGGATACACGCCCCGGGGCGTGAGAAGACTTGAAGGCCACACTGTACCTGGGCCTGTCAAGGGAATCCATGGACAAGACCCACTGCTTCCTTTTGCTCTCTGTGGAACACTGATGAGTCTGTAACGCACCCGCGGAAAAGTGGGGCCCTCCTCTGATTCCCCGCTCCTAACCACAGGGCAGCCCTTCACCCTCTTGCTTTGGCACTGATGACTTGTCTCCAAGAGAAACAGGCTTCCCGGCTGCCTCAGAGGCCATGAGGGAAAGACGGGGTGCAGGGTGAAAAGGGGTTTCTTCTCCTCACAACTGGAGAGGATCTGACCCCACGTAACTAAAGCACACTGAAGCCAGGCCTGGTTGTGAGGTGGAGACAGGAGGATTGAAAGCGTAAGACCTACCTGGACAACTGGATCCCATCTCAAAAAGTAAGGAGTGGGGGCTGGAGAGATGGCTCAGCAATCAAGGCCTGCAAAGCCTAAAGACCTGGCTTCAATTCCCCAGTACCCACGTAAAGCCAGATACACAAAGTGGTGCATTTATCTGGAGTTTGTTTGCAGTGTCAGGAGGTTCCAGTGTACCCATTCTCTCTCTTTTTCTGTCTCTACTTGCAAATAAATAAAATATTAAAAAATAAAAGTAAAGAGAGGTGGACTTCAGTTAAGATGGAGGACAGACTAGGGGACATGCCAAAGAAACCTGGGGGGACAGAAGATAGCGCACACCATTCTACTTCCAAAAAGTGGAGGGTGTGAGGAGTTACAAACGCAGGCGAGGCCCCTACAGAGGAGCAGGGATGGATCAGCCAGGAATAGGCTCCAGCGTGCGGCCCCTGGGAAAAACTCCTCGCCAGGCCCATCTGAGCCAGTGAGAGCGGACAGCTGGGAAGGGATTCTCCTATTCACGTGGGCCCTGCGAAGTCAAAGAGTGGAATGGTGAGGGCTTGCCTAGTGTAAGCAAAGCCCTGGGTTCAGTGCTTAGTCCTGCCAAAAAGAAAAACAGAGCAGGGCGTAGTGGTGCACGCCTTTAATCCCGGCACTGGGGAAGCAGAGGTAGGAGGATCGCCCTGAGTTTGAGGCTACCCTGAGATTACATAGTGAATTCCAAGTCAGCCTGGGTCAGAATGAGACCCTACCTCAAAAAACAAAAACAAAAACAGAGAAAGAAAGAGAGAAACAGAACACTGACTATAATCTGCATGTTAGGTTATTTTGCAACCACATAAGTTTGTATACAACTCAGACTTCAAGGAATTGAAAGGAATTTTCAACTTCTTTCATTTCTATCCTTTAAGTGACTAACGCTACCCTTTGCTTATATAAAGAGGAAAAAAGGATGAAAATTCCTATGAACTGTATCTCATCCTAAGTCTTCCATAGACATATGTACTAGTACTAGGGTCTCGCTCTAGCCCAGGCTGACCTGGAATTCACTATGGAGTCTCAGGGTGGCCTTGAACTCACGGCGATCCTCCTCCGTCTGCCTCCCGAGTGCTGGGATTAAAGGTGTGAATACCATGCCCGGCAGTCATTTATTTTATTTTATTTTTAAATTCTGTGTGTTGGGGGCTGGAGAGATGGCTTAGTGGTCAAGGGGCTTGCCTGCAAAGCCAACTGACCCAGGTTCGCTTCCCCAGAACCCATATAGGCCAACTGCACAAGGTGGCAGTGGATGGAGGCCCTGGAGCATCCATTCTCTCCCTCCCTCCCTCCCTCTCATTCTCAAATAAATAAATAAATAAAATGAATCCTGTGTGCTGGGAATATGTATTGGAGTGTGTGTACATAGGTGTGTGCGTTGGGGGGTGCCTGCATGTGGGTTAATGTTTTGACTGAGGCTAGTGTGTATCACTGTGTCTGTTGGTATATGTGTCTGTATGTGGTGGTGTGTATGACTATGTGTGTTGAAGGGTGTGCCTGCATGTGTGTGGTGACTGCGTGTATGTGGGTGGGCTGTGAGAGTGGGGGAACTGGAGCCTCCCAGCTGTTGCCTTCCAGGAGGAGAGCACCTCATGTGGACACACAGGTAAGTCCAGGTTCACATCTGTGCATTGGGCTTGAACATGAGCTCAGCCTGAGAATCTGCTTCCTGACCACTAGAAGACTGCGAGGCATGATGGCTTCCTCATGGGAAGGGAGGGAATTGTAAATGTCCAAGCAAGGCTACAGTTGTCAAAATGGAGCTGTGTGCTAAGCATGCGTGGGGCCCTGAGTTCAACCTCCAGCACTCAAAACAAACAAACAACAACAATTAAAAAAATAAAACAGGGCTGGAGAGATGGCTTAGCTGTTAAAGCATTTGCCTGAGAAGACTAAGGACCCAGGTTTAATTCTCCAGGTCCCACATAAGCCAGATGCACAAGGTGGCGCATGCATCTGGAGTTTGTTTGTAGCAGCTAGAGGCCCTGGCGCGCCCATTCTCACTCTCTCTCCCTTTCTCTTTGTCTCAAATAAAAGTCAATTTTAAAAATGGAGCTGTGGGCTGAGAGATGGCTCAGTGGCTAAGAGCATTTGCCTCTTAAGCATGAGTGAAGTGAAGGTGTGTAAGGAATCTTGGTCTCTTGGCTGGAGGACTCCCCAGAAACCTACATTAAAAGCTGGGCATGGCAACAGTAACCCCAGTCTACATGGAGGTGAGGGGGTGCAGAGACGGGAGAATTGCTGAGGCTTGCTCACAGATAGTAGCTCTGGGTTGAGGGAGAGACCAAATCCCAAGGAAATATGCAAATGACAATAAGAGAAGGACATCTGGCCTCCAGGTGTGTGCAGTGTGCATATCTGCAAACGTGCATACAGCATACATCACATACAGAACACACACACACACACACCGCAAAATGGAGCTGTGCTAATCGGCTTTGCTTTAATGGTCCCTCGACATGTAAGACCAATACCATCAAGCCCAGACCCATGTGGTTCCCAGTGCAGAAGCCTAGTCAGGAAAGCCACGTTCCCAAACCCTCCTTCTCATGAGCTGCATCAGGAACGGTGTAAGAGGACAGAGGTGTCGCCAGAGAGCTCAAACTATAACAGAATCTTTCACTATTTATTTCATTTTATTAATTTGACAGAGAAAGAAGGGGAGGAGAGAAAGAGAGAATGGGTGTGCCAAGGCCTCCAGCTGCTACAAACTCCAGATGCATGCACCCCCTTGTGCCTCTGGCTAATGTGGATTCTGGGGAATTGAACATGGATCCTTTGGCTTTGAAGGCAAACGCCTTAACTGCGAAGCCATCCCTCCAGCTCCAGAGAATCTTTTAAATGAACAGGGGTTGCAGAATTCTGTGTTTCATGTCAGCATGCCTTTTTTTCTTCTCTCTCTCTCTCTTTCTTTCTTTCTTCCTTTCCTTCTTTCCCTTCCTTTTTACAAGACTGAGGATTGAACCCAGCACATCATGCCTGTTAGGTATGCACTCCATTGCTGAACCACTTTCACAGCCCCTGATGTTAGCAGATTTGATTCTCCACATCTGAATCCCACCCCAGGGTCCAATGACACACCATCTCCTACAGGCTTTGCGAACACAGGAAGCAGCTGGTGTCTTTCCTATTGTCGCTATAATGCTTCCCCTACACTGCACCCAGGCCCACTGAGAAAATATGATAAGCCCATGCCACTGAACAGATCAATTCACATCTTTGCCTCACAGAGGGATTCCAGTAAGAATGCATTTAAATAGGATGTTCTCTGGTGCGTTTACAGCAGTCTATTTACAAGGTGTCTGAGAACGACAGAATCTCAGGAACTCATTTTGCCAGATAAAGGAGGTACATGCTGGGCCCTTACTGTCTCTAAAAGATTGTGGGCTACCTGGACAGAATATGGCCCTGCTGTTCTTTTAAGATGTTGCATAAAGGATAATAAACCTGCCCAAAAAGGAAGGATGACTCAGGACGCAGAGGAATGAAGCTCCAGTTTTCTCTGCCTCTGTAAGGAAGATGTGCTCAGTGTGGCATGATTTTCCCAAATCCTCTCCCTGGTGCAATTCACGTTGTCTTTCTTCTTCACTCCCGTGGTCCAGGGGACAAAGACCTCCTTGTGCCATTTGTTTGTTTTGTTTTGTTTTTTTCAGATAGGGTCCAGCTCTAGCCCAGGCTGACCTGGAAATCACTATATAGTCTCAAGCTGGCCTTGAACTCACAGCGATCCTCCTACCTCTGCCTCAAGAGTGCTGGGATTAAAGGCGTGCATGGCCACGCTGGGCCTCCTTGCATCTTTCTCCTTTAAAAAAAAAAAACAAAAAAAACTTTGCGTTGGCAAATTCCATAAACATAAACAATACACCATAATCATATTCCCCTCCCACTCCCTGCCTTTTCCCTTCCCAAATTTCCCCTCTACTCTTTTCAACTAGCTTTTCTTGCATTTTGATGTCACTATTTTTTCTCTCCCACTATGCAGGTCTTGTGTAGGCAGTGTCAGCCACTGTGAGGTCGTGACTATCAAGGCTACTTTGTGTTGGAAAGACAGGATTGTAGACACTTCTCTCCTTCCTTTAGCTCTTACATTCCTTCTACCACCTCTTCTGCAATGGTCCCTGAACCTTGGAGGGTATAACAGAATATTTTATTCAGTGATGAACACTCCACTGTCACTTCTTCTCAGCACTTTGGTGAGTTTTGAGTCACTCCATTGGTTACTGCTATCTGAAAAGAGAAGCTTCTCTAATAAAAAATGAGAGTAACATTAATATAGTGGCACAAACATAAGAATTTAGAGGGCAGTTTGGTAGGCATAATATATCAATTTAGCCAGACAATAGTAGTAATTTCCCCCTAGGGCTTATGAATTTCCTGGCTGTAGGTTTTTGATAGGTCTTCAGTACTAGGCAGGAATTCCCTCCCATGGAGAAGGCCTCAAGTCCAAGCCTAGAGCAGTTAGTTTCCCCCACAACAGACATGTCACCATTGCACCCATTGGTACATTTGGCCTGGCTGGCCAGCTGCAGAGTTTGCAGGGTCTGTTGCTGGTTAACACAGTCTCCTTACAATTCACCTGACCAGGACTTTGAAGGTCTGAGCTGAGCCTAAGCATCTGTAAGAAACCAGAGAAAAGTGCTGGGCTGACCAGGATCCTCTAGAGGTAAAGGCCCAATAGCATGGATGTACACCCTATGAAGGGTGGTTCAACAGTGCCCTTCTGCATGCCAGAGATGCAGAAAACCTGACAACTGCTCAGTCCAAGAAGCTGAATGCCTCGGCAGTTCCTGTCCTGTGCTGAAGGCCTGGAAGCGCCTTGGAGAGTGGGATGAGTGCAGGTTGGAAGGTGGAAGAAGCCGGAGTCTGACGTCAGTAGGGGACCCAGCAGCTGCTGATATGCTCCGGCAAGAAAGGGCTTGCAGGTCTGCGCACACCACCTTCCCCAATTTCCTTCCATCGTGGCACCAGGTGCCACCATCATTCATGGAGCCTCTTTTGCCACCTAGTCATTGGTTCACATGTCAGTCCCCTCTGAAAATACCTACATAAGGGATATGTGTGTGCACACGTGCGTATGGGGCATGGGTGTGTGTGTGCAGGTGTGCATAGCTGCAGAGGCCTGAGAAGCTGTCAGGGTCATCTGCAACTGCTTTTCCACCTCACTTCCCTGAGGCAGAGTTTCTCGCTGAACCTGGAACTTACTCTTTTTTCAGTTAGACTAGCTGATCAGTGAGTCCCGGAGATCCTCCTGTCTCCACCCCCTTCAGTGCTGGGGTTACAGAATGAATGGCCATGCCCAGCTTCTTACATGAGTCCTGGAGATTGGAATTAGCGCCCCATGCTTTCACAGCAAGTGCTCCCACCATTAGCCATCTCCCCAGCTCTAGGGTTTTCTTGTTTGTTTTTTTGAGGTAGGGTCTCACTCTAGCCCAGGCTGACCTAGAATTCACTATGGAGTCTCAGGGTGGCCTCGAACTCACAGTGAACCTCCTACGTCTGCATCCTGAGTGCTGGAATTAAGGGCATGAACCACCATGCCCAGCTTCTAGACATCTCTTAATCCTGTCAAGTTGATGACCAAGACCAACCATCACCAGTGCTTTCCAGGAAAGTAAACTTGGTTCAAGTAAGGAGATCAGTGCCTATGGCAGCAAGGGCCAGGAGGAGGCTCCACACCCTTCCTCTCAGTTGCTCAGAAGAAAGAGACTTCTAAGCAAACCTGTAACAGTCCCTGAACCTGACTTGGGAATCAGAAAGCTTTGGCCCTAGGGTTTTGTGTTGCTGAAGGAAACCTTCAAGACCTGTGGTTCTGTAAAAGGCTGGTATCTCCTCAGGAGAGGGCTGGAGGCTCGGTTTTGAAAAGAGAATGGGGAGGGGCTAACATTCAACAGTGGGAAGCACTATCTCTGGGCAGCTTGGAGGCAACCTTGCTAATCCCAGAGAAGAGAAAGAACTCTCTTTTCTTCCAGCTAATATGTGCCCATATAAACCGAGGGCTCGCTTTCTGACCCATGTGGAAACCACCTTACTTCTAGGACAGCTCTCAGGTGATGGCCCCATGAGAGTGGCCCAGCGCTTTGCACCTGCACGGGCCCAGCTCCTTGCCAGAAATAAGATGATGCTCTTTGCGACTCTTGTCCAGGCTCCACTGGCGGAGACCCAACGTCATCAGGAATGGGTCCTGCTGGCCTCGCTATTGTTACCCACCATCCTTTATCCCTGAGAGGCCTCAGCTCATTCGCCTTTCACCAACTTGGAGCAGTCTGGGAATTGCCTTCCTGCTTGCTGTACACTTCCCAGCGGAAGAGCCCCTTGCACCGAGCAGGAAGTGGGCAGGGCTGTTGTCAGGGGCAAGCAGAGACCGGAGCTCAGTGGCAGAGCATGCGCAGGGCTCACAGTGACCCACCTTGCTGCACAGAATGGTTTCTCAGCTTTACATTCTCCTACCAGAGTTAAAGACTTCCTCCAGATAAAGGGGGCTCTCCTTTGCTTACCACTGCCAAATTCACTTGCACACAGTGGCCTCTAAAATAAAAGGCATACACACACAAAATAATTTTACCGATAGGAGCTGGAGAGCTTCCGGTGTTGTGAAACAAAGGGAATGACCTAGCTCTCTCCGGGGGCATTTGGCAGAGAGCATCAGCCTCTGCTCAACACAACTCAAGCACTAGTAATGTCAACGACAGACCTTTACTGTAAGCACCACTACGAATGTTTATTTTTCCTTTAAATAAACGAGGATGAGGCAACCCTTTGGGAAACTCTCCCTGTTCCCAAGCGTTTTTCTTTTTTCTTTTCTTTTCTTTTCTTTTCTTTTCTTTTCTTTTCTTTTCTTTTTTTTTTTTTTTCTTTTAGAGATAGGGTCTCACTCTGGTCCAGGCTGACCTGGAATTAACTCTGTAGTCTCAGGGTGGCCTTGAACTCACGGCGATCCTCCTACCTCTGCCTCCCAAGTGCTGGGATTAAAGGCGTGCGCCACCACGCCCAGCTCGCGCGTTTTTCTTATTTTTGTATCTCGATAAAGCTTTACTGGCTTGCCTTTCGAACAACAACAACAAAAAAGACTGATTGAGAGGGTGAGGGGATATGATGGAGGGTGGACTTTCAAAAGGGAAAGTGAGGGGAGGGAGGGAATTACCATGGGACAATGTGTACAATTATGGAAGTTGCCAATAAAAAAATGAAAAAAAAAATCAGGTAGAGGCCTGGGAAGATGGCTCAGTGGTTGAGGTGCTTGCCTGCAAAGCCTAAAAACCCAGGTTTTATTCTCCAGTACCCATGTAAAGCCAGATACACAAAGTGGCACATGTGTCTGGAGTTCATTTGCAGTGGCTGAAGGTCCTGGCACACCCATTCTCTCTCTCTCTTTCTCTCTACTTGCAAATAATTGAATAGACATTTTTAAAAAAGCTAGGCTTGGAAACCAGGGCATTTGACTTTCTAATTTACAGCGGTTAGACCCTTCCTCTGTGCCCAGCTGCTTTGAGCAGAGGGCCACCCAGCCAGCAGCCAGCCCATCTGCCCTCCTGAGAGTCTAGCTGCTTGGAATCCTGCACAGACACCTTGAGAAAGCTGCACTTTGACCACAGTGCTGGCTGTTGGAACACAAATCTGGCTGTAGAAAACACTATTCCAGCTACGACTGTTTCATCAAGCAGCTTGCACCAAACCTTTCTGCCATGCTGGGCCTCAGTGCCCCCTAACTGCCATTTGCACCCAAGCCAGAGGGGGAGCTCCTCCCCTGGGGGTTCAGGAGAAGGCCATGACAGACCTCCATGACTGGTACAAACGCCCTTGTCCTATCTGCTTTTGGGCTATGTAAGCAGGTCGCTGGGGAAGCGCCCTCCTGTGCTGCTCCTGGTGTTTCAGCTTTAGGCTGGGCTGGACTTGCTTCTCCAAGGGAGTGAGCGGCAAGCAGCCTGGCCTTGCAGCCCCGGAGCCTCGTCGTCCCTCCAAGATGGACAGGGCCGTGAAGCTCAGGATAAGTCCCAATGTGCTGAGAGGCTGTGAAAGTCTTCTCCCAGAGTGGCAGCTTCATTTCAGTTTCCTCAGTTTGATAAAAAGAAAAGAAAAAACTACGAGACTTGCAGATTCCTGGTAAGAGTGGCAGCTGTGGACAGCTCTTCAGACTGAAGTATGATGGACACTGGATTCCTGTCAGTCACTGTCAGACATGGGAAGATCGCATCTGCTCTCCGCACTCATCCTCGCAACACAGTGTGTGGGATCACCCCACCAAGCAGGCAGCTCTGTGGATTCTCCAGTGGACACCAGTTGGCGGCCTCTGATCCACTTCAGTGCTAACCTGGATGGACTAGAACTCGGGGAAGCCCTTACTTACATTCACTGCTTTCTGACAAAGGCATTTCGAGGAATACCACCAAAGAGGTGCCAATGGCTAGGCGAGGTATGAGAAAGAGACGGAGCTCCAAGGGCGACAGCTCCCTCCAGGACCTTCCGCTGCTCTGCCCTGAGGAAGCTTCAGGAACCTGTCCTGTCAGTCTTCACGGAAGCTGCGTCATGCAGGCGCCACTGGTAACACGCCGCCTCCCTTCCCAGAGGTGAGGTTGGGGAAGAGTCCAGTCGTGGCTGGCTCCCTAGGCAACATGGAGAAGGGGGTCAGCCAGACAGGACAAAAGATGCGCCCCATACTCATCACATCTCACACCACCACGTGAGACAAGAAGTCGGGACCTCAGTACCTGGGACAGGCCACATGGATCGTGTGTAGGTGTGAGTGTGGTATGTGTATGCACATATTCATAAGTGTGCACATGCATGTGTGTGTGTGTACACGCCAAAGGTGGAAGTCGGTTTCTTCCTCAGTTGCTCTCTGACTTACTTTTTAAACTATTTTTAATTTATTTATTTGAGAGAGGCAAAGAGACAGAAAGAAGTAGACACAGAGAGTGGGTGAATATGGGCATGGCAGGGCCTCCTGGCACTGCAAGCAAACCCCAGACGCACGTGCCACTTTGCGTGTCTGGCTTTACGTCGGTACTTGGGAATGGAAGCCAGGCCATCAGGCTTGGCGAGCAAGTGCCTTTAACCACTGAGAAATCTCTCCAGCCCCCTCCGACTTATTCTTTGAGACGGGGTCCCCCACTGAAACTGGAGCTTGCTGATTAGGCTAGACTAGCTACCCAGCAAGTCTGTCTCCTCTTCCTGTCTCCAGTCCCCAGCTCTGGGATTACAGACATGAACTGCCTCACCCAGTATTTTAAATGGGTGCTGGGTATCTGAACTCAAAGTTATCTTCCCTGGCTCCTGTGGGGTTTTTTTTATGTGTGTGGTGGGGCACCCTATACGCTTGCCCGTGGCTAAGGAGCTCGTCTACAGGGGCCCAAGTGGAACATCAGATATCTTACTCCACCACTCTTTGGCCTTGTCTTTGATTTGAGTTGGAGTCTCTACTGATTCCAGAACCCAAGGCACTCCGATGATTCCTGGCTCAGGTAACTGGCCCGCGGTGTGAGTCTTGGTCTGGCTGCTCTGCAGCATGAGTCTTGATCAAGTTACTTTGGCTCCCTCACCTATGAACTGGGGACTGAGAAGACCTCACCCCGCTCTTGAAGGGGTTAGAACAAAGAGCCCGGAGAAAAGGCAGACTGAGCCCCAGAGCACCTCCGGGGGCTGGCTGCCTCGCCTCCCCAGCTTATCAGAGCAGTGACGAGCCTGTGTTGGAAGGAAGCCAAGTGGAAACCGAGGCCTCCTACTCTTCCAGCGTCTCCTTTCCCTGGGACTGTCTGTCCTTACAGCCACTGTCAGTATGCGTGGATTGAAATACTCAAAGGGAGCAACAAGTTAGGCCAGTGTGACCTCCCGTGGGGCCGGGCAGGAAGGGGGGCATTTTCCACCCTCAGTACCATTGGAACTTGTGGGGTCCTTCAACCTGAGGATGACAACTGCCAGCTTCTCTACCCAGGATTCTGGAACAGAACAGAACACGCCTGTTTTCCAATCTTGAAACACAACCACAGGGAGCGTTTATAACCCGAGAGTGGCCTGGCCTGGCCCTGCCCTGCCCTCAGAAAGCAAGAATGTCTTACGTCAGGGTCACTGAGCCGTGTTCCGGAGCCAGCAGAGTGAGTCATCAGCCCTGAGGTCATCTTGGCTCTAAGTCAAAGCAAACAGTCCTGAGTTGTGGATCAGGTGAGAAGTGAGGGGAATGAGAAAGACCTAAGTGTGTGCAAGCTCGTCCCCTGCCTGGTCCCCGTCACCCATGCTGGCAAAAGGTCTTGGCTGTGCTGTGTCATGGGGACGCTGAGGTTGGCAGTTTACTGAAGGGCATGGAGGGCTGAGACCCCAAGGATTTCCCTCACTCTGCTGTTGCAGAACAACCCACAGATTTTAGCACCGCCCACAAACCACCTCCCTGCGTTGACATTTGTACTTGGGCTGTAAGGACAGACAGTCCCATTTGTACTTCGTCGTGGAAGCTTCCAGGCACTTCTGAGGCTCTGGGGAGCTTGAGTGCTCCCCTGCATCCAGAGCGCCCACTAAGAGAGTTCTCAGGGAAGTTACCAGAGGACCTAAGGGAGAACAAAACAGAAGGTGGAGTCTGGCCTACAGAGCGCCTCCCGCACCTTGCAGAAGCATTATGCTGGCTTGTCTCTTGACAGTTGATGTGAATTCTTGGGCTGGAACTCGTGCCCCCGACACCATATTCATAACATAAAGTTTTACCTCCTGCCCAGGGCTCATGGGATGTCAGATAGACATGGCTTTGGGACAGGCTTCTAGATCAGACGCTAGATCTGTGAATTCAGAAAGAAAAGGGGGAAGAAAAAGAAGAAGAAAAACATCCACACTTCCCAGCAATTCAGAGAGCCGCCTCTCCAGGTCATATTATGGAACATCTGTCTCCTGCTGTACTTTTCCCTTTCTCCTGCTGACGCAGTTGGTAGCACACAGAGTGAACACCGGGCTGGGCACGAGGCCTTCCCCCGCCCCCCCCCCCACCCCCCACTGTTGTGGTCCACAGGTGGAAACTTCTCACTGCTGCTGTGTGGTCCTGACACCCAACACAGTCAAAAACAAATGGAAGCACAATTGGCCCCATAACCACCCAATAAAACACCATGTGTGCTCACTGGCCTCCCGACTCCACACAAGCTGCCCGGGCGTTGGCTGCCAGCTAGGAAACTAGAACAAAGCTACACGGACTGCCAAGCCCTTCCTCAAGAAGACCGAAACCCGAGGATAAGCAGGATAAGCGTGCCCCTTGATCCAAGCTGTTCTCGCCATCTGGCAGGGCCTCGCTGGGCTCTGGGTCATTAAAATGTGCAAGTTTCACTGCTTATCGGGACCTTTGAGCTGAAGGCTATGAAGTGGCACTGGGGAAACAATGGCACAGCTTCTTGACCCCGAGGGCATCTCCTTTCTCAGGAAGAGACTGAAGAGCACCCTGGACCAACTAACTGCCTCAGGGACTTTTTTTTCAGCTTACTTTATTTTTCTTGAACTTTTTATTGATGACCTCCGTATATACACACAATGTAGCCTGATCATAATGGCTTCCCATTACCCTCCTTTGTCCTCATCCACTGAGCCCCTTGTTCCCAACTAACCCCCTTCTATTTTGATGGTTTTCTCTTTTTTTGCCCCCATAGTATGCAGGTCTTTTGTAGGTAGCATAAGCCACTTTGTGTCTGAAAGACAGCATTCCAAAGCACTCCTCACCATCCCATGGCTCTTACGTTCTTTCCACCACTTCTGCAATGGTCCCTGAGCCTTAGAGGTAGCTAGAGATGTCTTGGTGCTAAACACTCCACTGCCCCTTCTTTCTTTCTTTTCCTTTTCCCTTTCTCCCTCTCTCTCTCTTTCTTTCTTTCTGATGCAAGCCCAACAGACTGGCCTTGTTTTATTTTTTAAATGACACAGAGAGAGCAAGAGACAGAGAGAGAGAATTGGCATGCCAGGGCCTCCAGCCACTGAAATCAAACTCCAGACACTTGCGCCACCTTGTGCACATGTGCGACTCCGCCTATACATCACTTGTGTGTTTGGCTTACATGGGATCTGGAGAGTCAAACATGGTCCTTAGGCTTTGCAGGCAAGTGCCTATACTGCTAAGCCATCTCTCCAGCCCTCCACTGCCATTTCTTCTCAGCATTTTGATGACTTTGAATCTCTCCAGAAGTTATCTCTATCTAAAAAGAGAAGCTTCTTGGGCTGGAGAGATGGCTTAGCTGTTAAGGCACTTGCCTGCAAAGCCTAAGGACCCACAGGTGATTCCGTAGGGCCCATGTAAGCCAGATGCACAAGGTGGTTCATGTGACTGGAGTTTGTTTGCAGTGGTTGGAGGCCCTGGCTCACCCATTCTTTCTATCTGCCTCTCTCTCTATCTAACAAATAAAAGTTTGTTGTTGTTTTTCAAAGAGAAGCATTTTTAACCAAAAGTGAGAGTCCTATTAATAGATGGGCATAAGCATAAATATTTAGAGGACAGTTTGGAGGGCTTAACATATCCATTTAGCCAAACAGCAGTAGTAGCTTCCCCCAAGGGCTATGACCCCAGCCATGGGATTGTGACTAGGTTTTCAGTTCCAGGCAAAGTGTTCCCTCCTGTGGAGCGGGCCTCCAGGCCAATCAGAGAGCAGTTGGTTTCCCCCATGGCAGACACACCACCATTGTCCCAGTTGGCACATCTTACCTGGCTGGCCAGCAATGTAGCTTGCAGGATACACTGCTAGTTAAGCCCATTGATGACTTTCCCCCTCAGCAAGCTGCATAGCACTTTCCATCACTGTGACAACTGGCCAGCAAGGAGAACATGTCCAGCTCTGCTCCAGCTTGATTTCTCAATGACCTACAGCCCAAGCATGTGTTGTATTTAGCAATTTAATCCTACCATCCCAGTTCTTGTGGGCAACCAAAAACCTTAGCAATAGGTACCTTCCTGACCAACAATTCACTAGGCAGTACCCTGCCTCCGGGAGACCTGTGGGCAGTAACCCCACCACAGAGACCACAGAACCAGGTGCTCAAGTGCCAGGCATTCCCTCAGGAAAGCTGCAACCTCCAGGGAGCTCTAGAGTCCCAGAGAAACTTGTAAGCCTCACTGAAGCAGCCTGGAAGGGACGCAAGCTGCATGGAACACATGGCACCTTGTCACATGCCTGCGATTCAGTGAGCTTTCTACAGTGATGGTACTGCCCGGGCCCCTCCTTGTGTACAGGATTCTCCTTGGTTGAGAGAGACAGTCAAGAGTCCGGCAACAAAGCAGCATCAGAGGCTGTGTGCGCAGTCAGCAATGGTTAGTGAATCTCAGAATCAGGGAGTGGAGGCACAAGAGCCAGGCTTGAGCGTTTTGCTTAGGAAAAAGGAATGACATGAAGCTTGCAGAAGAATGTGGACTTTGTTATGTTATGAACTTCTCCACTAGTCTCAACATTAGACATGGACACAGCACACTGGAAGGGGGTACTTTTCCATGTTAGCAGATAAAACCATCACTTCCCCTCTAATTCAATAAAACCCACACAACATAAAGTCCAAACAGATCGTTTTACTCTAATGGTTGCTGATCCCACATGCAGCCCGGTCACCTGGCAGCTCCATCTCAGCCCCCTGCAAAGGGGTCGGAAGGACAATGACACTGAGACAAGCAAGGGTGGCTGAGGGAAGGGCATTCCAGACAGGAGCTTCCAGAAAAGCTCCCAGCACTCGGGAGGCAGAGGTAGGAGGATCATCATGAGTTCAAGACCACCCTGAGTCTACATAGTGAATTCCAGGTCAGCCTGAGTTAGAGTGAGACCCTACCTCGAAAAACCATAAAAGAAGAAGAAAGAGGAGGGAAGGAAAGAAGGAGAGATTGGTCAGGTAATCAAAATACAAAAATAAACTTTCATAGCATAGGGAGCCTGAGAAGAGACCACTAAATCGCATGTTTTCAGGACATGGGGCAAAGTGGACATGAGGATGGACCCTGGGCATGTGAACACGCAGGATGGACAGTGGGCATGGTGAGGCTGTGAGGAGGGCACTGGGGAGGCGGGGAAAATAGTCTTCATGGTAATAAGGGGTCATTAGCCTTCTCTGTGTGAGAGGTCAGCATCACTTGTGAGGCGTGAGTGGGTATCTGCACCTCTAACTTTTCTGTGCATTTAAAACTATTTTAGGTAGAGAAAGGAAGGGAGGAGGATACTTAATAGGTTGATATTGTATATGTAATTACAATGATTGTAATGGGGAGGTAATACGATGGAGAATGGAATTTCAAATGGGAAAGTGTGGGGGTGGGGAGGGAGGGAATTACCATGGGATATATTTTATAATCATGGAAAATGTTAATAAAAATTTAAAAAAAAAACTATTTTAAAGTAAAAGGTTTATTAAAATAAACGGGCAGAGCTGGGTGTGGTGGCGCATGCCTTTAATCTCAGCACTAAGGAGGCAGAGATAGGAGAATCACTGTGAGCTGGAGGCCACTCTGAGACTCCATAGTGAATTCCAGGTCAGCCTGGGCTAGAGTGAGACCCTACCTTTAAAAAGCAAAACAGGAAAAAAAAAAAAAAAAAAAAAAAAAGAGGGTACACGCCTTTAATCCCAGCACATGGGAGGCAGGGGTAAGAGGATTGCTGTGAGTTTGAGGTCAGCCTGAGACTACATAGTGTATTCCAGGTCAGCCTGGACTAGAGTGACACCATTCCTTGAAAAATAAGCAAACAAGGGCTGGAGAGATGGCTTAGCAGTTAAGCGCTTGCCTGTGAAGCCTAAGGACCCCCGTTCGAGGCTCGGTTCCCCAGGTCCCACGTTAGCCAGATGCACAAGGGGGCGCACACGTCTGGAGTTCGGTTGCAGTGGCTGGAAGCCCTGGCGCACCCATTCTCTCTCTCCCTCTACCTGTCTTTCTCTCTCTGTCGGTCGCTCTCAAATAAATAAATAAATAAAAATATTAAAAAAAAATAAGCAAACAAGAAAGGGGGCTGGAGAGATGACTTAGTGGTTAAGGTGCTTGCCTGAGATGCCTAAGGACCAATGTTTAATTCTCCAGTACCCATGTAAGCCAGATGCACAAGGTAGCTCTTACACGTACAGTCCATTTGCAATGGGTAGAGGCCCTGGCACATCCATTCTCTCTCTTCCTCTCTCTGTCTCTGTCTGCCTGTCAAATAAATAAATAAATAAAATATTGAAAAAAGAAACAAAGGTCTTGTTGCCACATGAGATTAGAGTTGGGGAAAGGGATAAGAAAGTGTCTGAGGGGCTGGGGAGATGGCTCAGTGGTTAAAGGTGCTTGCTTGCAAAGTCTACCAGATGTGGTTTGATTCCCTAGCACCCATATAAAGCTATATGCACAAAGTGGCACATGCACCTGGAGTTCGTTTGCAGGGACAAAAGGCCATGGTGAGCCCTCTCTCTCTCTCTCTCTCTTGCCTACATGCACAAATTAATGAAATAAAATATTTTATTTAAAAAAATAGATGTGTCTGAGGATGTCAAAGGTCAGAGTGAGTCAGGCCACAGCTTTTCCCAAACTTCCTTGAGGGGCTCCATGGCTGAGCCCCTGAGCTACCCTACCAGACAGTGTAGCAGAAGAGGGTGGGGGCAGTGTCTCTCACCCAAAGAACCTCAGGTTTTTCATCTCAGCCTGGGTGTTCTGGACTGAAAGTGACTCATAAAATCCCACAACCAAAGCCAAGCCTGGGAGGTGAGGCAGGGCCCCTTCGCTTCATGGAGAAACAACTGGGGGAGCAAGGCAGGGTCCCCACCACCTCATGGGGGAAATGGTGTCAACTCTGGCTTGGTTTCTTGGGGTGACCTGGAGCCCTCCTCCTGTCCTCGGGTCTCCTCCTGGACAGCTGGGCTCACAATAGCAGACTGGACTCAGTTTACATCCTACTCCTTATCCGTAACCCCAGGATGGCAGAGCATAAACTGCCAAAGCTCAAATGGAGGCAAAATGAAGTAACTTGGGGCCTGGGAAGCTGCTTGGAAGCCTGACCAGCCCAGCGCCGGCCTCACTGTGTTTCTTTAGGTCTCTATTTGGAGGGAAAACCCAGCAGGCCAAAGCCTTCCTGTGCCTGTGCCCAGCTAACAACACACGGGTGGCACTGACAGGGCACGGGCCGGCTTGCTCACAGGAGCAGACACAGTGGCAGACGGGGCCCAGCAACAGGAGCCCCAACCCCCACCCACCACCCCTGGAGGTGACCCACCTTCCTGTACCCTCTCAGGCCTCCACTCCTGGGCAGACCACAAGTCCTCACCATCTGCTTTCCTGTGGGTTCTCAGAACTGTGACCAGAGGGCTGGGCTCTCCCGTGAGGTCAGCAGTTACTCTGGACCTAGCGAGGAGGTTTCCGTGGGCCAGGTCCGTGAGAGTTCGTGGGAAGAGGAGGAGTCCCCTTATGTGGCAGGACCCTGTGACTTCTCCTCAGTCCGAGGGTGAAGTACAGCTGCCCATCTTCAGCCAGCCCGCGGGTCCCAAGGCCTAGCTGGTCTGCTCACAAAGCCCAGTCTATCACGGACTCAGGTTACAGTGGCACAATCCTGTGTCAACTTCTTCCCAGCTGCTGTGCCCTCTCCCGCGCTAGCCCAGCTCATCCCTTCTGGCTCTGAAACCTCCTGCCTCCACGCTTAGTTCACCTCCTGAAGGTGTCCTCTGTGCACAGCAGGAACCGTTGCGGAGTGACTACACACCCGCAAGACATCCTGATCCAACTTGCTCCCCGTGACCATTTTGCTTCGCTGGACACCTTGTTTTAATCATTCACATCCCCTAAAATTCACACAGAGCACAATCTGGGGGTTGAGGGGGGGATTAATGCCAAAATGATGGCATCCGTTCCAATCCCCCCCACCTTTATGCTATTTGTTAACAATCGCTTTAGGTCCCCTCTGCATTCACTGGCTGGCTTTCTTCTACGAAGCAAGCTTTCCCTCATGACTGGCTGCTTCCCCAGCTCCCGTGGCGTGGGCCTGCTGCTGGAAGGGCAAGGCATCTTCAGCTGATGCTCTTCACTGCAGCAAATCCAGAAAGTGCAGGGCCCCTCCCCCTCTCCCTCATGCCCTCACGGAGATGAGGGCAGACTCTGAAAAGCAGCTTCCTTGCTCAGTGACACAGCGCTTGTACGTGGCAGAGCAGTAATTTAGGACCAGAGGCTGCCTCTGAACCCCAGCCCCTCTGTTCACCTGCGTTTCTCATAATGTTTCCAGACGTGGATTTGCAAGTTCAAATACTCACAGTTCCTTGCAGACCTGGCTTGGTGTCACTGGGCTGTGTCTTCCGTGCCTGAGTTTGATTGACTTGATCTTCACCTTCTGCACCCTTCTGCTTCCTCCACTTTACCAACAGGGGAGGCGGGAAGGAACCAGAGAGCCTGGCGCAAGTTCTCTTCCCCACCAGTGGTTTCCCACGTCTCAGACATCACTTTCCTGCAAACTACAAACGTCTCAAGTGCAATCCAGAGAGCTGGAACTTCCAGGGACAGACCATTCTCTTCCAGGCATCCTCCTCCACAGTTACACCCCCGGTTTTGTGGATTTCCCAACCCGCAGAGCACCTCCTCCTTCCAGCTGTGTTTAATTTCTTTTTTCTTTTTGTCATTTTGGTTTTTCGAGGTAAGGTCTCGCTTTAGCCCAGGCTGACCTGGAATTCACTACGTAGTCTCAGGGTGGCCTTGAACTCACGCGATCCTCCTACCTCTGCCTCCCAAGCACGCCACCACACCGGGCTGGGTTAAGCAAAGTTTTGTTGGCTAGATATAGGTTTATTATTTAGAACATTGATGCTAAATCCTGTTTGTCAATTTTGTCTTTGTGTATCATACGCCTGGCTCCATACTACCTTTACCATCTGTTTTAATTCATTTTATCTCTGCAACCCCTTTGGATAGATATGCTGAATCCTCATTTTACAGATGAGGAAAACCAAGGTTTAGAAGGTACAAAAAGCTTCCTGGTATGGTGGCATATACCTTTAATACCAGCACTGGGGAGACTGAGGTAGGAGCCTCACTGTGCATTTTTGGCTATCCTGGGGCCACAGACTGGCTTCCAGGTCAATGTAGGGTAGGGAGTGAGACCCTACCTCAAAAAGCAACAACAAAAAGTATAAAAAGTTACCCAAGTTAGAAAGAGGCAAAACCAACATTCCAGCCAGCTCCCCTGACCCACACCACACCTTGCCGCTCGTCTCCTGCATCATTCCTCTGCTCCTTGGGATCTGGAGCAGTAGATGGGGTCTCTGGACGCAGAGCCTTCGCGTTTAACACGCATGAATGCTGAGAAACAGACCTCAGCTTTCAGTAGAGACTGAGAACCGAGGAGCAGGTTAATTTTCCTGCCAAAAATCACAAGAGCTGCTTACAAAACATTTAAAACCACTGTCCATGCATCAAGGAGTCGCTGAAATGAAGAGAACTATAAAGGGCCCAAGAGCCTAAGGGGCAGAACCCCGGGGAGCAAGCCACCGCCAGCCCTGGTGGTCCCTGGTTCTGGGGACCGAAGTCCCGCAGGACACTCCGGAGGCCTCGTGAACTCCCCGGGAGCCAGAGCGGCAGCCTGGACGCCCTGCTCAGCCTCTGCTGTGTGGTGGGTGAGGCCGCAGGGCTCCTCTGTGGAGCTTGGCTGGGGCAGTGCGGTTGTTAACGGCTTTGCCTGGCAGCTAGCTGCCTCCCTGCCCTGCGCTGAGGGTTTGGGCTGGTGCTCACCAGCTCATCCAAGTCACCGGCTTCTTCAGCGGCATCTGTGGGATATCCAAGGCAGATGAAACAGCTAATTTAAAGAGCTCAGCCCCATGTCATGTGCTGGGTCAGGAGTTCCCTAGTCTCCTCTCCCATTCCAGTCTTTCCAGTCCCCACTGTGTAGGTTGCCAGGGCTTTCCCAGTCACTCATAACAAATGATGTCGGAGCTCCTCTTCATGTGTACAACCACTCAGCAGCTTTTCCTCCAACACAGAGCAAGAGTGAGGGCTCTTTCCTCGGAAGTAGGATTACGGCAAAAGGGAACAGGCTCCTGTTATTCTGAGCACAGTGCTTTTGGCTTTTGTCGTCCCTAGTGCAGAGTCTGGTTGACATATATTTTCTATTTGTTGATTGCTTTGTTGGCCAGGTTTTTTTTTTTTTTTTTTTTTTTTTTTGAGATAGGGTCTCATTTTGTAGCCAGACTGGCCTTAAACCCGGAGCATTTCTCCTGCCTCTAGTGCTGGGATTACAGGCATCTGCTACCAGGTCTAACCAAGCTAACTGTTGAATGAATATTTTCTGTACTTGCCAACACCAATTTCTTCAATTTTACTAAAGTTAGTGGGCACAAGATGTTTTATGTGGCTTTGTTAGTAGGTAGGTCGCCCGTCTGGGTATGCTTTGTTGGTTAGCTGTGACTCTTCTATGGATTTCCAGGACAGAGATGGTTATGTGTGGTGGGCTGTGCCCCGCATGCTTGCCTGGAATGTTGGGGGGGGGGAATGACTGGTCTATCGTGGCCTGAGAGAAAGTCAAGTGTTTGGCTCCATCACTCTTTCACCTAGTCTTGTTTTTGTTTTTTTTTTAAATTTTTATTTATTTATTTGAGAGCGATAGACACAGAGAGAAAGACAGAGAGGGAGAGAGAGAGAATGGGCGCGCCAGGGCTTCCAGCCTCTGCAAACGAACTCCAGACACGTGCGCCCCCTTGTGTATCTGGCTAACGTGGGACCTGGGGAACCGAGCCTTGAACCGGGGTCCTTAGGCTTCACAGGCAAGCGCTTAACTGCTAAGCCATCTCTCCAGCCCCCTAGTCTTGTTTTAAGCCAGTCTCTTTACTGATTCAGGAGCGTGCAGAGCTCCAGTGATTCTTGGGTCTCTGCCTCCCCCATGGGATTGCACTTACGGGAACATGTGGCCGTGCCCAGCTGTTTATGTGAGATCTGGACATTAAACTCTGGCAGTAGCCCCATCCCCAGGCCCTCATGCTTGCACAGAAAATGTACTTAACTGTCGGTCTGGTCCCCGAGATGGCAGGGCCCTGGGTTAAAGCAAACCGAAGCTGTCTGACACTTAGCCACTGAGCCATCTCTCCTGCCCAGAAAAGTTTGAACCAGGAAGCCAAGCAGCAGTGCTTAGTCGGCCTCTCTGACACAGTGGCTGACACGCTGAGAGGCAGAAAGTCTAGAGTGACTCTTCAACCATGGCTTCTCCTCTGGAACAAAGCGGCTCCCGGGGTCCGCGTTAAGTTACCCTCTCCACTGTCTCAAGTGCTCCCCACTAATGGTCTTCATCCACACGTCCAGTTAGCCTACGGTGGCTATTCACGGGTTCTGCCATTGGGAAAGAGCTCCTCCCCTTCCTGCCCCATCTGTCTCTCTTGCAGCTCGGTGGAGCTGTCTGTTAACACAAGGATCTTTTCTTTTTTTTTTTTTTTAATAAATTTTTATTTATTTATTTATTTATTTGAGAGCGTCAGACACAGAGAGAAAGACAGGTAGAGGGAGAGAGAGAGAATGGGCGCGCCAGGGCTTCCAGCCTCTGCAAACAAACTCCAGACACGTGCGCCCCCTTGTGCAACTGGCTAACGTGGGACCTGGGGAGCCGAGCCTCGAACCAGGGTCCTTAGGCTTCACAGGCAAGCACTTAACCGCTAAGCCGTCTCTCCAGCCCAACACAAGGATCTTTTCATTCGCACATCCTACTTTTCTTCCTCTTTTCTGGTTAGCACTTAGAAGTACTCAAGTAGAGAAGCACTGCCTGAGGAAACGTAGGAGAATTCAACTGGAATTTCTGCACCCGTGCTACCTGATAGAGTGGGCCAATACCTATTGCCAAGCCCCTGAACTCGTTTGTTTGCCTCTGTTGTCTGTCAAGTCATAGTAAGTTATTCATTGGCAAGTAAGAGGTGGTGAAACCTCAACAACAAGGCTTCCCTGATTCCAGCTACTTCTCATTTCTCTCCTGGCCAGGCTCCTCACGCTTCCCTCAGAGCCCCCCGATCTTGTGCTGCTGCAGCTCTGTCTTCCGGTCCTTCTACCTGGACCGCCCTTAGCCACCTGCCCGCCCTCCCTAGCACGTGCTCAGTGTAGGTGAGGGTGCCCCTGCCAAAGCCAGTGCGTCTCTCCTTCCCCTCTTCGTAATTCCTCCCGCCTGGCTGTTTTCTTCAGGATGTGAGCCGTCAGGGCTGGGGTTCATTCGTTCTCTCCCTCTACCCACCCCACGTGTGTGCATCTGTTGTACTTGTAAGTGTGTGTATGGGGCAGTGTGGGGGTTTGATCAGGTATCCCCCATAAACCCTGGTGTTCTGAATGCTAGGTCCTCAGCTGATGGAGATTTGGGAAGTAACGCCTCCTGGAGGTGGTGTATTGTTGGGGGCAGGCTTAGGGGTGTTACAGCCAGTGTCCCCTTGCCAGTGTTTGGCACACTCTCCTGTTGCTGATGTCCACCTGATGTTGGCCAGGATGTGATGTCCACACTCTGCACATGCCATCGTTTTCCCTGCCGTCATGGAGCTTCCCCTCGAGCCTGTAAGCCTAAATAAACCTTTTTTCCCCACAAGCTACTCGTTGTCAGGTGATTTCTGCCAGCAACACGGAGCTGACTGCAGCAGTGTGCGTGTGCCCTGAGGCACACGTGGCGGCATGAGGACAGCCTCGGGGCGCTTGTCCTTCACCCCATCCTGCCTGACCCGGGGGCTCTCTTGTTGTTATTTTGTCTTTGTCACTTCCATGAGCTGCTGGGTTCTCTTCACCATAGGCACGTTGGTATTACAGGTGCCACTTTGCCTCTGGCTTTACGCGGTTGCTGGCAAGTCAAACCAAGGTCAGCAGGCTTGCAAGACATCTCCTCAATCTTTTGTTGTTGGTGATGGTGGGTTTTGTTTTTTAAATACAACTATTTGATAATATTTATTTATTAATTAATTCACAAGAAGAGAGAGAGAGAAAGGGAGAGGAGAGAGTAGGGAGGGGCATGCCAGGGCCTCCAGCCACTGCAAACAAACACCAGCTGCATCACGCACCACCTTGTGCATGGTGGCTGAGCCCCCTCTCCAGTCTGTTTCTCGAGGTAGGGTCTTGCCCTAGCCAGGCTGACCTGGAATGCACTGTGTAGTTAGTCTCAGGCTGGCCTCCGCCACAGCAGTGATCCGCCCATCTCTGCCTCCCTAGCTCTGGCTTTAAGGAGTGAACCACAGTGCTCAAAGATGGACTGGGCTTCTCTCCTTTGTTCCCAGCGCCTATCACAGCACAGAGTAGTGGGGAACAGGTTTTTGTTTAATGAATGAAACCAGCCAAACTAGTTCACATTTTGCACTCCCAGTCTCTGACTGGGTCAGACCTCCTTCTGAGTAGTCATCAAAAAAGGCCAGGCAGAGTGAGGCACACACCTTTAATCCCTGCACTGGGGAGGCAGAGGTAGGAGGATTGCAGTGAGTTCAAGGCCACCCTGAGACTACATAGTGAATTCCAGGTCAGCCTGAGCTACAGCGAGACCCTGCCTCAAAAAAAAAAAAAAAAAAAAAAAAAAACCCAAAAAACAAAAACAAAGCCCAGCATGGTGGCACACGTCTTTAATCCCAGCACTTGGGAGGCAGAGGTAGGAAGAGGGTTGTGAGTTCAAGGCCACCCTGAGCCTATATAGTGAATTCCAGGTCAGCCTGGGCTAGAGTAAGACCCTACCTCAAAATATCAAAAACTTAAAAAAAACAAGCAAACCAAAAAATTTGCACAGTTGTGAATAAATAAATAAATAAATACACACACACACACACACACACAAGACTGGAGTGATCCTTTTGGAGACGAAGCATCCTGAAAAGCCTCAGAAAGTAAGAGACAGATTACAAATGCAGCAAAGTAGGCCTGGGCATCTGCATTTCAAATCTTCGGGGATTTCATCCTTCTACCTGCCGTCTTCACTACCATCTTGGGGCTCTGAAGTGCTCTCCACTCACACAAGGGAATGTGTCATCAAGTCCACCTACACTCTTAATACATACTATGTTCAAGATGGACCAAATCCTACCTTTCCTGGGACTTTCTTCAGCCCAAGGTGACCTGGAACTCACAGCGATCCTCCTGTCTCTACCTCCTGAGTGCTAGGATTATAGGTGTGAACCACCTCGATGTAATTTACAATCCTGTCTGAAAGCAAATAGTAAGTCTTAGGCATGCCCAGCAGGGAACCTGGAATGGGTCTCTCTGGGTAAAATTATATGTGTTGATAAGACTTTACTAACCTACAGTGTCCCGTCAGATCAAAATGGCTAGAGCATCTTAACCCACCTTGTGTTGGGAGTGTAACTCACCCTGAATAGCATAGGTGTGGGTGATACTTGTTATAGGTTGTCTGCTGTTGAGACTCCCAGTTAGACAGCATGACTGACTGCAGACAGACTGGAGGAAGATAAACCGAAAGGGAGGCGAGACTGACCCCATGTCACGAAGCAATGCCCTATCGAGAAACAAACACAGAGCTAACCGTAACTGGGCAGAGCACGGCAATGCTGTGTCACTGAGAAGACACAGGCTCTGACGTCTTTGGTTAGACCCACTGGTAATCTTTTTTTAAATACTTTTAAATTTTTATTTATCGATTTATTTGAGAGAGAGAGGAAGAGGAAGATAGAAAGAGAGGATGGGCTCACCAGAGCCTCTAGCCACTGCAAACGAACAAACCCCAGATGCATGTGCCCTCCCCCCCACCTTGTGCATCTGGCTTACGTGGGTCCTAGAGAATCGAATCAGGGTCTTTAGGCTTCGCAGGAAAATGCCCCAACCGCTAAGCCATCTCCCCCCCCTGTTTTTTGTACAAACGAAAGTTCCCCAGTGTGGAACTGCAGGGGTGAAGGCATTTTCTAGCCTGGTAAGGAGCCCCAGTGACTTCAGTCATTGGGAGTAAAACTTCCAGGGAGACTCGAGCTGGAAAGGCGGTGAGGTTACAGACCATTACCTCCGTGTTTATGTCGGGAGGTGCTTGGTGACTCTTCACCTTTGGTCATCCTCGGAACACAGGGTGCCAAGGGCAGCAGCGTGCCCATGGTGACTGTGGGACTCTGAGTCCTGGCTGGTCGGGGCCATGCCCCTGGAGGCACCACATCAGGAACTGCACGCCACAGGAAGATGAATCTGCCGGTGAAAAACTGAAAAAGTAAGAGGCTATGAGTTCACTGGCAATGCAGTGTTCCCCAACCAGGTTTAATTACCACCTGTCCATGGCAGGGTGACTGGTTCTGAATGAATTTTTCTGTCTTAAATCAGTCAAGCATCCACCAAGTTGCAAAGCATGTAGGAGTGTGGGTAATTTTAAAAGTTTGCACACTAGTTGCTATTGGCCCCATTACTTGTCCCGCCCCCCCAAAAGTCAAATGTTAAATCCATACCCCAAAGTAATGATGGAGTAAGGCCTCTGGAAGGTCGTGAGAGAGGTAACTCAAGAATGGGATTTATAGCCTCATAAAAGACCCCAGAGGGATACTTTCCCTTCTGCCACCCACAGGCCTTGCCATCTTCCTGAATCCTGCCTCACCCGGATGGCACAGCAGGGCACATGCTGGCACCCCCTTCCTGGGACTCTCAAAGCTTCCAGCCCTGCACCCCTGCAGCCTCTAGTCCTTCGCAGAGGATTCTGCTGACACTGCGACTGGCTCAGCCCTGCTTCTGTCACATGTGGGTCTTTGTTCACCATCCTCATCACCCCTGCCCCCTTCCTGGCCTCTGCACAGTGGTTTTCACCTCAGATGCCCATTCTGGCCCCAGGGACTACTGGAAACTCAAGATATGTCACATAGCCTCCACAGCCCCTCTGAAAGACAGCAACTATCCGACCTTCACCACCAACCCTTGCCTGCCCTGGAGAAACCACCATTAGCCCACGAGAGAAAAGCTGAGAAGTCAATTCTGGCCCTACAAGCACAGCTCAACATCTAGCCAACCTCAGCAGAGCCATCAGAAAACCTCTTGAACAGCCATTTCTCTCATCCAATTCCTACACAGGCCCGACCCTGCTTAGTTTCAAAGATCAGATGAAATTGGGTGCAATCAGGTTGGTATGGCCGTAGACTCTAGCAGCCATTTCTTAGACATTCTTGTGACTCCTATACCCAGCACACACACCTGTACAGAGAGGTATCAGGGGTAGGGGCATGACTTCAGCAAAATCTCAGGTGTAGCCAGTGTGGTGGTGCATGCCTTTAATCCCAGCACTCGGGAGGCAGAGGTAGGAGGATCATTGTAAGTTCGAAGCCACCCTGAGACTACATAGTGTATTCCAGGTCAGCCTGGGCTAGAATGAGACCCTACTTTGAAAAACCAAAAACAAAAACCCTCAGGTGTGATTGGGCCCTGACGTCAATCACACACCCAACCGTGGGCAACGATACATTTGTTGATCCTGAGTTTAGAACTTCAGCAGTGGTACAGGCTTTGCTGATTTCATTATAGACCTTGTGATGCTGCTAAGTCAATCATCAAAAGGAAGAGTGACGTTTCTACAATGAAGTTCTACTCAGTGGTAAAGAAAAGTGAAGTTATGAAATTTGCAGGAAAATGGATGGATCTGGAAAGGATTATACTAAGTGAGGTAACCCAGGCCCAGAAAGCCAAGCGTCACATGTTCTCTCTCATATGTGGATCCTAGCTACAGATGACTGGGCTTCTGTGTGAGAAGGAAAAAAACTCAGTAGCAGAGGCCAGTAAGCTAGAAAAGAGATTTAAAGAAAAGAGAAAGGAAGGGAGGGAGTACTTAATAGGATGGTATTGTATATATGTAAGTAGAAGAATAGATTAATGGGGGTGAAAAGGCCCAAAATGAGGTCTGGGGAAGAGATTGAGTAAAAGAAAGGTGGAGGGACAGCTAATCAAAAGCTAAGAGGATATAAATAAAACATATGTAATCGTACTTTTTTGGACAATGGAACACTCAGGAGCTGTAGATTGTTGCTAGAAAATTTTCAGTGCCAGGGATGGGATATCTTCCAGTGAGTTGTTGGCCAGGGAGATCCCTGATGCCCCCAAAACATTACAGGCCATTGCTGATGCACTTGGTTTCCCACCAGGAATAGATGGTAAGACCTTATTGCTGAAGACTCCATATACTTGGGCTGCAAGGCCACTGAGAAATCTTGTTGGGACTGAGCTGATAACTTCCTCCATGTAGACCAGCTGATAGAAAGCTGGAAGAAGCCATTCTGCATGCAGTTCAATGGGAGAAAGAGAAATCATCAGTGAAGATACTCATCAATGGACACTGCAAGCCTTATAATTGGCCAGCCAGGCCAAATGAGCCAATGGGTGCAATAGTGGCACGTCCGTTATGGGGGAAACCAACTGCCCTCCAATTGGACTGGAGGCATGCTCTATGGGAAGGGAATACATCCCTGATACTGAAAACTTAAAACAGGGGTAGTCATGAGCCTTAGGGGTATAACGCCTGCTGTTGTCTGGCCAAATGTATATACTATGCTTATCAAACTGCCCAGTAAGCACTTCTGTTAATGTTCATACCCTTATATTAATGCTACTCTCACTTTTGGTAGAGAATCTTCTCTTTTCAGATGGCAGTGCCCTTGGGACGACTCAGAAGGTATCATGGTGATGGAAAGAAATAACCGCAGTGCTCTGTACAGCAATATCTGTATCACACCTTCCAAGGGTCAGGGTCTAATGAGGAAGATGTGGCAGAAAGAATGTAAACCAAAGCCAAAGGAAGGGCTGGACTCCATACAACATGCTCCCTCCAGACACAAAATGGCCTGGATATCCATGGCCTCACAGTGCCTTACACTGCCTGCATAAGACCATCATTAAGAGGAGGAAAAGATCAAGACATCAAAAGCAAAAGAGAGACTGATTGAGATGGGGAGGGGATATGATGGAGAGTGGAGTTTCAAAGGGGTAAGTGGGGGGAGGGAAGGTATTACCATGGGGTACTTTTTATAATTATGGAAGTTGTTAATAAAAAAAAAATAAATTTTTTAAAAAGGAAGGGTGAGAAAGAAGCAGTCAGCCAAGGAAACAAACTAAACAAGGAAAGAGCCTCTGGAACTCTTGTAATGGAAAGATAGCGTCATGAAAAAGCCGATTAAGACAGAGGGTCCAGGCCAGTTCCGTAAATTATCTTATTGTTTCAGGGAAAGCCTCCTGCCTGCATGTTCCAGGAAAATGCATGAATGAGTCCCAAGGGATGTGGAGACCTGACCCTGTCACCACTTTCCAATAACCCACGGTGCCAAGCAGGCTTCTTCCTGTCCTTTACTGGAAGAGAAGCTGAGAGGAGACGATCCTGAGTCCCAGGATGTCCCCTGCAGCTGTTGAGGAGGCCCATGGCCTGGTGGGACAGCAAAGAAAAGAGGGGACAGTGGGACTCCTTGTGGGATAAAAGGGGTCACGTAAGGCCAGGAAAGTCACCGGCTGTGGGCTGTGGTCACCTGAGACAGAGGCAGTGGGAGACCTAGGGTAAGATGGTAAGGAGAGAGGGACGCATGGGCCACTACATGGCACGGTAGCCCCGCACTAGCTGTCCTGGAGAGCCAGGGCAGAGCAGGAGGTTGAGGTAGCACACAAGACAGGCACCCCACACTCACCACCGCCCCATCCTCCTCCTGCCCTTCACCCTGGATCGCAGCCCTCAGAGCCCAGGTACAGGAGGACGCCCAGGGCGGGCAGGTGCCTCGCTGCTCACAGAGCAGCAGCAGCACGGACGCGGACAGACGAGCAGGCAGGACAAACACTTGGTCACCCAGGACTTTGCAGAAGGGCACAGGGGCACACACTGTCGTCCCAGCATTTGGGGGGTTGAGGCGGGAAGACCAGAAGAGCCATGTTTTCTTCACTCCAAAGCCAGAGGCTCAAAGCCCTACGTGAAAAGTGGCCAGCAGGTCACTCACTCTGACCCTGGGGGACAGCTGCCCTGGCATCCACTGGGCACTCCGGAGGTTGGTGGCTATGACACAGGAGTGCACAACAGCCTCTTTGTTCTCCAAAATCCAGGGATTGCTTTGCATCAGCAGACTGGATGTCACTACTATACACAAACAAAACACATCTGGAGGATGAGAAGAACTCCCAGGTGGGATAAACCTGTTAGATCCTTTGTCAGATTAAATCAGAAATTTTCCTGTATGGTGTGTGAGGGCCACGGCTATGTCACGGATGACAAAGGTGCCAGGCTGGAAGCTCAATAAAATCCTTGAATTCTTTCTTTCCCCAAACTGTTGGTTCTTGTCTCAAGATTGTGAGCATCTTCATGACTGGACATGCCCCACTCTGTCCTCTTGTGACGTAACTAGATCAATTCATTTGAAATACCATTCAAGGAACTTTATTAGGTCCTGGATCTAACATCATTTTCTTCCATGCCTTCAACCTTGAAGCCCCCTCCCCAGATCTTCAGATTCAAAAGGACATAGCTGGATGGTCTAAAAATAAAATGGGAGCGTTATACAGAGACCTTTCTTTTTTTTTTTTTTTTTTTCTTAAGAGAAGGGGAGAGAGAATTGGCACACCAGGGCCTCAGCCACACTGCAATCAAACTCCAGATGCTTGTACCACCTAGTGGGCATGTGTGACCTTGTGCTTGCCTCACCTTCGTGTGTCTGGCTTATATGGGATCTGGAGAGTCGAACATGGGTCCTGAGGCTTCTCAGGCAAGCACCCTAACCACTAAACCATCTCTCCAGCCCTAGAGAGATTTTTGTAGAAAGTAGAGATTACTGGTGTGAGGGATAGCAATGTTCAGGACAGCTGGGAACACAGAGGCAAAGACAAAACTCCCTCAAGTCATTGTCCCTGGAAATTAACCCAGCTGGATGCCCACCAGGAAGACAGGCCAAAAGGAAAAGTCCAGAGAGTTAGCACAAGTCTGAAATATTAAAGCGAAAAGGAAGGGAGGCAAAAGGGAAGAGGAAGAAAATCAAAGAATAAGAAATAAGGGGCAGGCTGGAGAGATGGTTCAGTGGTTAAAGGGGCTTGCTTGCCAAAGCCTGCTGATCAGGGTTCAATTCCCCAGTACCCATGTAAAACCAGAAGTGCAACATGGCACAGGTGTCTCAAGTTCTTTTTCGCTGCCAGGAGGCCCTGGTGTGCCTACTTACTCTCTCTTTCTCTCTAATTAAAAAAACATTTTTTAAGAAACAGAATAAGTGACTAGAGAGATGGCTCACTGGCTAAAGGCTCCTGCTTACAAGACTACATGCCTGAGTTTAATTCCCCAGTACCCACATAAAGCCACATGCACAGAGTGCTGCATGTGCCTGGAGTTTGTTTATAGCAAGAATTTTTTAAAAAGAAAAAGAGAATAAGAAAGGGACTTACAGAATGGAAAGATTGCTCAGCAATTAAGGCACTTGCCTGCAAAACCTAAGGACCAGGGTTCTACTCCTCAGTACCCATGTACTGTGGTACACTCATTCTCTTTCTATCCGCCTCTTTTTCTTTCTTTATCTCTTACTCATTAATAAATAAATTTTAAAAAATAAAAAGAAGCTGGGTGTGGTGGTGCATGTCTTTAATCCCAGCACTCAGAGGGCAGAGGTAGGATTGCCATGAGTTCAAGGCCACCCTGAGATTACATAGTGAATTCCAGGTGAGCCTGAACTAGAGGGAAACCTTGTCTGTAAAAAAACAAAATTAAATTAAAAAAATTTAAAGAGACTTACAAGAAGAATCCAAACCTGCCTGGGAGGCTGAGGCGCATCTCTCTGTCATGGACCTGAGTGCACGTGACCTGCAGCAACGCCATCACCCTGGGGTGCACACATCCTCACAGTGTGACAAAATAGATCAAGGGTTGGAAAATTATGTCCACTAGCCAGATCTACCCACCTTTTTCTCATACAACCCATCAGCTAAAAATGTTTTTACGCCTTCAAGCTGTGTGCGTATGGCTCATTAGTACAATGTGTGCTTAACGTGCGCAAAGCCAGGGGTGTGATGCCCAGCCCCAAAAGATCAATAAATAAATAAACATAAAGAAACAAAATGCAGCCTTTTGCAGAAGAAGTTGGCTGATTCTCAGACAGGAACTTGCCACTCAGTGCATGCCTTGATAGGTTCCAAGAAAACAAAGCCAGCCCAGAAGGCAACGGGCCAGAGCTGGAGGTGTGGACACAGTGTGAAGCCGGGGCGCCCTCCACCTACTTAAGGACTGCCTGCCGCCATCATTAACCACAGGAGTTGTATCTTTGGCTTTTGTATGGCCAAATGTTATTTAAAGAGAAAACATAGCTACAGAAAAATAGAATCTTGGAATTCATTACCCACCTCTAATATATTTCTCCTTTAAAGAAAACTGCAAGGGAGGCTGGAGAAATGACTTAACAGTTAAGGTGCTTGCCTGTGAAGCCTAAGGACCCAGGTTTGATTCCCCAGAACCCACATAAGCCAGACGTACATGGTGGTGCATGCATCTGGAGTTTGTTCGCAGTGGCTAGAGGCTATGGTATGCCCATGCTCTCCTCTCTCTCTCTCTCTCTAATAAATTTTTTAAAAATTTTAAGAAGAAAATTGCAAGGTATGGTGGCAAACACTATAATCACAGCACTTAGGAGGCTGAGGCAGGAGGACTGTAAGGATAGCCAGAGCTATGTAGGAAGACCTTGTCATACCAAAATCAAAAGGAAAACTAAGTCATTCTTTAACCACCTAGCTAAGAGCTGAGACCCTTTCAGATGTTAAATAAAGGTTAAAGATGTCTTGCCTTTTGGGCCTGCACTGGGGTGTAGGCTGAGTCCACTGGCATCCCCTCATTCACTGGACTGCTTCATAGCAGGCCATCCACTAGTGGGGGGGGTCCTTGAGTCAGAGGCTTGTGCTGTATGTGAGCACTGCCTGGTGACCGCTGACTCAGCGTCTCAGGCTCCTGCTGTTACCAATCAGCTGTCTGGGGTGCTTCTGCTCTACCCACATGGGAATAATGAGTAGGCAAAGAAAAGCTCTTCCAGTCACGGTGATCCCTTGTCCTTGAGTACCCAGGGCCTAGGGGCTGGACTGGCAGACCCAGGGGTTTACATTGCCAAGCTCTCAGAACTGTGGGCTTTTGCTTCAGGCTTTAGAAGCCAGCAGTAAGGCTCCAGGAAGTGGGGTTAGATGTTTACTGCTCTAGGCTTTAATCATCAGTGGTCCTGGTGCCTGACAGCCCTCCTGACCCCAGGCTTCCAGCACCGCCAGCAGCAATAGCAGCAGGTGGCACAGATGCTAGGGTTACGCCCCTCCCTTAGGTTGCAGTAAAGGAGGAGACCTGCCCTTGGCCCTGGCTGAGCAGAGCCTCCGGGAGACTTGGCGAATCCAGGCCACCTGAACACGGACAAGGAGGCTCACACAGGCCATCCCGTGTCCCACTTTGTGGCCAACCGCTGCGCTCCAGTCTATCCAGCTCGGGTGTTCACCTATCTGTAAGCACACTGATCATATCCTAGGGAACGTTTTGTGGCTCAAGCTTTCAAAGGACTTCAAAATATTTTGCAGTAGGAGGATCAAACTCAGGGTTTTAATGCATGCTAGGCAAATGCTCTCTACCTTTTGAGTTACAGCCTAGCTGTCAAAGTGGTTTTTAAAAATATTTATTTAGGAGCCAGGTGTGGTGGAACAAGCCTTTAATGCTAGCACTCGGGAGGCAGGGGTAGGAGAATCACCATGAATGCAAGATCACCATGAAGCTAACAAATTACAGGTCAGCCTAGGCTAAAGCGATACTGTGTCTCAAATATATATATATACATGGGGGCCAGGCGTGGTGGCACACGCCTTTAATCCCAGCACTCGGGAGGCAGAGGTAGGAGGATCACCATGAGTTCGAGGCCACCCTGAGACTACATAGTGAATTCCAGGTCAGCCTGAGCTAGAGTGAAACCCTACCTCAAAAACAAACAAACAAACAAACAAATATATATATATATGTATATATATATATTGCTGGAGAGATGGCTCAGCAGTTGAGGCATTTGCCTGCAGAGCCTTAACCAGTTTCTAGTACTCACATATAGCCAGATGCAGGGCTGGAGAGATAACTTAGTGGTTAGGGCACTTGCCTGCAAAGCCAAAGGACCCAGGTTTGATTCCCTAGTACCCACATAAAACTAGATGCACAAAGGAGCACATGCATCTGGAGTTTGTTTGCAGCAGTTGGAGGCCCTAGCATGCCATTCTTTCTGCCTATCTTCTCTCTGCTTGCTAATAAGTAAATAAAATAAAATAAAATAAAAATAAAGCCAGATTCACAGGGTAGTGCATGCATCTGGAGTTTGTTTTCAATAGTTCTCTCTCATAAATAAATAATTAAAATTAAAGTAAAAATGTATTTATTTATTTGAGAGAGACAGAGAGAGAGAGAGAGTGTGTGTGTGTGTGTGTGTGTGTGTGTGTGTGTGCCTGTGTGTGTGTGGGGGGGGGTACCAGGGCCTCCTGCCACTGCAAATCGACTCCAGATACATCCACTACTTTGTGCATCTGGCTTGACATGGGTACTGGGAAATTGAACCCAGGCAGGCTGCCTTTGCAAGTACCTGCCTTTAACATCTGAGCCATCTCCCACGCCCCATAGTTTTTTGTTGTTGTGGTTTATTTGTTTTTTGGTTTTAAGGTAAGGTCTTATGCTAGTCCAGCTTAATCTGGAATTCACTGTACAGTCTCAGGCTGGCCTTGAACTCATGGAGATTCTCCTATCTTTTCCACCTGAGTGCTAGGGCTAAAAGCATGCACCATCATGCCTGGTTCCCAAAAGTATTTCTGTTTGTTTGGTTGGTTTGGTTTTTCAAGGTAGAGTCTCACTCTAGCTAAGGCTGACCTGGATGGAATTCACTATGTAGTCTCGGGTGGCCTCTAACTCATGAACATCCCCCTACCTCTGCCGCCTGATAGCTGGGATTAAAGGTGTGCCCCACCACACCCGGTTCCAAAAGTTTTTTTAATTAATTTTTTTTGTTTATTTATTATTTATTTGAAAGTGACAGACAAAGAGGCAGAGAGAGAGAGAGAGAGAGAGAAAGAGGGAGAGAATGGGCGTGCCAGGGCCTCCAGCCACTGCAAATGAACTCCAGACGCGTGCGCCCCCTTGTGCATCTGGCTAACGTGGATCCTGGGGAATCAAGACTCAAACCAGGGTCCTTAGGCTTCACAGGCAAGCGCTTAACCACTAAGCCATCTCTCCAGTCCCCCAAAAGTATTTTTAATGAATACCTTTGATCTGCCTCCTCAATGGCCTCTGCTTGTGGGACAAAGACAAAGAGGTCTGGGCAGAATACCTCCAAAGGTGGTCAGAAGGAAGCCATTTTCTGGCTCCTTTTCCTGTATTCCAAAGCCTGCCCCATGCTAGCTAGCGTGCGCACGCGCGCGCGCACACACACACACACACACACACACACACAGAGGCATCATCACCTTTGACTGTCTCAGTAACTTGTAGATAATTACAATGAGGTAGAATTTCCTGTCCCTTTCAGTCTGTGTAGTTGGGCTTCTGTCCTTGGTACCTCAGATCTGTCTGTCTTGAGATGTTTTGAGGTAGGGTCTCACTCTAGCTCAGGCTGACCTGGAATTAACTATGTAGTCTCAGGGTGGCCTCGAACTCACAGCAATCCTCCTACCTCTGACTCCCAAGTGCTGGGACTAAAGGTGTGCACCACGCACGACGCCCAGCTGCCCAGCCGCTCTTATCAGCCCCTGTGCAATTCCAGACATGTGACACAATGGACATTTGGGAGCAGGTAGCTGCCCTGAGACCCTCTTGTTAATCTCCAAACTGATAATACTGAAAGGAAACAAACTTCACTCAATTACTGTGACAGACAAGGGTCAGATGACGCTGTACAGGGGCTCAGGAAGGACAACTGACCTCAAGGCACTCCATCTTGAGCTGCGTCTCAGACATGATGCTGGTTCCACGGTGGCTCTCGGCTTTCAGGAGGGAAAATCTAGGGCTCAGGAAGGACAACTGACCTCAAGGCACTCCATCTTGAGCTGCGTCTCAGACATGATGCTGGTTCCACGGTGGCTCTCGGCTTTCAGGAGGGAAAATCTAACCCTAACCCTGCTGACTACGTCCCTGCCCGAGGCTGCCTAGGTCCTGACCCTCGTCCCCATAGTGCTGCCTTATATGGAGAAGGGACTTTGTAAAGGTGGCTGAATCGAGAACTTTAAGACAGGGATTACTGGGATCATCCAGATGACTCTAACTGCCGTCTGTGAAAAGAAGCCACCATGGTGGAAGAGAAAGACGGAACCATCAGAGGAGGAGCCTGGAGTGGTGTGGCCAAGGACAGACGGAGGCCACCAGAGACGGACAGAAGTGGAGAAGATGCCTCTGAGACCCTTCCAACATACACACCTTTATCCCAGATAGCTGGCCTTGGCAGGAAACATAGCACTCTTACTTGCTCCTCTCTGCTGTTGGCACAGAGACACACATTGGCCAAAACCTTAATATATATATATATATATATATATATATATATATATATATATATATATATATATATATGTATGTATATATGATTTATTTACTTGAGAGAGAGTAAGAGGGAGAGAGAGAACGGGTGTGTCAGGGCCTCCAGCCACTGCAAATGAACTCCAGACACATGCGCCCCCTTGTGCATCTGGCTAACGTGGGCCCTGGAGCGTCAAACCACGATCCTTTGGCATTGCAAGCAAACGTCTTAACCGCTAAGCCATCTCTCCAGCCCCCAAAACCTTGCTTTTTGACTATGAATCCTGGAGGTCTGTTCTATAAAAAACACCACTCTCCTGTCCTGTGTCACACAGTCACAGCTTCTATGGCTGCATCCTCCTGGACTGCTAATCATTTCACCTGAGCATCACCCACCATTGCTCCTGTCTGTTCTTGTCACAACACCCTGCCCTGTCCACTCGATGCATTTGGGTCTGAGCTCCTGTGGACACCATAATGACTTCTGTGGCCTGTTTAAACCATCTCCACTGCTGGATGAGAAGGTTATGGGCAGAGATGGAAACTTACTGACCAATGGCATTGTCTGTGCCGCCACACCGGCTCATGTGTTGCGATGTTTTAATGTCTTAAGTAAAACTAATTCTGTGGCTGGGCGTAGTGGTGCAAGCCTATGTTCCCAGTACTTGGGAGGCAGAGGTAGGAAGAGCGCTGTGAGTTCAAGGCCACCTTGAGACTCCAAAGTAAATTTCAGTCAGCTCTGAGATAGAGCAAGATCCTACCTCAAACAACCAAAAATGAAAAAAAAATCTTTGCAGCCATTCTGTACAAGCATTCATTCTTCATCCTGGTTCCTCCATCAGGCGCCATCTCTCTCCTTGGGGTCTTTCTCCATCTCCCTCTCTCACTACTCATGCTGGTGTGCTAGTGGTCAAATTTTAGGGTTCACCTTTTCATTTCCCATCCACAGTGTTTCTGGGCAATGTTGGTCATTCCTATATGCTGTTTGGCCTCTTGGCATACACCCTGCCCTCCTCCAAACTCTCTCCCACCTGCCCAGCAGAACCACATAGATGTTCCACATACACTTTGAACCCAACATGTCAAATACAATTTTCTTCTCTCCTCCCATGCCTATTAATATGCTTATTAATCTGAACAAGTAGTGCCCCTAGGTAGGATTTTGGAAGCCAAAGTAGGACATGAGGAAGGGCAGAATAGAGCTGGGCAGGAGCTGGAGGTCTGCAAACCAAGGGCATCTGATACAATGCCCATGGGGAAGTGCTGATAAATTTCTTTGGAAGGCCTCAGCACAAGTGCCAAGCGAGGCACAGCCCCAAAGCAGGTCGCGGGCAGGGGCTTTGGCGGGGTGTTCGGTGGGGGGCACATGGAAAGAGGCCGCAGAAGCAGATGTCCAAGTCTCCTCAGGAGCGTGGATGTCTGTGGGGACAAGCTGCTCCTGCGTCTCGTCTTCTGCTCAGCTGTGGAACCAAAAGCTGGACTCCTTGGTCTTGCCTTATCTTGAACCTATACCTTAGTTAAGTGGGCTCCATTGAAAGAACTCCCCCATGTTCTCCTCCCCAACCTATCACTTCCAAGGAAGGACTTCTCCACAGCTTTCCCTATATTAATCACATCCAACATGGGCACCAAAACTCAAATGTCACTAGAAATGCTGGTGACCTTTTATTGCTTCTAGAATGAAGTCTGAATGCCCAAGAAAGCCACTTGAGGCCGCTCCCCCACGCCATCCTGGTCTCGGGCCAGCCCAGTCTGATGCAGACCCTCGACTGACTGTGTTTCAGTCCCATGCAGGTCCTCAAGGTGCCTTGCCATTTGACATCCGGAGTGTTACACCCTTCATCTTCGAGAGAGTGACCCAGGGCGAGTGGAGACCTGTTCGCATGGATCTCGGAAGCGTCAGCCCGGGGACATTCGTGCTTTTGCCACAGCCAAAGGACACGGTCCACCCAGCATGGCCCCTTGAGCCCTTGCTGCTTTCCTCAGGGCCACAGCCACCCCTCTGCATTCAGGAGCTTTGCTCTAGGAGCCCCTGCCTTGCCTGTGGATACTAAGATGTAGGGATGCTCACAGCCTTGTATAAAACGACAGTGTTTGCTTACAACATACGTCCACCCTCCCCCATGCCAGAAATCACCTCCACCTGACTCCCAGGCAGTGCTTGAGAACAGCTGCTACTCTGTACTCTTTAGGGAATAATGATGAGGAAAAGGTCTATACAAAGCTTTTTTTTTCTTTTTTCTTTGAGAACTTTCCATCCATAGTTGGCTGAATCTGCCAGTGTTGAATCTGCTTCAATCCTTGTAAAGTGCTCAGAATGCTATGGGAGGGGCTAGGCAGGGGACTGTGAGGAGTCCACAGATGCCAACTGACAACAAGCTTCAGCTCCGACCCCTCGGCCCAGACGGTTTTCTAAAACTGGGGTCCTAGGGGTGAATATAAGCAGACGCCTTCAATGGGTCATCTTCCTAAGTAATGGCATGTTTTCTATCCTTGTGACCTATTTCAACAACAATAAAGAATAACTAGCTTTATCGCTAAAATTTTCTGTTCAGTCATAGAAATTAAATTAATCCTCAATCATAGTGTGAATTAATTCATTATCTAGATATTGTGCATATTTTTGTGTTGAGTGTCATGAAGTCATTGCGGTTTGACCATTTCTGGCCTACAAAATGAGAATTTCATAAGGCTCAACCCAGGATCTTCAGCCACAGATGGAATTCCTGCCTCTGCCGGGGGTGGGGAGACGCCATTTGCAGCAGTGGAGAGCTGAAGCTGTCTTTCCTCCAGGGAAACGCCATAATAGATGGTCCAATTATGCAGATTAGAGATGAGAAAAACCCAACGCTGAAATTGCTCTGCTCAGTCAAGTACTGAGGCTCTGTTTAGCTTTCCTGTGTTTCACATTAAAGAATTACACTTCCTGTGTGTGGGGGGGGGTGAGTGAGGCGAGAAGCCAGGCCTGAGGGAGGTTGGGCCCTGAAGCACCCAGGAGGCTGAAGAGGGAGGCAAGCCCGGATTGTACTGTCCCACATTTGGTCCAAAGCTAAAGGTGCCAGGACATCTCTGCACTCGGCAAGTAGGCAGTCAGTGAGCCTCACCTCCTGGAGCCCTTGGGGTCAGGGCACAAGGACAGGAGGGCTTTAGAGGGAGAGTGCAGCATTCACACCCAAGTATAGGGCCAGGCAGGATGCCACCCACAGAGACACCAGGAAAGGCTTGCCCCAGCCCCACCCCCACTAGCCCATGACACTGGAGACACCTCTTGATTCTATTCGATGAAAACGAAATGGGCTGAGTCTCTGATGGAGAGCAGAGGCTCAGGAGGGACTGAGGGAGAGATGTGAACCTGAGAAAGACCAGGACAGGTGTGAGGGGAAGCCAGCTGGATGCAGGTCCCTTCAGGGATAGTTAAGGACGAGGGGGAAAGTGTCCTATGGCCTGGGGGCCTTGGGAGAATCCCTCAAGTCCTAGCAAGGCTTCAGGTGAGTGAACTCTGCTCAGGCCTGAGGCATAGGGGGTGGACAGGAGCCCTGTTTGAGGCTGACCCCGGGGGTCTCACCATAGTGCAGTGTGTGGAAGGACTTGAGGGCTCCAAGGCCACGTGTGGGGCCTCAAGGACACACATGGACCTCAAAGCCATTTGCACAGTTCTGAGCTATCTCTGAAGCCCAAAGGCCAGGAGAGTGAAGGTGTGGGTGAGCCAATAGTTAGCTGTGACAAGTGTATCTGTTACGCCTGGCCCAGGCACTCGTAGACGCCCATATCCGGCTACATGGCTTCCTAGTCCCTTCTCCACTGGGGTCAAAAGGAGAGGAGGTGGGCTGGAGAGATGGCTTAGGGGTGACGGCGCATGCCTGCAAAGCCTAACGACCCAGGTTGGATTCTCCAGGTCTCACGTAAGCCAGATGCACATGGTGGCACATGCGTCTGGAGTTCGCTTGCAATGGCTAGAGGCCCTAGCATGCCCATTCTCTCTCTCCCTCTCTCTGTCTCTAATAATAAATAAAAATAAATCTTTTAAAAAAAAAAGGAGAAGAGGCAATGGAATTCTTCCCTCTCCTTTTCCACCCTCATCTTAGGACAGGATGAGGGAGTCACCTGATCCCTAAGGCACAGGGCACTTAGGGCTCTCACAGGATAGGATCTGGCCTTGTGTGACTCATCACCCCCTGAGGACAGAGTCCAATGTGTACTGACTCCTCATGAGCTCTTGGAGTAATAGCAGAGACCACACACACACCGTGCTCGGAACACACACACACAGAGCACACACAGGGCACCCCCCCATTCACACACCATACAGTCACTTACCACAGGTGGGGGTTATCAGAAGAGGCATTAGATTAATTAGGCAGCATCAGGGCAGCCCTTAAAGGGAGGGGCCTTAGGACGCCACCCCTATCTCAACTTGCCCTACCTGCTCAGATCCTGGGATTTAGTTTATCCATCCCACCCAATTAGATCTCTCTTATGTGCACCCCTTGCCCGTACACATACACACTCAAACATCATGCCCAGAGCACACAGTCACACGCATTCACACCTCATTCCCATTGCACATACACTCACACCTCATTCCCATTGCACACACTCACACCTCACACACCTCATTCCCATTGCACACACACTCACACCTCACACTCACACCTCATTCCCATTGCACACGCACTCACACGTCAAGCACTAACACAGCACGCCCACCCACCCCCACAGCCTACACATAGAGTGCCTACATGAACACGATCCTCTATTTGAAGGAATTCTGGGATTGTGTCCATAGTGGGAATCTCTGCTGCCTGGGCCCCCGCCTGGGCCTCCCGAGAGAGCTGACATTAAAGAGGGAGGCTGCTCCCTTGACCAGGTCGCCTGCGTAGGAGAGAATTCAAGCTTTCTGTGGAAACAAGCTCCCTTTTGTAACTTGTCTCTGTAATATTTTTCTGTAATTATTGTCATTTCATTCTACAAACAGCCTCTTAAGACAGCCAGCCATCTGATGGGCCCCACTCTCCTCTGCCTGGCCCCCCTCAGAAAGTTGCCTTGAGATCCTGAGAGGAGATTCTGCACCCAGAGATGAGTGGCCAGGTCCCAGGGAGCTCAACACTGCCTGTACCCCACTGTGCTGGACCACTTCCACCTCCTTCCCATCTGGCCTCTTCCCGGGACACCCAGGTTGGGCCGCAGATGCTCACGGCCGCATGTCTGGGTCACTTTCTGATGACCTGGTGTCTCAATGGCTCCACATGCACCTGACCTGCCCATGCACACAGAAAAGCCTTGCATCCTTCCCACTCACGCCCTGTCCTTTATCTGTTTCTTCCTTTTTTTGTTTTGTTTTGTTTGGTTTGGTTTTCCGAGGTAGGGTCTCACTCTAGCCTAGGCTGTCCTGGAAGTCACTCGGTAGTCTCAGGCAGCACTCGAACTCACAGCCGTCCTTCTACCCCTGCCTCGGGAGTGCTGGGACTATGGCGTGCGTCATCTTTATCACTCAGCTTTTGTTTCCCTGAACTTTTGGTGTCACGTTCATTTGCCCTTTAGAGTTAGTCATCTACCTAGGGACTCAGCTCCTCATTGGACTCCATCCAAGGGCAGGGATAAAGTTTCTTGGAACACACAATTTTATCAAGTAATCATTTTTAGAAGGTGGCACGGGGCCCAATGGTTGGCAGCAAGACCCTAGGATAAAGCACTAGGCTCTCCAATGTGGCTTGTGGAGGGCAAACACAGGACCATGCCCCAGCCTTGCCAAGTCAGAACCCCTTGGCATGGAGAAGCACTAAATGTTTCTATAGCACATAGGACTTATATTAAAATCTTTACACTGCTGGGTATGATGGTATACACCTTTAATCCCAGCACTTGGGAGGCAGAGGTAGAAGGATCACCATGAGTTCCAGGCCACCCTGAGACTACATAGTGAATTCCAGGTCAGCCTGGGCTAGAGTGAGACCCTACTTTGAAAAACAACAACAAAATAATCTTTACACCCCTCCACCCAACCAGGGCTGGAGAAATGGCTTAGCAGTTAAGGAGCTTGCCTGTAAAGCCTAAAGACCTAGGTTTGATTACCCAGGACCCTTGTAAGTCAGATTCACAAGGTGGCACATGTGTCTGGAATTCGTTTGCAGCAGCTGAAGACCCTGGCGAGCCCCATTCTCTCTCTATCTCTCTCAAATAAATATAAATAAACAAATAAATAAAATCTTTAGACCCCCAGTAAAGCAGAAGTTGAGGAAAGTAGCCTGGAGAAAGCCTCCAGTGATCTTCCGAGAACCTTAACATGCCAGCTAGACCCTACGATGGGGGTAGGAAGGGAAAGATGAGAGGAGCACCTAGCTTGCCCAAGGTCAAGAAGCTTGTTAATCTCAGAGTTCACATCAAACTCAAATTCTGAAGACCTAGATAATCTATGGTGACCACACACCTGGGACAGCTGACAGCCGGCAAGGAAACAAGGGCTGTGACTCAGCATTCCCAAGAACCCGAATTCTGCCAGCCATCCGGATGCTCAAGAAGGCAGACCCTGCAGAGCCCAGAAAGAAACACCTGGGGTTGGTGCAGTGCTCCCTCGCCCTTCCAACTCTCTGAGGCCCAGCATCAAGAGACTGAGTGACTATGTCTGCAGGGCAGTGGTATGTGGTCTTTGTCCCCTTGGGCTTGGGTGGCTCACAGCACCCCTGTTCTGAAACAATCAAAAACATTTTATTTTTTATTTCTACTATATTTTGAATTTGGGGGGCTGGAGAGATTACTCAGCGGTTAAAGCTACTTGCTTGCAAAGTCTGCCAGCCCAGGTTCAATCCCCCAGTACTCACATAAAGCCAGATGCACAAAGTGGTGCATGCATCTGGAGTTTGTTTGCATCATCAAGATGCCCTAGTGTTGTGCCCATTCTCTAAATAAGTAAATCTCTTTAGGGCTGGAGAGATGGCTCAGCAGTTAAAGGTGTTTGCTTGCAAAGCCTAATGGCCTGGGTTCAATTCCCTAGTACCCACATAAAGGAGATGCACAAAGTGGCACATGCATCTGGAGTTTGTTTGCAGTGCCAGGAAGCCCTGGTACACCCATACTCAATCTCATTCTCTTTCTCTGTCTCTCAAGTAAACAAATAAAAATATTTTAAAGCCAGGCATGCATGCCTATAATTCCAGCACTCAGGAGGCTGAGGTGGGAAGATTGCTGTAAGTTTGAGGCCAGCCTGGTACTACAGAGTGAGTTCCAGGTTATCCTGAGCTAGAGTGAGACCCTACCTCAAAAAAAAAGGGGGGGGCTGGACAGATGGCTTAGTGGTTAAGGTGTTTGCCTGCAAAGCCTAAGGACCCAGGTTCAATTCCCCAGGACCCACGTAAACCAGATGTACCAGGTGGCACATGCATCTGGAGTTTGTTTGCAATAGCTAGAGACCCTGGCGTGTCCATTCTCTTTCTATCTGCCTCTCTTTTTTTTTCTCTCAAATAAATAAAATGCTTTTTAATTTTTTTGTTTATTTTTATTTATTTATTTGAGAGTGACAGACAGAGAAAGAGGGAAAGAGAGAGAGAGAGAGAAAGAAAGAGAGAATGGGCACGCCAGGGCCTCCAGCCACTGCAAATGAACTCCAGATGCGTGTGCCCCCTTGTGCATCTGGCTAATGTGGGTCCTGGGGAATCAAGCCTCGAACCGGGGTCCTTAGTGTTCACAGGCAAGTGCTTAACCACTAAGCCATCTCTCCATCCCAAATAAAATGTTTTTAAAAACTTTAAATTTTTTTTAAAAGCCAAACAGGAAAGGTGAGTGAGAAGAGGGTTACAGAAAACCACAGATCCCATCAGTGCCTCAGCCTTGGCCTTTGCATCTGTCACCCTGTCCCACACCTCCATTAGCCCTCCTGCTTTTACCACCTTCTGACTCCGAAGTGGGCTCAGCTCACTTCTGGTTCACATGCCCTCTCTGATCCTCCACCCAGCAGAGACCTGTTGTCCTCCAAAGCTTTGCTGAAGGTTAATGTCTTCTGCTTGCTCCCATGATCCTCTTTGCCTGGTGGGTTTCTGATCTTCATCTGTTTATTTCAGTCACCTTAGTGGGATTCTGGGCTGAGGACAGAGTTCCTACCTCTGTGTTAAGTGGAGATTTGCAGAAGTGTGAGTCAAAATCCCAACCACATTCCAGAGAGGCCACCCCCGTCCTCACAATGGATGAAAGAACAAACAGGGACACCCCACCCACTTGTCTTCAGGGCAGATAAGGTGATATTCCTCTCTCTGGGTTGGTGGATGCTGAATGGTAACAACCTCAAGTGGGTATCATTATTAATCTTCATTGTCAACTTGACTGGACTTAGAATCACCCTAGAAACAGACCTTGAGGTTTGTTCACAAGGATGTTTCCAGAAAGGTTTCACTGAGGTGGAATCTTGAACATGGGTGAGTGGTACCATCCCCTGGGCTGAGGTCCTCCAACCAAGTGAAAGGAAGAAGCAAGCTAAATGACAACATTCATCTCTCTCTGCTTCCGGACCTGCAGTGCAGTGTGACCAGTGTCTCATGTTCTTGCTGTCATGCTGTCCCGGCCATAATGTCCCTGACATGGCTGTCAGGACACTCAACCTATGAGCCAAAATAAGCCCTTCCTCCTTTCAGTCGCTTTGGTCAGGTATTGTATCTCTGCAACAAGAGAGGTACTTAATACACCTTGAGAGGAGAAGTAGGGTCATTGTCACGTGGAAGTCACAGGGGTGTCTACTGGCACGTATTTATTAGCTGCAATGTGGGGTCCAAGACTCTCAGAGTCAGCCCCAGAGAGAACAGGGTCCACCCTATCCCCCCAGGATGGAAGCACTCTCCAGACAGAGTGCTTTTCTGGGTCTTCCTCCACACATGCCCACGAACACCTTCAGCTATGACAAGATCCTGGTGCAGGTAGAGAGGAACATACAAGAGCCGAACAGGGCCTGGAGAGATGGCTTAGCAGTTAAGGTGCTTGCCCGCAAAACCCATGAACCCTGGTTCGATTGCCCGGGACCCACATAAGCCAGATGCTCAAGGTGGTGCACGCATCTGGAGTTTGTTTGCAGTGGCCAAAGGCCTTGGTGTGCCCAATCTTCCTCTCTATCTGCCTCTTTCTCTCAAGTAAATAAAATAAGTAAATTATTTTTTTTAAATGCGCAGAACAGGGCAGCCACAGGTTCCCTTCACTGTGAGAGTACACACTTTACCCCTCACCCCCAGTCCTTGTTAAAGGGAGCGAGGAACATTTATTTTCTTACCAGACTCTGTCAAGAGAGCTCCCACCTCCTTTCACCTGCCTGGCTTTTGCTGGCACATAGCAGTGAGCGGCCCACCAGTGGGTGACAGGTGCAGGGTGCTTGGGACAGAACACCTGTTTCTCAGGAGACAAGACCCATAGAGCCCGCTGGGGTTGTCCTCACACACACCTGCACAGATTGCCATCGTCCATTTCATTAGAGAAAGCAATGAAATGATTTACATGAACATATATGCATATCCCTTTCGTTTGCTTAACTTTTATACTGAAGATGCCAAAAAAATTATTTCTACAAAAACAAATCTGACTTGCCGTGATTCCATTCAAAGTCAGCAGACCCAGGGCTGGAGAGATGGCTTAGCGGTTAAGCACTTGCCTGTGAAGCCTATGGACCCCGGTTCGAGGCTCGGTTCCCCAGGTCCCACGTTAGCCAGATGCACAAGGGGGCGCATGCGTCTGGAGTTCGTTTGCAGAGGCTGGAAGCCCTGGCGCGCCCATTCTCTCTCTCTCCCTCTATCTGTCTTTCTCTCTGTGTCTGTCGCTCTCAAATAAATAAATTAAAAATGAACAACAAAAAAAAATTAAAAAAGTCAGCAGACCCAGAGCCCAAAGCAGCATGCGGCACCCCGCTCCCCTCCTGCCCCTCCCTGCCCCACCTCGCTTCCTTCCACGCATACCAGGGGTACCCATTGTTTATTTTGATAACTAGAATGCAAGTAGAATAGCATAGTATGGATGGATCTTCGTGGCCTGGATCCTTTCACTCAACATTGTATTTGGGACGCTTATCCATGGCTGAATGTTTTAAAACTGTAAAGCAGTAGATCAAATTGGGTTTCATCATTCAATTCAAATGCCACTTAGAACAACCATTTGTTCCAGTTTTCTTAAAAGCCACGAGCAGGAGCTCCCAGTGATTGGTATTTCAAACACAGTCATGTAATGGATCTAAGATTCTTGCCTTTTGCAAAACACATGGCAAGATACCTGATTTGTCAGGTTACTGCAGCCTGCTGGATTCTCCAGGTGTCTGCATTTTGTCTGAAGCTTGTCAGCCTGGTTTCCATAAGCCTCCAGAGAGCCCTGGCTGGAGGCAAGGCAAAGCCTCCCCACAAGGCAGCCTCCCTGTTCACCTAGAACAGCTTAGTGAATGACGATGACACGGGCCAATCAGAGCGCCGCTTTCTTCATGAACCTGATGGGGCCATGGGGCCTCCCTGGAGAAACAGCCCGAACTGAGCCTGGGGAAACAGATCGCGCTTGCTCATGCAGAGACCACATCGGCATGATCACGAGGCCACTAAAACTAATGAAAGTTGTATTTAGCTAATGAAATAGCCTGTAGCCAGATCAAATAGCAATGAAATTCATTAACTTCTAATCTAGGAAAGGAGAACTGCAAATTGAATTTCATAAGCCAATGTTTTTAGAAACAAAATCAAACGAGCAACGAAAAGAAATGAGATGTCTGAGACTTGCCAGGCTGTCAATGTGCCTTCCAGTCACCCTTGAGTCCCGCACGCCCTGTGCCTGACCGCTGCACACCGTCGTGGTCCCCCACCCCCTGCCAAGGGACCCCACGGATGCTAGAAAAGCCTTTGCTGAGGAGGGGGTGCTGGATTAGTGACGGGGTGGCTCTCAGGCGGTGTTCACGGGAGGAGCAGGGTCCACACGACGGGGAGCACTGGGGACAGCTTAGGAAGCAACTCCCACCCCCCCCACCCCGCTGTGTCAAGGTCCCAAGGAGGCCTGAGGGAGGACATTCCCTCCAGAACTTGTTGCTGTTCCCCGAGGTTCTACTCACTTTATACCAAGTCAGTGCGTCGTCGCAGCAGAGAAGCCAGCTTGCAGCTTCCTTCATGGAACAGGAATGCTGGTCAGGAGGAGCAGCGGAAGACACCGGAGCACCAGGATCCTGATGACAGGTGACGGAACGTAGTCTCCCTACGGCCCACCACACCGGGCCAGCCACTGTACGCACCGCCTTGCAAAGAGGGGCTCTGAGTCCAGCTGCTCATTTTTTGAAGGCAGGAGTGGCCAGTGAGTCACTCTAAGGTGCAGCCTGTCATCAGGAAGGGGTGTGGGAAGGAGAGTGGCAAACAGCTGAGCAAGAATCAAAAGAGGGGGCTGGAGAGACAGCTTAGCAGTTAAGGCATTTGCCTGCAAAGCCAAAGGATCCTGGTTTGATTCTCTAGGACCCACGTAAGCCAGATGCACAAGGTGGCACATGCATCTGGAGTTCATTTGCAATGGCTGGTGGCCCTCGCATGCCCATTCTCTCCCTCTCTCTCTCAAATAAATAAATTAAATTAAATAAATAAAAGAGGCCTGGAGAGATGGCTTAGTGGTTAAGGCACTTGCCTGTAAAGCCAAAGGACCCAGGTTCAAGTCCCCAAGGCCCACTGCAGTTTGGGTTTGGTACCTCCTGTCTCCAATCTATTTACATGTGAAATACAGACTTGATTTGGTTGATCATCTTGTGAAGTTGAATGACAGAATTTGCTATGAGCAAGTGGTTCAGGTTCTTGGGACCATTCTGTGAGAGGGAAGACCATGTTCCTTTTGCTGTTTAACTTAAATAAGCATCTCACTTTAGAAGACTTTACAATAAAGGGCAAGGAGAGTACACAGCTTCCACAACTCTCACCGGCTTACGTTGCTTCCTTACCGCACCAGGCCCCGCGGCCACCGTGAAGAACAGCCTGGTCACATCACTACCACCAGGTCCATGTGGGGTTGGACTTCATTAGCTCCTCTATATCCGCCTCATAGCCTGGTCCCCAGCCCATTCTGAGATCATCTCTGTCTAGCCTCCTCTGGTCTGTGACAGTTTCTCATACTTTCTTTGTTCTGGGGTGACCTCAACATCTCGAAGGGTCCTGGGGATGTGTGTTAGGAATGCATTTCAATTTGTGGCTGCCTGGTTTTGCTCAGGGTCAGATTTGAACCATGGGTTTGGTGAGCCCACAGAAGCAAGTGCCCCTCATCACACGCTGCAATGCAGGCGCTTCCAGCTGACTTACCCTAGCCCCGGACAGTAACCACAGGGAGTTGGCAGGCTTCTCCCCCGGAACCTGCTGCTCTTGCTGGGAGGGTGGAGATCCAGGGCTGGGAATCAGACTTCTTCCTGTGCCTCAGTGGGACCCTGCTGCAGGACATCTGCTATCTCTGAGCCCCTGGTGGGGGGGCACTTTTGTTCAGAACATTTCTCTACACACCTCATTCCTGTGTCCATGATGACTGCTAACAACTGCCGGAGAACTGGATTCAGAGGGAGCCAATTCCTCCAAGGGATGGTATCCAGCTGACCTGTGATGGGTGTGTAATGTGAAGAAGTGGACCTACGTGTGGTCCCTGGGGGCTCAGGGTGTTAGTTGCTACATGAAGGCAGAGCCTGACCTCCCTTAGGGAAGGGTGAGGCCAGGCTCCTGCTCCAAGCATGGGAGAGTGGGGCCCTGCTGAAGCCTGCATGGTCTCTTTGTGATTTATGGCTGAGGCTGGATGGACCACATATGAGAGGATTGTGCTGACAGCAAGCACCTTGAGACTTGGGCCAGTGGCACTAACCCCTGCCAGAGGGCACAGCTGGACCTCCCTCTGAACACCCGTGCTCCCTGTAACCCACAGTGTTTCTGTCAGATGAAATTCTGCCACAGTGCCTCTTACATCATGACAGGCTCCCTCTTGACAGAGTGCTTCTGCTCCGGGCGCAGCAGCTCAGCGTTTCTGTGAATGGCTGCTCCAACCAGAGCCAACTGCTCTTGGAAGCTTGGCATGCAGCACTCGGGAGGCCGAGGTAGGAGGCTCACCATGAGTCCGAGGCCACCCTGAGACTGCATAACGAATTCCAGGTCAGCCTGGGCTAGAGTGAAACTCTACCTCAAAAAAAAAAAAAAAAAAAAAGAAAAGAAAAAAAAAAGCAGCAACAGAAGAAGAAGGAAAAATAGAATCATGCCTGGATGGAATGCATGAGCAACAAACTGAATTGTACCCAAAGCTGGGGAGATTGCTCAGTGATTAAAGCCTGCTAACCCAGGTCTGATTCCCCAGTACCCTTGCAAAGCCAGGTGCATAAAGTGGTGCATGCATTTAGAATCTGTTTGCAGTCCTAGTGTGTCCATCTTCTCTCTCTCTCTCTCTCTCTCTCATAAATAAATTAATTAAAAAGATAAAGGTGCTTGCTTGACTTGAACACAAATTGCTAGTGGGTGCCATAGTTTTACTGTTGATACTGGTAGCTTCTCATCAGGCTCAGCAAACTAACTAAAGCAGCTCAAAGGTGAGCAATCACAGCTTATTTTAGTTTTAAACCAAGAACAATATAGCTCCATGCCTCAAGGGAGGCAATGTCTCCTCATGTTGGGGGGAAAGTAACTTCTGAGTTTTCTTCTATTTAGAAATTTTACACTTTCCCACTGCAATGCATCATGCATCTAAACTTGTAACTGCAACGACGACTTAATATATTACATTTTACACAAGCCAGAAATAAAAACGAGTCTCATACTCTGAAAATGATGAATAAATTAGTCAGAATTTTATGAAGACTTGGAAAAAGGTTTTGAAACAAAAATCTCATATAGTCAAGGTTAGACTTGAACTCTGTTAGTTTCTTTCTTATTGCCGAGACAAATTACGTGACCAAAGCTGTCAGTTTAAGGGAAGAAGGTTATTTTTCAGATGACAGCCGCAGGCCTCCGTGCGTCGTGGTGGGGAAGACGAGGCAGGAGCAGGAAGCCTGCCCGTGCTGTCACATCAGCAGGCAGGAAGTGGCACGTGATGGAGGCTGCGGCTCAGCCCCCTGCCCTGTTCATAAACAAGGTAAGTGTCCCCACCTTGGTAATCCCTCACAGGCATGGCCACGGGCGAGTCTAATCTAGGCAGTCCCTCTCAGGTGATCCCAGGGCCGGTTACGGTGGCAATCCATAGGCAGCACCACAGACTCACCATGTAGCCAAGTCTCCTCTCTACACTTCCCACATGCTGAGACTGTAAGTACTACCATGCCCTGCTTTTTAAGAAGTTTTTGAGAAAATAATAAGTTCTAAGTTAAAAATGTCCAACTTCTGGGTTAGAGCAAGACCCTGCCTCAAAAAAAAAAAAAACAAAAACAAAAACAAAAAGAGGGCTGGAGAAAATGGCTTAGCAGTTAAGGTGTTTGCCTGCAAAGCCAAATAACCCGGCTCGACTCCCCAGGACCCATGTAAGCCAGATGCACAAGGAGGCGCATGCATCTGGAGTTCATTTGCAGTGGCTGGAGGTCCTGGTGAGCCCAGTCTCTCCTACTCTCTCTCAAATAAACAAATAAAATATATTTTTTAAAAAGAAAAAAGAAAAACAAAGTGATCAACTTTACTATTGTACAACTAAGTTTTGACAACCAACTGTGATGCCTGCTCCCTAGTCTAGTTTATGATTGTGGTGATAGCATTTATGCTTGGCTGTTGGGTCAAAGCAAGGCTTACACCCCGTAATGTCGAGGCGAAAACTTGCTCTCTTGCTCCTTCTCCTGAGGCTGGCGGTGAAGTCGCTTTGAACATCAGCTGGGCTTTCTAGGTTTTGACCACATGCAGCTGTCTGCTGCCCACGGCCAGGCTCTGGAACACCCACATAGTCACAGCCTCTTCATCTGTGTCCTGTTAGTCATTTCCAGCTTCTTCCCAGTGCCTCCCAGCAGTGGAGGTGGTCCAAGTCAGGACAAGCACGCTGTGTGAACAGAGACACCCGAAACTTTTCACCCAGAGTAAGGATGGTCCACAGCCTAGGAACACCACTAGGCCAAGACCTGTGTCAGAAAAGTTGCCAGGGGCTGGAGAGATGGCTTAGCGGTTAAGCGCTTGCCTGTGAAGCCTAAGGACCCTGGTTTGAGGCTCGATTCTCCAGGCCCCACGTTAGCCAGATGCACACGGGGGCGCACGCATCTGGAGTTCGTCTGCAGTGGCTGGAAGCCCTGGCGCGCCCATTCTCTCTCTCTCTCTCTCTCTCTCTCTCTCTCTGCCTCTTTCTCTGTCTGTCACTCTCAAATAAATAAATAAAAATAAACCAAAAAAAAAAGAAAAGTTGTCAGAAGAAACAACAGTACTAGTGACCGTGACACCAGTGGGCACTTGGGCAGCACTTACTGTGGGCAGGCAATGTGCCAACAGCCCAAAAAGTCTCCCAGCTGGGAAAGAGGAGAGAGTGCTCCTCCCCACAAAGGGAAACAGCCAAGAACTTACCAAAAGGGCCAGGAGCCAAGGATCTGCAGAGGGCACAGGGCCGAGAGAAGAAGTCACACGCGAGGTTTGAGATTTATGGATCAAACATCCACTCAGTTGGAGGCTCATCACCATCTCAGGGTGTGTAAGAGAGTCTAACTGGCTGGTGGACTCAAGAGGCTGACTCAGGAAGGGTCAGCCCCCAGGTGAGCTAAGCCGCAGGTGGTCACTGGAGTTGATGCTAACAGCCATTTTGAATGAGACTGGATTAGATGTGGGTCCTGCCAGGGCACGCAAGGTGACATCTCCTTGGACCTCTATCCCTGCCTGATTACCTATTTAATTTTTTAAAAACATTTTTTATTATTTATTTGAGAGAGAGAAAGAAAAGCAGAGAGAGAGAGAGAATGGGCCCTCCAGAGCCTTCAGCCACTGCAAACAAACTCCAGATGTGTGCCCCCTGTGGGCCATTGCACGCTTGCATCACTGTGCGTCTGGCTCACATGGGACCTGGAGATTCAAACAGGAGTTCTTTTTTTGTAAGTCTTAGGAATAATGTAATAATAATATTTCATTCAACAGAAGTTCCAATGTGAGTACCCTGAACACATGGCCATCACTCTCTGGAATGTCTCAAACAGGAGTTCTTAGGCTTCATAGGCAAGGGCCATAAATGCTAAACCATCTCCCTAGCCCTGACTACTTATTTTAAAAAGCTACCTTGCTCCTAGCTGTATCATTATGCCAAGACAACAGCTCTAACTGGACATAAGAAATTTCTCTTTCTTCCCTCACTCCCTCCAACTCCACTAACTCTTTTGTTTTAAATATTTATTTATTCATTCATTCATTTATTTATAAACACACAGAGAAAAAGAGAGAGAGATGGGTGCACCAGGGCCTCTAGCTACTGCAAACGAACTCCAGGCGCACGTATCACTTTGTGCATCTGGCTTTACATGGGTACTAGGTAATCAGACCTGGGTCATTAGGTTCTACAGGCAAGCACTTAACCACTGAGCTATCTCTTCAGCCCCCTCCCCAATTAATTCTTTTGAGACAAAGTCTTCCTCTCTAACCCAAGAAGGCCTGGCAAATAAAATTTTTTATAGGTTGTGTGACCAAAAGCTAAACTCTGATTTTAGGTTTTCATGAGCAAGCATCGTCGTGATGAACTGTGTTAAGTGAACTGAATGATACTGAGGGTGCCTCCACCAGGTCCTCAGGCAATGACAGGATGCTGGGCAGCTACTGGATTAGAGTGCTCCTTCATGGAGGGAGGAGGGAGGCTTAGGAAACCCTCAAGAAAGTCACAAGACTCAGCAAACAATTACTGGGGAAGAGCCGCCTGCAGGTAGGTCAGGGAGCTCTGGGCACGTGGTTTCCATGAATTGTCGCCCATGCTAGGTGGGCTTTGAGGTGATGCAGCTGCCATCGAGTCACCCATGCCCCATAAGTGTCCCCCACTCTGCTCTGGAAGTAACCTCAATAAACTCACTGGCTCCCCAAGATAAGGGCGAGCAGAAAATGGATCACATCTCCCCAAGAAGAAATCACGCCGCCCCTGATTTACCAAGATTTCCTCACAGGAAGCCTGACTTAGTACCCACTCCTGTCAACAGCAGCTGAGCCTCGGGGCACACATAAAGCAGCAGACCCCCCTCCCCGGGCTAGCACCTCACTCTTTCGTTCTGCCTGACTAGGTCACAGGCCCAGTCCAGGGACCTCTGCCCATAGTGAGTGCGGCCACTGGCGGACAGCTCTCGGCTGTTCACCTGTCTGAACTCGTCCGCTTTCCTTGTGCAATTGTGAACAAGGAGCTTTCGGGGGCCTCACTCAGTTTCCCTCACTCACAGCCCAGTCCGGTGCCCTGCAGCTGCATCCTTCATTCTCAGAGCCACTGGGGCAGATTGGGTCCTAAAAACCTCTGGGGGGGGGCACCACACCCACCAGCCCAAATACATCCCCTTCCTTGCAGCCCCAGGCGACTCCTACAGCCCTCAGCCCTCAGCTCCCCACGTTTTGAAGTGGGTGTAGAACCCAGGCCAGAGGCAGATTCGGGGTGCCTGGCTGTTGAGCACACAGCACTTCCGTCTTCATTCGTGCCCAGTCAGCTCTTTGGAGATGGGCCTGGTCAGTCCCATGGGAACACGCCACACAGGCGCCAGCCGCTCCTCTCCTTGAAGGATGTCAGCATGCCCGGTCACTGTAGCTCTGCTTTCTCCTCAAGTGACCCACTGCTTCTGTGTCTTTGTCTTTGGTTCAGATGTATTTTTTCATCATGTTTCATGGGCAGCCCACAGACAGTAACCAGGGGAGGTGCGACAATGCAGGTGTCAGTCAATCTCCCAGTAGGAAAGAAACTACATGCCTCGGGGCCATTTAAGACATTGAAGTGGCAGCTATCTGAAAATGCAGAACAGGATTAAGGAGCCCAGTAGGCCCTGGGAAAGCCTTGGGCCGCAGCAGGAAGCAAGGATTTCTTATCAGGCCAGGCCCAATTTGGAGCTCAGAGCCCCTGTGCAGAGGTGCGGCCCACACCATCAGACCACCCGGAGAGAGCAGCTGCCCGGCACCTAGCTTCCCTTGCCCCTTCCCAGCTCCCCGGAGCCCATGCGAACAGCCAGGGGAGAGCTGGTCTCCCTTAACTGAGAGGCCACACAAAAGGGCCAGAAAGGGCAGACTAGAAATGAGGGGCAAAGAGAACTTGTCCCTGCATGAAGTGCAAGAGGGCAGGCTGGGCTGAGGGGGCTACTCACAAGTGTACCTCTTCATTACAACGTCTGTGGCTAACCAGCTCAGCCTTTGGTTCTTTCGCCCAATTTAAGATATAAATCACAAAAAAAGCAACTGATTTCACCCAAAGGAGGCTTTAGGTTCTAGCATAAGGGAAGACAGCCCAGTGGACATGGTCTTTATTCCAGAACTGATGGAATTTAGTAGTGCCAGGCTGGAGAGATGGCTCGCTGGTAAAGGCAGTTGCTTGCAAAGCCTAATGGTCCAGGTTCAATTCCCCAGTACCTATGTAATCCAGATGCACAAAGTGGCCTAGGCAGCTGAAATTTTTCAGGGAGTATTTTTTTTAGGGCCTTCTCCCCCTCTCTCTTCTCTCTCTCTCAAATAAATAAATAATTTTTTTTTTAAATTTAGAAGTCCCTTCAATGGGAGGGGTATAGCCAGCCAGAGAGCACTCAGGAACGCTCCTGTATATGTATGTATGTATTTGAGAGAGAGAATGGGCATGCTAGGCCAGGCTTCTCTCTGATGCAAATGGACTCTAGATTGATATGCCACTTCGTGCACCTGGCTTTACGTGGGTGCCGGGAAAATGAGCCCAGACCGTCGGGCTTGCCAGGCTTTGCAAGCAAATGCCCTTAACTGCTGCGCCATCTCCCCAGCCCAGGACTCGGCTTTCTAGGCAAGACCACAGGCCATGCTGCTGTGCTCTACAGTTCCTTCTTCTTCCTAAAGCAACGTTCTCCTTTTGCCAGTCAGTGAGTTACGAAAGGGAATGTGGCAGCCTGAGCTCCATCTCCTCCACACAGAATGGTCTTCAGAGAGTCCCTTATCAGTCACCCCAGAACACAGCCTCCTAGATTACCAAAACCCCAGGTCTGGAGCAACCAGTTAAGTCCTGATGTGGCTCCTGGGGCAGGTTCCCCACACACTGTGTGCCTCATTTTCTTCAGTCACACAATAGGGGCAACCACAGGCCTCTCAGACCTCTTTCCAGTGACCATTCTCCTTTCCAGTGACGTCACCCTGCAGGTGTTAGTGCAGGCCCTCGGTGATGCCCACTGAGTCCATTAACTCAAAGTCTCCGGCTTGATGTGCCATTGTTGCTCTTGTAGTTAACCCCACGGCTGGGTCTCTGGAATCTTCCCCATTGTCTGAGACAGAACTAGGCTCGATTTCCCAGCCATGTCATCCGTCTATAATGAGATGCAGGTTTTTGCAGGATACATGTCCCCAGACAGTCATATTTACACCCTCAGTTTCCTCCACAAACTTCCTGCTCCCTTCAAAGCTTGCAACCTCCACATACCCAGAATGCACAGCTCTGACTGCTTTAGGGGAGATGACAGCAAACACCTCAGACAAGCATCGCCTTCACCTCTTCAGAGAGCAGCAAGACTCGATCTGGTGGACTCTTCTCCCTTATGCTGGAGTATAAGACCCTGGTAAAGCCTCCTTTGGGTAAAACCATTTGCCTCTCTATGATTAATATGAGTTGAGGGGAAAAAAAAAAACATGGTTGAGCTGATAGTGCTGAGAGCTGAGTCAGGAAGAGCTGATTGGTGACATGTCAGGCCCCTATGGATTGACACCTGGGCTCTCTTCAGTCTGGCCATTGTGATCAGGGAGGTTAAAATAGATAAAATCAAGAGATGTAACACATAAACATACAGAGATGCTGCACACATACATGAAAAGTAAATAAACTGAATTTTAGGCAGCAACTTTCCTGCACGCATATGCCCTGATCATTGAATAGCATCCCAGATGAGAGGGCACCTCTTGAACCACCCCCAGTCCCTGGCCCAGCGCCCGCCACATTCTCCCCACACCCTGAGCAACCCTAAGAGCAGCTCAGCGCTACAGCCCTCAGGGAGGGAAGTCTGGGATGGCACCACACAGGGCAGAAGTGCCCACTGACCCTCACTCAGACTTAGCACAGAGGCCCCGGGCCTTACTGATTCCCGACAATAGTCAGGAAAAGCCATGGGAAGATGGATAAGGGATTCGAACTTTGGTGTCAGCTATATTCCCCAAGTGTCTATCAAATGCCCACCTTGAATGTCCTGGGAAAGAACATCTGCTTTGTGGGTCATCTGTAAGCGCAAGCGGGCCAGGTGCCTTGTGAAGGTGGAAGACAGGCCAGCCGCCTGACTCCAGTAGGGAGGGGTGTTGGCTGGGTCAGCAAGACAGAATTCTGACGATGCGTCCTGGAGTTCCTCTAGATCCAAACTGGTTCCAAATGTCCTGTTGCGTCCTGAAGCCCAAGTACAATGACACTGTAAGGTCCGACATTCAGCAGGAGGTGGGACCAGTTGCTGGAGCGTGTCTGAGTCCAAACAGACAGATCCTGCTGGCACCACAGCTCCTCATTCCAAGAAGCCTTCCCAAGCCAGGCGCAGCAAGGAGAGTAGCCGAGCTTCCCCGCAGTGAGCCTGGCTCTCCATGGCCAGGGAGGGCCCCCCAGGCTAGGGGCAAGCCTCTGTTCTCAGGATGGGGGGGCGTTTCCATTCTGCACCGCATGCCTTTAAGTGAAGCTCTCTCTCTCTCTGCCATTTCCTAGTCATTGGCTGAACTTGGAAAAGTGACTCTGGTATATATAGTCAATATATACCCCTAAACCTTTGGTACTCCCCACCACAGGTAAGTGACACGGTGAGGATGAGTCCTCAATTTCTACCAGCCTAGAACATTCATTCATAGCACAATGGTCCCCAATACATCTGGAGGAACAGAGACAGCTTGATATTCATAAAGAAAGTATCCATGTGGAGAGAGAAAGACAGATAGAGACAGAGATAAAGACAGGGAGAGACAGAGGGACAGAAGACTGAAATGAAAATAAATGAGAAATCCACAGACAAATAGACAAAGAGACAGAAACATAAAGGGGGGAAACGGGGAAGAGAAGGGAAGGGAGGAAAGAGGAGATGAGCGGAAAAAGAAGAGGAAGATGGGAGGGAAGGAGAGGAGAAGAAGAGAAGGAAGAAAAGAGGAGAGGAGGAGAGGCTAGCTCCAGCCTCCCCATTGCACCCTTGCCCAGGCTCACAGAACTCCATGAAGTCTCTCAAAGCAATGGCTGGTCCTGGGTGGTTGCATGCTAACACCACAGGACCTAGCCTGACCCACACACTGGCCAGCTCTGGTCTCTGATCGCCCAGTGTTGGGCGCTTTTTGTGACCACTGTTGGCAAGCATGAGGGGTTTTCTCACAGAGACCTCCTCCTGCTTCTCTTCTCTTTCACTCTCCCACTTGTCCTTTGAGGGAGGACATCTTCATTGAGGAAACTCATGACCTCTGACCCATGTCCTTCTGACCTCCAACAGCTCTGACAAGGTCCTGAACTGCTAAAGACATTTAGGCCCCAACTAAGCCTCTGGCACACCAATCAGGAGGGACTAGGCTTTCTCCTACAGTTAAACCCAAACCAATTTCCAGGAGAACAATTCCAGTGCAAAACTGTTACATGTTTTTATTTATTTGTGAAGAGAGATAGAGAGAGAAAGTACAGGCACACCAGGGCCCCTTGCCACTGCAAACGAACTCCAGACACAGTGTGTCACTTTGTGCATCTGGCTTTATGTGGGTACCAGGGACATGAACCCAAGGCCAGTAGGCTTTGCAAGCAAGGACCTTTAACCACTGAGCCATCTCCCTAGCTCCAGCTGTTGCATGTTTTAATCTCAACAGTTACAAGGTCATAGACTATGGCTTCTCACCAAATGCCTCTGTGTTTACTCCTTGCCTCTGTAGCTCTGCCTGTCATTGGTGGCATCCTATTTTTTGGCCTATGGTCCCTCTGGTCCTGAGCATCATGACTTCGACCCTCATGACCCTCTCAAAAGTCTCTGAAGGCTGGCAAGATGGCTTAACGGTTAAGGTGCTTGCCAGCGAAGCCAAAGGACCCTGGTTCGATCCCCCAGAATTCTCATAAAGCCAGATGTGCAAGGTGGCTTATGCATCTGGAGTTTGTTTGCAGTGGCGAGGGGCCCTGACACACCTTTTCTCACTATATCTGCTTCTTTCTCTCTCTCTCTTTCTTTCTGTCTCTCTCTCATAAATAAATAAATGTTTTTAAGTCTCTGAGAGTCAAGTTTAGCCAGATTAACCTCAGGATTGGCAGAGACATGGAGACCTCGCTGGTGCCCAGATCTCTGTAAAGGAGTCGACTCACCTGCTAGCTGTGCACCTGCTGTGGCCCCCCAAGTACCACAGAATATTTCACTTCCTGTGGTCAGTCTCCCCACAGCAACGGGCAGGGCAGGGCAGGGGAGCCAGGCTGCTGCTGGTAAACCTAGTCTTGAGTATTTGGTCAGTCCTAATGAAACCAGAGTTCACTGACACTCTCTCAGGTCAGAAAGCCTTCAGGGTGAGGCAGGAAACAGTGCCTCATGGCTGCCAGCAAAACCTGCTCCATCCTGCTCTGGGCACACTGGTTCATTCATGGGTTTTTCTGACGTGATGACCTCGAGGAAAAGGCAAAGCTTCGTGGGCTTTGCCAGCATAGAGTTCAAAACCCCTCACAGAGGCAGCCTAGGCTTGAACTTCCTCATAACATTGGAAAGGGATGAGAATGGGATTAGATAAAGTGTTAGACACGAGCCAGGCACGATGATGCATGCCTTTAGTCACAGCACTTGGGAGGTAGAGGCAGGAGGATCACCATGAGTTCTAGGACAGCCAGCGACTATATAGTGAATTCCAGGTCAGCCTGGGCTAGAGTGAGACCCTACCTTGAAAAATAAATAAATAAACTGTTAGGCATTGTCCACTGTTTGTGTCATGTGACTGATACCCATCGAGGACAATCAGGGCCCAGGGGACCTTAGCACTATGTAGAAAGTGGGTCCGTGGGGAGCTGTGTGATAAAGGCACTTCATGAACACTGAATGAAAACTGCTTTGAACCAAACTGTCTTCTCTGAGACACCCCTACAAAATGCACAGGGGAGAGGGGAAGGCCAACCACCTACCCAGAGTCCTACCAGCAACTCCAAGGCAGGAGTGGCAGCTAAGACCCTGGCTCCTCTTCCCCTAAGACCGCTGCCCATCTCCCTCTTGGCTCCCTCCGTGGGGCCTAGATCGCCACTGCTCCTCAGACCTCAGGGACCACCCTTGCTGCCTACATCAGATGCTAAGCCTGGGACATAAACTTTTCACATCCAAGAAATTCTTACATCCTGAAGAAAGTATTTGGGGCATGAAAGGTTTTAAGGCAGGCTTTTCCCCATGTCAGTGTTCACCTTTAAACGCCACCGTAAAGAAACGTGTGCATGTTCCTGGCAGACACGGCACAGCTGCCTCAAGGGTAAGCGCACAGCGTGGGCCTCTGTGCACAGACTGTCTGCGTGCTGGGCCTGGGATGGCTGTGGGCAGCTGGCCTGCTGCGGCCCTTTGAGGCATCTTCCAGTCTAGAAGAGTCTGGGCATGAGGGACATGACTCCTGGACCTGGCAACTAGCACGCCCAGCTTCTGGGAAGTCAAGTGGCCACTGGGGCAGAAGCAGCTCCGGGACACAGTACTTCGGGGAGGAATTGGGAGGCAATTCGGGAGGTGGCTTCAGATTCCTGACTTGGGTGGTGGAGTTCCAGCTCCAATGGCTGCTAATAATGACCTCATTTGTCTTACTCTGTTTTGCCTTGATGAAACAAGATACTTAAGGCTGGTACGTCATGAAGACAAGAGGTTTATTCTATGCGCAGCTTTGGAGGTTGAGGGCATGGAGTTAGCTCCCGCTTGGCTTAAAAGAGGGCATCCCAGCTGCACTCCATGGGAGCGGCATTGTGGTGGGATTACGATCCTATGACAAGAAGCTAGAAGGGTGCAGGGCCCAGTATCATTTTTCTATGTCAACCCACCACAGTCCAGAGAGATCTGTATAAATCCCTTCACACACACACGCACACACACACACACACACACACACACACACACACACACGGACGCACGCACGCACACACACACACCATCATGCTTTACTGATTTTCAGTTTTGTTTTGCTCTAAGTAGGGGTGGCACAACAGCAATTTTCCCTTTGCATAAATTCATGGAGAAAGACCAAAGGAGAGAAAGAGAGAAACTGGTGCCAAGTGCTACCAGGCCTTCTGCACAGTTCAAGCAGCAGTGGGCGCTCCTGGGGTTATGTGGGCAGCGAAGTCTGGGTTGAGCAGAAGAGAGGCCCCCTAAGCACCAACTCCTGAGCCTGGATCCTGTGCCCATGCAGGTCCCACAGGCAAGAGGTCACAAGGCAGATGGAACTGAAACGTCAGTGTTCAACTGACGTTGAGATGGACAGCATCCTGGACCCAGAGCCACAGTGGTGAGTCCTTAGTGCGGAAGAACTGCGTGGAGACATCAGTGTCATGTGTTCCGCGTAAGAATGGTGTGATCAGCCATCACCGGCCATGAGCCACAGGACACGGTGGCTCCAGCAGTTGCAGAAGAAAACCGCTTCCCCCAGAGCTTCACAACGTAGCTCCACTTTGCTGAGCTCTTGGTTTTAGCCCACTGAGGCCCTGTCAGTTCCCTTACCTCCAAAACTGGAGGGTAATGGGACTTTGTTGTTTTAAACTGCGAGGTTTGCAATGTAGTTGTTACAATTGCAATAATAAACTCATAGAGTTGGTCAGGGAGGCTCCTGGCCCCAAACAATACAGTATTGTCAAGGCTCCCGACCCATCAGAACTAGATGGTAAAGACCCCATTGCGGAATATATTATTTGGTTGAGCTGCAGGACACTAAGAAATCAAGGTGCAACTGAGCTGGAAGCTTCCTTGCTGTTGACTAGTTACCATGGTGCTGGAAAACACTATGCAGCCAGTCAGGAGGAAAAAGTTACCAACAGTCTTAACCAGCAGTGGACCCTGAAAGCTCCACAGCTAGCCAGCCAGGCACAAATGTGCCAAATGGTACATTGGAGGCATGTCTGTTATGGGAGAAACCAACTGCTCTTGGATTAAATTTGAGGCCAGCTCCATGGGAGAGAATTCATGGTTGGTACTGAAAACCTGATCAACAGTCTATGGGGGAGGAAGACATAAGCCCTAGTTGGTGGGGAGGGAGCTACTATTGTTGTTTGGGTAAATGGGTATATCTGGCCCACCAAATTGCCCTCTAAGTATTTAATGCCCATATACTAATGTTATTCTCATGTTTGGTTAAAGAGAAAGAAAGGAAGAGGAGAAAGAAGAGAGGAAAAGAAAAAGGGCTGGGGAGATGGGTCAACAGTTTAAGGGGCTTGTTTGCAAAGCCCGTTGGTCTGGGTTTAATGCCCCAATTCCCATGTAAAGCCAGATAGATGCACAAAGTGGTGAATGCATCTGGAGTTGATTTGCAGTGGTAGGAGGTCCTGGCATGCCCGTACTTATTTTTTCTCCTCTCTCTCTTGTTCTCTCTCTCCTTAAAAATGAAACATAAAGCCGGGTGTGGTGGCGCACGCCTTTAATCCCAGCATTCGGGAGGCAGAGGTAGGAGAATCACCGTGAGTTCAAGGCCACCCTGAGACTACATAGTGAATTCCAAGCTAGCCTGAGATAGAGTGAGACCCTACTTCGAAAAACAAACAAACAAAAAAAAAACATAAAAATATTTTTTACAAAAAGAATAACATGTGATGTCCCAGAGGAGTGCTCTGAGGTAGACAGAATGCCTCGCTTCAAACCTGCTGCTCTTCGTATGGATAAATCCCAGGCGAGTCACTCATAGTATAAGTTGTGTCTGTCCCAGATTCAGCTTTGTTATTGGGTTTCACACTATTCCAGACACGGGGAATCTGAGGCTAGGTGACTGGAAATGTAAGAACATGCTTATTCAGAGCCACAACCTCTTGCACAACAGGAGCCAAGGAGCAGCCCAGCAGAGAGGCTGGGGATGCAGGTCACGACCTCACACACCACGCCTGTCTCTGGATTCTCAAACCGCTTCGGGGCAGAGAATTCAGACTGTGTTACCTCTCCACGTGCAAGATGAATGGTCACTTCTGCCTTCTCTCATAACGTGCCACTCATCTTTCTGCTTTGGGTCCTTTGTACCGCCTTTCCTTTTAGGAACCATCCAGATGTTCCCCATTGTCTCACCTCCTTCAGGCCATAGCCATCTTGGGAAGCACTGCTGAGCTCCCCCACCCCAAGGACAGGAACTCTGTCAGCCTTCCCTGGTGGGGGGACTGGGGCCCAGGTCCCTCTGGGCTGGGTTTGCAGCTGAGAAACGGGCCTGCTGTGAAGCCCATGGCCACATGTGGAACGGCAGTTTGCCTTCTGCAAAGTATTCCCAACCGTTCTGGCAATGCCCAGAAGCCGTTCACAAAGCTGTGGCCTTCTGCAGTGCAGGGGCACTGGGGTGGAGGGTGTGTTTGCTACCAGGTGACGATGATAGTTCATACTCATCGTCAGTCAACTTGGATGGACTGAGAAATGCCAACGAGACTACTGAAGCACATGTCTTGGTTTCTGGAGGGGATCAACTGAGAGGGAAGACCCAGCCTGGGTGTAAGGTCCCAGAGAAAAGAGAAAGCCGGCTAGCATGCACATGCGCGCTCCCTCTCTCTCTCTCTCTCTCTCTCTCTCTCTCTCTCTCTCTCTCTCTCTCTCTCTCCCCCTTCCCTGGCTGCTGAGGTAAACAGTTTGGTTCCACCAGACCTCTTCACCACATTCTACCACACACTGAGCTCAGAAATAATGGAACCAGCTGACCTCGAACTGTAACTCTGAAACTGAGCCAGACTATATCCTCCTCATTTAAGGCGTTTGCGTGTCACGGCCGCCAAAGTCTAACACGGTGGCTTTGAGGCTGCAGGCAGGATGACTTTGGGCCACTCAAAAAGGTTGCCTCCCTAGAGCCAGCCACATCCCCTGGAGTCCCAGGATGAAGGCTTCACATGATAGGAGGAATCTTCCAGAATCAGCACACTGTGCTCCTGCCCCAGAACACAGATGCCCTGCGCTTCAGCTATGGGACTAGGGACTCATGCTTCTGTCCCCTCCCCCATGCCTGATGGATTCCTGCCGCCTACCTAGCATACTCAGGTGTCGTCCCTGGGGAGAGAGGCTGTTCACAGTTGAGGCTCTAGGACCTTGGTTCCACCCTGGCTCACCCCACACTGAACCCCCACGGAACCTAGACTCTGACACAGGGGGACCAGAACCAACCTGTCCAGAAGACACAGAGAGCACTGGCTGTCAGAGCAACCTGAGCCCACGCGACCCCTGCACTGAAGAAGTGTGATGTCAGAAACATTCCCCAAACACCAGCCTGCTCCCCAAACTCTGCCAAACCAAGGCATGGCTAAGCTTCCACTCCTGCTGGCAGAAGAGACAAGAGCCACTATGTCCACAGGTCAAAATTTATTTCATACCATTTCATTTATAGCATTTTCAAGTACAAGAATTCTGTCTGACATCATTGACACGTGGAAACAGAAAAGCACAACTTGGTAAGGCACCTATGGAGGAGCCGGGCTCCCCTTTTGGCTTGAGACTGCTGGGTAGCCACTCACACATCTGCTGAGCAGAGAACAAGGTTATAAAGGTCGGTTTGTACACATGTGGTAAGAAGAGGTGACAGTTTTTGAAGCCTGGTACAATGTGTTTTTTAGGTAAATTGACCCAACAAGCATTCCAACTTGTGGCCTGTGGACCACATATGTCCCAGGATAACTATGAATGCAGAGCAACACGTCTGTAGATGGCAATGGCATGTCGCAATGTTGACAGGTTGGACACCCTGGCACAGAGTGTGGGAGTTAGACTAAAGAGGCATCTCTACACACATCTCACAGGATCAGCTCACACCAAGCTGTACATTCAGCCACTTTTCAGCTTTAAAGAGAACCAAGGTTACATTTCAATCAAGCACATGCTTTTTAACATTTCTTAGCTGAAATCCCTATTTTCACAGAGAAATAAAAATAAAGGAAACCACAAGTACAGTCGTACCTTATGATTCAAAAAAAAATGTAACAACGTATTAAAAACTTGCAGATTAAGTGCCAACCCACTAGATGTGTGGCTCAAACAGTCCAGGTATGTCAAGTCTTAGAGGGAAGCTTCCAGAACGTGGTCACGTGGCATCTTCCACACCATCTCTCCAGTGGCCCAGAGACAGTGTGTGAAGCCTGACAGCTCTGGTATAAAGCGTCTTTCAAGTTTGCAATCTGTCTTAAAAGCTGATTTGCTTATTCTTCATTCCATTTGCTTTATTATAGCTTTTAACATTAAATAACTCCCCCATTTCCCCCCACCGCCCCACCTCCACACTCAGGGCAGACAGCCCAGCCTGGGGGGCTGGCTCTCCAGACAGCTGGGCACAGCAGCATGAGCGCAGTAACTAGGTCTGCTACAAGCATTTCCACAAACAAAGCCGTGTTCTTCGTTGAAGCTGTCAGGAAACTATGGCTGACATCAATCGCAGTTTGCTGAAAAGTCAATCACCAACAGTCCATGTATTTTAGAGGTTCAGTGATTAACCTTCGTCAGACAAAGAAATTCTGAGGCCCAGTGTCTAGCAGGAGTAGAAGCCCCGACCTGAAGTAAAGCCTCATCTTTTACTTTTTTTCTATAGAAAAACACAAAGGAGATTTTTTTTTTAATATAAAAAAAGATAACATAAAACCACAGAGAGAGAAGATTCTGTGACTGGCTGGCCACATGGAGGTGTCCCTGGCTGGTGACTGCTTCACCCACAGAAAACTGAATGCTATGGTTTGGTATCTGCCCCTGTGATGTCATGGAAGTGCCCACTGTACCAGGAAAGGGCTCTCCTGACACGTGACTGTCCTCAGAACAGTCAGCCTTAAGAGCCCCACTGTAAAGGACATGCCACGACATAATCCTCCAGCTGCCCCAGTGAGAAGGTGCTGAACAGGCTTGGTCCTGCAGGCATTTGGTCCCCAACACCGGGCCCTGAAAGTGCTGAAATCAATGGACGTTCATTCCACTTTTTAAGATGGTCTTAAAAACGTGTCAATTAAGATATAACTAACACAAAAAGATGTCCATTCAGAGAAGGTGACAAAAAAGGAGTCACACCATCCTGACAGGTTCTACGGCCATGCTTTTCTGTCTGAAAGCCTGACCGGCAGCAAACCTGCCATCTACACGTGTGTGTGTGTTGTGTGTGTGTGTACAGAAAATGACATTTCAACATACTTTATGGGGTTTGTGCCCCACAAGTGTCTGCTACAGCCTTGCGAGGTGTCCACAAACGGACAACAGAATATGGAAGCTTTAGAGCACCAGACAGGGGCTCCTTCTGTTCCCCTCACCAGAACACAGGTGGCCTGGTGACAGGCCAGCCCGAAAAGCAAACAGCACTAATCTCAACATGAGTCACTCACTAAAGAAAATTCGAGATGTGCAGCCGGCGCTCGCCTCCTGAACTATCTTCCCACAGTGTCCACACAACTGGTCACAGGGCGAAAAGGCCCAGTAAGCAAGCGCGCTCTTCAGTCAACGCGGCACCGGCAGCCAGCGGGGTGTTTTGGTTGTTTTAAAATCTTAGCAAATGAGTCTGAGTAAACGACAGAACTGAAGGATGTGAGGTTTTGTAGGCACAGAAGCCTCGTTGTTGTCTCAGATTTCTGCTCGTAGAAGAGCAGGCACGGTCTGTGTGGTCTCAGAGCTGGGGACTTGTTCTCCACGTGTCTGGTGCACGCATGTTGCGCACAGGACACCCACTAGCCCTTAGCGGAGAGTCGGCATGCTCCCCCTTGTCCTGTACAACGCAGCAAAATGTCACCCCGACATCCAGCTTCAAAGAGCCCTTCCCGCATGAGATATAAATTAATCCAGAGGTCTGCAGCTCTAAGTTTCCAGAGTTTTGAAAAGAAAAAAAAAAATCTTAACTTACATCCAAACGCCTTTAATTCATCTTGCATACGCATCTCGACCCTACGCTCACACACGGGAAATAAGGGAGGAAGAGGGCACCCGCTGAGGGCTCCTCCCACGAGCACCCGAGCACGTGTCCTGCGGCCACGGCCACGTGAGCGTCAGGCCAGGCAGCAGTACTTCCTCCACCACGACTTGGACAGGTCTCGCACCTTGTCTGGGGTCCTGCTCTTACACTTCTTTGGCTGTTGCTGAGAGTCCGAGTGCTGGATACCAGCGACAATGGCGGCGTCAAACACCTCCTTGAGGTTTTTCTGAGTCAAGGCTGAGCACTCGATGTAGGAGGCGGCTTTGATCTCCTCGGCGCAGAGCTTCGCAGCCTCCTCAGGCACCGGCTTCTCCTTGCATTTGTCCAGCTCAATGAGCACTTTGACGTCTTCTCTGAGATCCGACTGTGTCCCGACAAGGATGATGGGAGCCTTGGGGCAGTGGCACCGGATCTCCGGCACCCACTTCTCACTGACGTTCTGGAAAGAGGTGGGGCTCACCACGCTGAAGCACAGCAGGAAGATGTCTGCGTTGGTGTAGCAGAGGGGTCGCAGCTTGTCAAACTCGTCCTGCAATCGATCACATGACCGTTATGCTCACATCGGCTCTTACCAGAAAGAAGACCACCTTCAAAAACATCCCGTGAGACCTGGAAGGCACTTTAGGGGTCTGGTAACAGTTTGCTTTATTTGGCCTTCAGCCCATAGTGACTTAGACTTACTCCCAACTCTCAGAACTTGGCTACTCTGAAAGTCAGAACACATCCCTACTGGTCCCCAAGACACCATCCCAACCCAGTAAGCCCCCATTTATTAACACAGGTCCTCTCTGAGGTCCAGCCCTACCCTGCCCACCACAGCTGTGAAGGATACCAACCCCTTCTCCTGCCTCAGCACACAGCATCCACACAGAGCTAGGCCCATCAGACACAAGACAACCTCAAACTGGAACTAGAGAGCCTTCTAGGCCACTAATAAACTGCAATTCAAAGAACAAATGCCCAGATAGATAGTCTTGTTCTGGCTGTTGCTTCTCTTTCTCCTTCCTTCCTTTTCACTACTTCATTGCTCCTTCCTTCATTTCTGATAACAGCCAAAGCTTTCTCACACAGTGTTTCAGGCAGGTAACAAAACCAGGGAATTAGCACACCTGGTCTGCAGCGGGTGCATGCCTTTAATCACAGCACTCAGGAGGCAGAGGCAGGAGGATCGCCATGAGTTCGAGGCCACCCTGAGACTACATAGTGAATTCCAGGTCAGCCTGGACCAGAGTGAGACACTACCTCAAAAAAAAAAAAAAAAAAAAATGGAATCTCAAATGGGAAATTGTGGGGGTGGGGAGGGAGGGAATTACCATGGGATATATTTTGTAATCATGGAAAATGTTAATAAAAATTAAAATTAAAAAAAAAAAAGAAGAACTGGACCAGGTTCAATGAGAGTGGAGTGTGCCATCCTGAATGCTCCACTACCACATACATCAAGCACAGCACAGCACAGTGGCTCATACCAGGCTTCACCACGTCAGCATCTCCTCCCATCGAACCGCCTACAGTGCCCTGTAGCCCGATGCCTCACCACTCAGCTCCGCCCCAGGAAAGCATTCACATCCATTCACTCCTATCTGAAACGTGTCTGTGGATACCACTGGCTTCTAGCATCCACTACTGGTAACTTCCAAAGGCACGAAAAAAAGTTAAATACTGTCAATGTTTTTCACTGCTTGATTGGCAGGCTCTGAGTAGTGAGAATCTACTTACAAGAATATGGTTCTTGAGATGGCTTAACAGTTAAGGTGCTTGCCTGGTGAAGCCTAAGGGCCCAGGTTCGATTCTCCAGGTCCCAAATAAACCAGATGCACCTGGTGGCTCATGCTTCTGGAGAGTGTTTGCAGTGGCTAGAGGCTCTGGCACGCCCATTCTTACTCTTTATTTCCCTTCCCCCTCCCTCTCTGTCTCAAATAAATAAAAATAAATCTTAAAAAAAAAAAAAAAAGAATATGGTTCTCCAACCATAGCCTCTTTTTCAGCCTTATTTGAATATCCTTTCTACTTCTAAGACTCTGTTTCTACTGCGGGTCACTAACCAGATGACCGCTAAGGGGTTGCAGGGAGACCCCAGCAGCACAGGGCATCCCATGTGCTGCTCCTTGTGAGGAAGCGAAAAAGGAAAGAATAAACACAGAAACCCAACCAGGCAACTGTGCTGGCTCTGAACACTTTTCCATGAGTCACGCCCTCTGTGCTGGGGCCTTCAGCCGGAAGCACAGAACTGATCGGTTTCCCGCTGTCCTGGGGATCAGCACCTGCTCAGAGTAGGCAGCCACCCTGACCACGTCCTGTGGCCTGCAGTGGCCCTGTGAAGGGTCTCTGGAGCACTGCTCCCCAGACCTCTTTCTTCTTCTTTTTTGTTTTGTTTTGTTTTTGTTTTTGGAGGTAGGATTTCACTCTAGTCCAGGCTGACCTGGAATTCACTATGCAGTCTCAGGGTGGCCTCGAACTCCTACCTCTGCCTCCTGAGGATGGCTGGGATTAAAGGCGTGCGCCACCATACCTGGCCCAGACCTCTTTCTTGCATCTCTGGCTAAGGGGCTTGGGAAGAAAGGCCCAAACATTCCCCTGCACAGTGTGGGCCAGAAACCTTAGACATGCTACAGAAATGCAGCTGGAGCACACCTTCAAGGAAGGGGTTCCAAGGTCAAGTGAGCACAGGCTCTCACCAGGCCTGCAGTGTGGATGCCACAGAGAATGCCCAGGGTAGGATGGGCACAGACAGAACCAGAATGTGGCATTTCTGATTAATAAGAACCAGGTTAGACACTGATTATTATTGCTTTTAGTTTAAGGATTTTTTTTTCCAAGTACCTCATGGGTCAAAAGTCTGATGAGGGACTAGGAAGATGTCTCAGTCAGTAAAGTACTCACCAAACAAGCAGGAGGGCCTGAATTTAGATCCCCAGCACCCACATTAAAGCTGGGCATGGGGCTGGAGAGATGGCTCAGCAGTTAAAAGCACTTGTTTGTAAGCTTGATAGCCTGCGTTGAATTCCCCAGTACCCACGTAAAACCAGACGCACAAAGTAGCACATGCATCTGGAGTTTGTTTGCAGTGGCAGGAGGCTCTGTTGCTCTCTCTCACTCTCTCATAAATAAATAAATTAAAATAAATAAAATAAAAAGCTGGGCACAGAAGTATATACCTTTAATTTCAGCACTAGGGAGATGGGGCCAGGAGGATCCCTGGTACTTGCTAGCTAGCTAGTCTAGCTAAATTGGTAGGGTCTAGGTTCAGAGAGAGAACTGATCTCAAAAAAATAAGGAGAGGCTGGGTGTGGTGGCACACACCTTTAATCCTAGCACTAGGAAGGAAGGCAGAGGTAGCAGGATTGCCTTAAATTTGAGGCCACCCTGAGACACATAGGAAATTCCAGATCAGCCAAAACCCTACTTCAAAAAACTAAAACAATAACAAAAAAAAAAAAAAAAAGGTGAGGACAGCTGTACATGGTGGCTCCTACCATTAATCTCAGCACCTGGGAAGCTGAAACTGAATAACTGCTGTGAGTTCAGGACCAGTGAGTCAGCAATCCTCCTGCCTCTGCCTCCCAAGTGCTGAATCTTTGCCACCACACCCTGCTCCTTTTGTTTTTCTTGACACAGGGTCTCACTATGTAGCCCAGACCTACTTGAGCTCACTCTAGCCCAGGTAACCCTGGACCTTGCAATCCTCCTGCCTCAGGTCTCAGCCTCTAAGGACTGAGATTTCAGACATGTGCCACCACACACGGCTTGCTTGCTGATGAAGGAAAAGCCCAACTCTTGCTTGGCAATGCCGAGTCACTATTCCCAAGTAATCCTGGTAAAAAGTTGCTTCCCTTTCAATGCTGAGGCTCTTCCTTCCAGCTATGCTGTCTTCCTCACAAGCTCCTGGGACCCAATCTGTCCTCCCAGATGTGCAGCACGCAGCCCCCACTGCTCCCTCCCCAGATGTGCAGCACGCAGCCCTCACCGCTCCCTCCCCAGATGTGCAGCACGCAGCCCCCACCGCTCCCTCCCCAGATGTGCAGCACGCAGCCCCCACCGCTCCCTCCCCAGATGTGCAGCACGCAGCCCCCACTGCTCCCTCCCCAGATATGCAGCACGCAGCCCCCACTGCTCCCTCCCCAGATGTGCAGCACGCAGCCCCCACTGCTCCCTCCCCAGATGTGCAGCACGCAGCCCCCACTGCTCCCTCCCCAGATGTGCAGCACGCAGCCCCCACTGCTCCCTCCCCAGATGTGCAGCACGCAGCCCTCACTGCTCCCTCCCCAGATGTGCAGCACGCAGTCCTCACCGCTCCCTCCCCAGATGTGCAGCACGCAGCCCCCACTGCTCCCTCCCCAGATGTGCAGCACGCAGCCCCCACTGCTCCCTCCCCAGATGTGCAGCACGCAGCCCCCACCGCTCCCTCCCCAGATGTGCAGCACGCAGCCCCCACCGCTCCCTCCCCAGATGTGCAGCACGCAGCCCCCACTGCTCCCTCCCCAGATGTGCAGCACGCAGCCCCCACTGCTCCCTCCCCAGATGTGCAGCACGCAGCCCCCACCGCTCCCTCCCCAGATGTGCAGCACGCAGCCCTCACTGCTCCCTCCCCAGATGTGCAGCACGCAGCCCCCACCGCTCCCTCCCCAGATGTGCAGCACGCAGCCCCCACCGCTCCCTCCCCAGATGTGCAGCACGCAGCCCCCACCGCTCCCTCCCCAGATGTGCAGCACGCAGCCCTCACCGCTCCCTCCCCAGATGTGCAGCACGCAGCCCCCACTGCTCCCTCCCCAGATGTGCAGCACGCAGCCCCCACCGCTCCCTCCCCAGATGTGCAGCACGCAGCCCTCACTGCTCCCTCCCCAGATGTGCAGCACGCAGCCCCCACTGCTCCCTACCCAGATGTGCAGCACGCAGCCCCCACTGCTCCCTCCCCAGATGTGCAGCACGCAGCCCTCACTGCTCCCTCCCCAGATGTGCAGCACGCAGCCCCCACTGCTCCCTACCCAGATGTGCAGCACGCAGCCCCCACTGCTCCCTCCCCAGATGTGAAGCACGCAGCCCCCACCGCTCCCTCCCCAGATGTGCAGCACGCAGCCCACCACTGCTCCCTCCCCAGATGTGCAGCCCAAAGCCCAAAGCCACCCCCCTCCCCGGGACAAGGCGGCAGGTGGAGACACTGGGGGTGGCAGGACAGACTTCGCAGCAGCTACGTATGCAGTCCACAGCAGCTTGGTCTTGGAGCTCCTCACTTTTCCTGACTTCTCTCTGTTCCTCGAGGTACCTATAGCCCCTGGCTGGTCCTCTGCCCACACTCTAACAGTGAGGAAAGCTGGCTCTCACTGTAAAACAGCACTTAGGAACCAGCGGAGACTGTCACTTTGTTTTGATGTTTCTTTTCTTTGTTTGAGATAGGGTCCCTTACTTTCTAGGCTGGCCTCAAACTCCCTACGTAGCTCAGGCTGTTCTTGAATTTATGGCAATCTTTCTGCCTCAGCCTACTGAGTACTATAATTACAGTTATGAACACCAAACCCAGCACTTTCTGTTTGGTTTTTTGAAATGGGGTTTTACTCTATCTACATATCCCAGGCTGGCATTGTAATTGTAGCAATTCTGCCTCGGTCTCCTGAGAAATGGGATTACAAGAACGGGCCACCATGCCAGGCTCAGATGCCTTCTTTCCCTCACAGTGACACATGAATTGTGCTGTTTTCTCCTGCTCACAGCAAAGGGGCTGTGCTGCTCTCTCAGGTGGGGATTCCCTTCACACTGCCAAGGTCACCATCAGACTGGCATTCTGCAGGGATCAAAGACATTTTTGTTTTTGAGGCAAGCCCAACAGACTGTCCTTTTTTTTTTTCCATGAGAGACAGAGGGGGGAGGTTGGATTGGTTCACCAGGGTCTCCAGCCACTCCAATAGAACTCCAGATGCTTGTGCCACCTAGTAAACATGTGCAACCTTGCATGCTTGCATCACTTTGTGGGTCTGGCTTACCTGGGATCTGAACAGTCAAACATGGATCCTTTGGCTTTGTAGGCAAGCACCTTAACCACTAAGCCATCTCTCCAGCCCTTTTTTTATGCCACCTTTAGGTCTAATGTAAAAAGTCTGTTCTTAGCAACTAAGGCTGCTATTCCAGAGCAACCTGGAGCTGTTGGCTGGGATGAGGCCCTGGGGTCACCGTAAAGCCAACTTCCTCATAAGCATGAAGTGGCCATGAGAGAGAAGTGGACATGTTGACCCTTCCCCCCATCCCCCCCGCAGCACTTTGCCAGCTTTAGACACTGCGAAGAGACAAGTCCACTGACTGTCACTTAGGCACGCTAGTGTGCACAAACTGTCACATGACCTCCTGCCTGAGACACCTGCTGGGGCCTTCTGGAGAACACTGAGGGGACCCCGCACCTATGACCCCTGCCATCACTCCCTGGCTGTCTCCTCCAATGCCCTAACCTCAAGACGAGAACAATGGAAGAGAATTAGGCCCTTCCTTCCCTGCTCGGATTTAGGGTGGTCCTGGCCAGAGCCTCTGCCCCAGGGCTGGGGAAAGGGAACCATGAATGCTCACTAATGTAGCCTCCAACTTTTCCTTGAACAAATTTCTTAAACATCTGGCTTGCTGGCATGGAACAAAGTGATAGGAAGAGATCAGGAACGCACTTTGAAAAACGACTGCTAATCATCACTGTGTTTTTCGGCACAAACCAGAAAATGAGAGATACCAGTGACTCCTAAGATAAGGGCTGTTTTTGCCTCTGCCTCCCTCTCTCTCCTGGCCGGAACAAGCAGACCCTGTTCCACTGGCCCAGCGCCATCCTCCCTGGGCTCCCACCCTCCTCCCACCACCCACCCTCGGAGGGAGGCCAGAAGGGGTGCGTCTGCTCCCTCAGGTTTCACAATGACCCAGTTACTAAGGGAATCGTTTGGAAACACGTCAAAGGTTGTTTGGAAACCTTTAAAAGGCGGTTTCCTTTCCGGGGGCCGAGTAGTGTCATCTGATACTGACCTGTCCCGCAGTGTCACAGAGCTGGAGTCTCACGGGCCTGCCGTCCACGGACACGACAGCTTGAACACAAGGGGAAGACATTACCAACACGCCCCGATCCCCTCAGAGGATGGGTAGCTTTGCTGGGGTCCCCGCGTGAACTATATAGTTGGCTTAAACTCAAGAAGGCCCTGAAGGTGTTTCGTGTACAAACATCGGATTGGGGGACCCCCCCCCCACGTAAGGCAGCAAATCCCTGACCCCACCCCACCCCCCACGGAAGGTGCCCCGAGGGCCCTGGCCTTCCCTGAGCCTGGGAAGGTTTTCCTGTCACTCTGGTTTCAAAAGATCAGGGAGCAGCACGCGGGAGGGAGGGGTAGGTGGGAATCAACTCCGCAATTCTAGATCAATGGGAAACCTCACAGATAATTCTGTTTTCTCTTGGGAAAAGTCCCCTGGCTTCAGGGTTTATCATGAAACTCCAGGCGCTTTGAGAACTTGTGCAAACACAGGCTGCCTGTCGCCCTGTGCATAGAAAAGGGCACTCCTCTGGGCAAATTCAGAGGATCAGAAAAGAAAAACCGATAGTAAAGAGCCAGCCACCTTTCCACCAGGGCCCAAGGACGGAGCGGGAGCAAGACCCCCCCAACCTAGGAAAGCCATGTGGGGTTCTGCTTAATTAGGTGGTCGGCCTCTTTCTGTTTATGCTAGTCAGCTGGGGGGAGTTGAGGGGCATGGGGGTGGAGGTGAGGTGGGGAGACCCTCCGCAGGAGGAAATCAGGCCCGGACCACGGGGACTACGGAGGTCAAGGAGGCCAGGCGTTCAAAGGAACAGGACGGTTCAACCAACATTAGCGCCTACGAATTTTAACTTTTCCTGCAATTCCAGAGGGACCTTCAGCAACAGAATCAAGATAAAGGCTCCCTTCCTCTTCGAATGACACACAAGGGCCCCCATCGGTGAGAGCTGGCTGAAAAGATGAAGCCGAAGCCCCACGCCACCCAGAAGAAAGGAACCTGGGCGCACACCCGAGCCTCCTTCCTCCGCCAGCCCGGATCCCCGGGGCCAGCGAAGCCCCACTGCTCGGGGAGGAGCCGCGCCCCGGGGCGGCGCGTCCCCGGGAGCCGGTGCCCGGGCAGGGACGGGCACCTGTGCGGCGGCGACCCCCGCGCCGAGCCGCCCGGCAGCGAGACCCGCGCGCCCCCCGCGCCGCGCTCACCCGAGAAGTTGTCGAAGGCCGTAGGGATGTACTCGGTGGGGTAGCCGTTAGTGGTGTAGCTCACCACCAGGCTGGTCTTGCCCACCGCGCCGTCGCCCACCAGCACGCACTTCACGCCGCGCCCCTCGGGGCCGCCCGCCCGGCCCCGGCCCCCGGGCACGCCGGGTCCTCTCGCGCCGCGCGCCCCGCGTTCCCGGCGAGGCGGCACGGGCGGCGCGGGCGGCGGCTCGCAGCGCGGGGGCAGCGCCGGCCGACCCTGCTGCGGGGCCATCGCGGGCCGCGGCCCCGGGACCAGCTGCCACCGGCGGCGGACAAAGGCGGCGCGAGGTCGGCGCCGGCCGCGCTGGGCAGCTCTGCGGCGCAGGGGCCGAGCCGGCTCCGCCCGGCTTCCCGGCGACACGGCGGGCGGGCGGGCGGGGAAAGAGGCGGGGCCCTCGGCCACGGGGCCCACGCCGAGGCCACAGCGCCCCCGCCCGCGGGCCGCGCCCCTGCACCGCCGCGGCGCGGCTGCTCGGCTGGCCGCGCGGTGCCCCGGCCCGCCCGATCCCCGGCTCCCCGCTCCCCGCTCCCCGCTCCCCGCCCGGCTCCCGGCTGCCAGCTGCCCCTCCTCCCTCGGCTCCCCTTGTTCTCCCGGCCCCGCCCCTCCTCCCCCTCCTCCCGCCGTTCCCCGCCCCCTCCCCGCCGCCCCGCTCCTCCTCTCCCCTCGCTTCCCCCTGGGCTCCCTCCTTCCCGCAGACCCCTGCTCCCCCGACCCTCCTCCCTCTCCCCCGGTCCCCCCAGCGCCCCCTGCTCCTCCGCACGCGTGCTTTGCCCGGGACGACGTGCTGTGGCCCCCGCCGGGTCAAGCCGTCGCCCAAGGGAGAGAGAGAAATGACCTGGTCGCCGTCTGCTTAACCACCCGACTTACCCCAAGGCAAGCAGCAGTCACTGATGCTCATCGGGGTGTACGATGCCCCCTTTAGTACGCTGTGAGGCTGTCTGCACTCACACAGTCCAACAAATTTCCTTCAAACAAAATTCCTTCGATCGCTTAAGTGCAAGTTGACCACCTTAGTATCATCTGAAAACAACTCGGGTTTGTCTTTTCCCTCTCCTTTCTCTGCCTTCTTCCTGCACGTGGTCAGGATGGGGCTGCCGCTTCTGGGCCTGGTCAGGGCACTGAGGCTCAGAGAACGTTTGCGAAGAACCATGCGCTGTTAACGTGAATATTATCCTACTAGAGGTAAAGACCACAGCTAGTAAATATGCAGCCTTTGTTATACACCGGCCTCTGTTGCAAGCACTCTGCCAAAATGAGCTCGTTTCATTTTGGTTCTTAGCATTACTATAGCCCAGGAAAACCTGGGATCCAAAACCTGGGGTGTCCAGTGGTGTGCCTGAGTTCCACCTAGGAAGTGACAGTGCCTAATCAGCATCCTTGAACGCAGACATAAAGCAGTATGGCAGATCACACTTGCAAGGATCGCGTGGCTACGGGAATGCCGCAGTGGGTGTTTTAAGAAGCAGGATCTTGGGCTGGAGAGATGTGAAGCCTAAGGACCCAGGTTCGATTCCCCAGTACCGATGGAAAGCCAGGTGCACCAGGTGGTACATGTGTCTGGAGGGGTTTTTTGTTTTGTTTTGTTTGTTTTTGCAGTGGCTAGAGGCTCTGATGTACCCACTCACACTCTTCCCCTCTCTCTCTCTCTCTCCCTCTCCTTTCTTCTGTCTCTCTCTCTAATAAATAAATAAAATAAAATCTAAAAAAAAAATAAAAAAAATAAGTGGGACCTTGAATCCAAGGCCCCTGGCTAGCAGAGAACACCATCTAAGGCCGTGGTAATGTCTGCCTACAGAAATGCAAACTGTTGTCAGGACACAGATGCAGAACCTTGGGACCTGACCTAAAAGGACCTTGAGAGCCTGGGGGACCAAAATCTCTTATGCAGAGTCTGAAGAACAAGAACAATGTGTCTTGGAGTGAGATTAGAAACCAGGATGTGTGTGTGTGTGTGTGTGTGTGTGTGTGTGTGTGTGTGTTTCCTTGACGGTTGACCCAGCAATAAAGCTTTCTTTTTGTAAAAGCAGCACTACAGTATTAGCTTCCATGCATGTCCAGCAGCAAGCTCTTGCTTGGTATTATTGGGAGACCCAGCAACGTGAACACATGGTGACGTGTTTCTGTAAATAATGCAAAAATAGAGCCCGGTGTGGTGGCGCACACCTTTAAATCCCAACACTTGGGAGACAGAGATTGGAGGATCGCTGTGAGTTCAAGGCCACCCTGAGATGACAGTGAATTCCACGTCAGCCTGGGCTAGAGTGAGAGCTTACTTTGGGGGGGAGAGGCTGGAGAGATGGCTTAGCCGTTAAGGTACATACCTGTGAAGCCTAGGGACCCAGGTTCTATTCTCCAGGTCCCACGTAAGCCAGCTGCACATAGTGGCACATGCATCTGGAGTTCACTTGCAGTGGCTGGAGGCCCTGGTGCACCCACTGTCACTCTCTCTGACTGTAATAAATAAAAATCTTAGAAAAAATTTTATAAAGCAAAAATATTTATTAAAAAAATTTTTTTTGTTTGCTTTTATTTATTTGAGAGCAACAGAGAAAGAGAGAGAGAGAGAGAGAGAATGGGCACACCAGGGCTTCCAGCCACTGCAAACGAACTCCAGATGAGTGCGCCCCCTGTGCATCTGGCTAACGTGGGTCCTGGAGAATCAAGCCTCAAACCGGGGTCCATAGGCTTCACAGGCAAGCGCTTAACCACTAAGCCCAAATATTTATATTTTAACCACTCTGGGTTAAATCCACTGTCTGTTGTAGCTCTAACTTCCTCTTCTATTGAGTGGTCCGGAAGTGGTCACGGACACTTTGGGAGTCAAGACAAGAAAAGTGAAGTTGGAGAGAGATTTCATTTGGGTTTAATGGGACATGGAGCCAAGAGGAGGGAGGTCAAGGAGGTGCGACGCGAGAACTCACTCTCAGGGTCAAGAGCCCCTGCTGCTGACGTGAACCTGAACTGAGCACCTACCTGCCTCTCCCACCCGACCCCGCCCTGCTGGAACAGGGTACGTGCCTCTGTGTCGGCTTGCAGGCTGCTAGCCATGCAGGCACAGGGATGGGGGTATAGCCACACCTGCCCCCCTCTGTGGGAGTCCTGTGGGGTCCACCTGGGGTGCACAACAGTCCTCAGCAGCAGAGGGATACAAAGGCAAAGAGCCATCTCATGTTTAAAGTGGATGAAACTGCTGGGAATCCCTCTGCCACAATTCATTCCGTCATAAAATGACAGAAAACACGATATTCGCTTGTGGGCTTGGGGCCGTCAGGTACAGTCGGTCAAAGTGGCAGGACTATATTCAGAGTGCAGCAGATAGAATTGTAAACAAGACATCCCTTGAAATAGAATTGATCTGAACTCCTATGCCCGAAAGACCAAGTCTGTAGTCATAACACAAAGGACATATTCCATAAGGTGTCTATCTCTTTACTCTTCCTTGAGAAATTCATCACAGAATTGAAGAAGTGGCCAAAGGGTCTGCAGCTAAACATATAGAAAAAGTGCTATGAAGTTGTGTTAGGCAGTTCATGAGAACACTGAGTGTGGGTCTTGTGGAAGCGTATGCTGCCTGTTTGCCTTTTAAAATATGTAACTTGGGAACTGGAGAGGTGGTTCAGCTATGCTAGAGGGCTTGGTGTGCCTGTTCTCTCCTCTGCCTCTCTCCTCTCTATCTCTCTGTGCTTGCAAATAAATAAAGACTTAAAAGGGGGAGATGCTGGAGGGATGGCTTAGTGGTTGAGGCATTTGCCTGCAGAATCAAAGGACCCCGGTTCAATTTCCCAGGACCCATGTTAGCCAGATGCACAAAGGGACGCATGTGTCTGGAGTGCCTCTGCAGTGGCTGGAGGCCCTGGCATGCCCATTCTCTCTCTCTCTCTCTCTCTCTCTTACTCGCTCACTCCCTCTTTCTCTGTCAAATATATCAAAATAAAATATTTTGTTAAAGTAAAATATCTAGGCCTTTAATTCTAGCACTTGGAAGGCAGAGGTAGGAGCATCACCATGAGTTCAAGGCCAGCCTGAGACTCCATAATGAATTCCAGGTCAGCCTGAGCTACAGAGACCTTGCCTTGAAAAACAAAACAACATTAGGAAAAAAAAAAAAGTAAAATTTGTAACTTATTGTGATGTATTTCTTACTTTAAATAAATACTAATTTTTTTGTGCCTGATTTACAATCATATTTATACAATTTTTTTTTTTTTTTACTTACTAGAGGAGAGAGAATGGGCACACCAGGGCCTCTAGCCACTGCAAATGAACTCCAGACGCATGCATCATCATGTACATCTGGCTTACGTGGGATCTGGAGAATTGAACCTGGGTCCTTAAGTTTCTCAGGCATGCGCCTTAATCGCTAAACCATCTTTCCAGCCCTCAATCCTTTTTCTATTCTAAATTTTATATTCTAAACGTTTCCAAAGGACTGGAGATACGGCTCGGTGGTTAAAGGCACTTGCTTGCAAAGCCTGCTGGCACGGGTCCTATTCCCCGGCAGCCAAATAACCGCAAATGCACAAAGTGGTGCATGCACCTGGAGTTTGCGACAGCAAGATGTCTTGGGAGTCCATTCTCCCTCACTTTCTCTCTCTCTCGCTTTCTCTCTCACACACACACATAAATAGATAGATAAAAATATTTTATATATGTAAAAAATATAAAGTTTCTGGGATGCGATGAGTCCCAAGACCAGCAAACCCAGACGGTGTCTGTCAGATTCAGCGGCTCCCTTTGATGCCCAGTGTTGTCTCATACCTACTTATTTTGTTCCATCTCTCTGGGTTCAATGTGATCCACTCCTTGCAGCCTGCCTTAAAATTAAAGTGTCCCTATTCATAAGACTTTTCTGCAGATCTCATTCAGTTGGCATTTTATCCGAGTCCCCAGGCAGAACACAGCCTCAAGCCAGGCTGCGTGGAGTCCCTACACAATGGATGGCCCCCAAACAGCTGATCTGTTTCCTCCTGTTTGTTTAGGGCTATCTTCTCCCACAGACTCCCTGAGACAGAAACTTTATTTTGGTCATCATTGATTTACCCTACGCTGAGCAGGTACTCCATAAACATGGTGGGAGGCAGGAGTAAAGTGCTAACTGAGGGCACAACACCCCCCAAGTCATATATCTATTTGATTATTTTCTCTGCTTATAGAAAACAGGTTTAGAATTCATGAGTCAAACATGGACACTTCTTAAAGCTACTAATGTGAACTTGTGTCTTTGGTGTTCTTGACAACGGGACCCCTGTGCCTCTTGTACCCCCTTTTCCACCAGGATTGCTCTCTGTCAGCAGTCCTGACCCAGGTGCACCATTCCCCTCCACTTCCTCTATCCCTCCTTCTCTCTCTCTGGTGCACACACCCCCTTTCTCTCTCCCTCCCTCCCTCTTTCCATACCTCCTTTTCCCTCTCACCATTACAACAAAGCCTTAGGTCCAAGAAACTATATGTCTTGGTCCTCCATTGTGAACCCTGAACCTAACACCCGGTGCCAAAAACCAGGATGGGAGGAATTACCAAGACCAACTGCTCTCTTAAGCTCCACTCCTTCCCTTGTTCCTCCTTCTGCCTTTTGTGGGGCCTTTTGTATGTTCAACACCAGCAAATTAAAAAAGAATTATTGTTACATGCATTTGCAAACCTATATAAATACATGGGTCCAGACTGCAGTCTCCAGTCAACAAGTGGGAGGGTGCCACTTTGGAGAACCACTGGATCTGCTGTGGATTTTGCATGACTATGAAGTTAACTCTTGGGCTGGAGAGATGGCTTAGCGGTTAAGTGCTTGCCTGTGAAGCCTAAGGACCCAGGTTCGAGGCTTGATTCTGCAGGACCCACGTTAGCCAGATTCACAAGGGGGCACGCGCATCTGGAGTTCATTTGCAGTGGCTGGAGGCCCTGGTGTACCCATTCTCTCTCTCTCTCTCTCTCTCTCTCTCTCTCTCTCTCTCTCTCTCTGTGTGTGTGTTGCTCTTAAATAAATAAAACAAAAATAAATAAATAAAAATAAAGTTAATCCTTAGGTTTCTAGAAGTTGAGGTTTTGAGTTTATTCCTGAAGCAAAGCCTAGCTTACCCAACTAGTAAAGTGATATAAACATTTTATTGTCAGAAATGCTTCTTACCAATCAACATTAATGTCTAATTTTCACACTTTAAAAAGTTCATATTTCCAATGAAGGTTCATAATTTATTATTCTGATTACCAAAAAGCAAAAACGGGGATGATGGGTCAAATCTCAAGAGTTGGAAGCCATGTGCTTAAAGCCTGCCCCTCGAAGCTGGCTAATGTTGATGGCTTTGGACAAGGCCCCTCTGGATGCTGCCCTTGGCAGGTTGGTGTCATTTATGATTTTTCCATCCTTTCTTGTGATTAATGTTGGCTGTTTCATGTCGTTTACTCCCTCAGATGGCATCACAGTGGAAAAGGAGACCGAGGGCAGGTATTGGTTGGGGCTCATTGGAGCTCAGACCCCAGGGCTCGGCAATAGAAGAGAACACTGGAGCTATCAGAGGGGAAGGGCGCTGGTCTGGTTACTAGCAGCTCAGAGAAACCACAGTTAGCCAAGCAGTTATGACTGGATCCATGTGCAGTTCTGTGTCATAGAGTTCAGGAGGGGCTTGTGGGAGCAGGAGGAGCTATGGGGCCTGGAAGGATGTTCAGAGCTGGGCTGGAGAGCTCTGCAGAAGACAAATTTTTTTTTTTTTAATTTTATTTGAGAGTGACAGACACAGAGAGAAAGACAGATACAGGGAGAGAGAGAGAATGGGCGCGCCAGGGCTTCCAGCCTTGGCAAACGAACTCCAGACACGTGTGCCCCCTTGTGCATCTGGCTAACGTGGGACCTGGGGACTGAGCCTTGAACCGGGGTCCTTAGGCTTCACAGGCAAGCGCTTAACCGCTAAGCCATCTCTCCAGCCCAGAAGACAAATTTTAAGAACAGAAATTTTGTGCCCCATGAAGTGCCACCCGGTTTAGACCTGGGGCAACCATGCTCTTGTAGGAGCTCCAACTGGGAAACTAGCAAAATGTCCAAAGCCATAAAATGGATGCATTTCCTGTCGAACATATGTTGCACATTCATTCAAGGAAATGATTGAAGCCGGGCATGGTGGCGCACACCTTTAATCCCAGCACTCAGGAGGCAGAGGCAGGAGGTTCGCTGTGAGTTCAAAGCCAGTCTGAGACTACATAGTGAATTCCAGGTTAGCCTGGGCTACAATGAGGCCCTACCTCAAAAAAAAATTTTTTTAATAATAAAGAAGCCAGGCACAGTAGCCCACACCTTTAATCCTAGCACTCAAGAGGCAGAGCTAGGAGGATTGCTGTGAGTTTGAGGCCATCCTGAGTCTACAGTTAGAGTTCCAGGCCAGCCTGGGCTAGCTAGAGTGAAACCCTACCTCTAAGAACCAAAACAAAACCCACTGAGAGGTACAAGAAACCAACCATGAAAGAGTATAAACTGGTTTGGTACATAAAATTCAGATATTGGAGAAACCAAGCCAAGCTGGATGTCAACATGTTGAGAAAGATCCACATAGCCAGAAAGGGGGTGATCAAAAGCTTCTGAAGTGCCCACATTTTGCTTCTTGCTCTAAGTGGCGACTTCACCATCAGTCTTTGTAGTCACGCATCAGGTCCTGTGTTAGTTTTATTTATTTTCGTGAACTATGTTACGTTTCAAAAATGGCTAGAGATATCCCACCCTATAAAACATCCTCAAGGGGGTTTGTGATTATTTGCCCTCCAAGGAACTGCTTGCTTTAGCCCAGCACAGTGTGAATCACATATTGTACATTTCCTGAGTTAAACACTCTTATCGAAAACGTTGAATGTGGTTTGAATGACCAAAATCCTATTGATTTGAAACTTTTCCAGGAGCACCTGTTCTAAGTACTTCCATTGTTATTACATCTCTAATATTTATTTTCAATGTGGGCATCATCTTCCATGAGCACTATTTATAGGTGTTCAATATTTTTAACTGACAGAACTGGTTCTGCAGGAATATTATAAAAGAGAGGCAAATGGCAATTTATGCGCATAACTTCCTGGAGAAAAAGGAAAGCAGTGCGGAGGGCTTGGAGGGGTGGCAGGGGCGTGGCCTAGGGGCACTAGACTCAGCGCCCACTAGCTGCAGAGCCTGCTGAGCACGGCAAGTGGGCAGCCCTGGCCGCAGCTTTCCTCCTTCAGCCGTGGCTTGTCTTGCTCTTTAAAATTCCTGCTCGGGGTCCTTCTGGCTGTCCCAACTCTGCCATTCACCCTCGATGAGAAAGGCCACTTCCATCCCCTCCAAGCTGCCACGACGTCCCTCCCGAGGGCGGCCCAGCTGCCTGATCTCTCCTCAGAAGAGCCTCTCTCCCAGGCCTTCACAGCAACTGATAATCTTCCAAGTCCCAAACACGCCACAGAAACTCCCAAACACTTCCCAGCTGCCAGGTCCTCATGGATGGATGATAAGAACTCTTTAGAAACTCCTGCTCTCTATTGCAAAACCTTGACCTCCCTTAGTTTGCAGTCACTCTGAAGATAAAAAGGGACTGTGTCAGCACTTCCCAGCAGCCATGATTGCAAGCCAACAGTTCCGAGACACTACAGGGACTGTCCCGCCCCTCCCAGAATTGCAGCCTCTTGCCTGGCTTCCCAAGCTGAGCACGAATGTGCCCGCAGAGGACGGGATGGGAAGGAAGATGGTACTTTCCTCCGGTACCCCAGAGGCTGCCAAGCCTCTTTGCTGGGTTCTCAGTAGCATGAAGGAAGTGGGAGGAACGTGTGGATACGCAAATGCTCTCTGTATCTGCTCAACTAACCTTTGAAAAGGAAATAGGGTTTGCTATGCCAAAAGTCTGTTTCCTCTGCCATAACTAGAGCTCCCTGGGAGGCAAACCCTCTCCCCACAGAGCTGATGAGAGGAAAATGCTGTGAGAAGAGCAGCCACACTGCTGTTGGCTGCTGTGTGGAGTAGAGGGGCCCAACTTGCGAATTTGGGACGACATCAAGTGAGCAGAACAATCTAGCACACAGCCACACTTACAGCAGGCACTGACTTCAAGGATTTCAGGATTCCAGGAAAAAGAAAAATCCCACGAATAACTGATGGCAGACAGACTATGGAAAGCCAGAGATGTGCCAATGGTAGAAGGAAGCCAGGAGTAGCTAAGGACACACTGTGGATGGAAACACAGGCAACTTTAGAAGGGAGCGACCACTGGGCCAAACCCATGGTCCAAACAGAACTCTCCTCCAGTCTCCTAGGTGGTCACAAGTCTAACCCATTACAGCCATGAAGAGCAAGCTCATGGTCTCCAGCGCATTTTCCAGAGCTCATTCTCCCAGGATCTAAACTGCGCTAACACCCCTCTCCTTTCACGTGTTGAAAGATGACACCTCATAGAGACTGAGTTTCCCAAGATTGCCCAGAGAATGGTAGAGTCAAGATTGTCTGGGGTGCCCTGCCACCCCCCATCAGACATCAGGCGTACGTGAGATGACACACAACGTATCTGTTTCAGTCACAAAATTCACCAAGGCTTTAGAAGCGTGGTCTCAGCCTGAGTGGATAGCGCCAGGATTTTAAGTGCAGTTTGAAATTCCCAGCATAGGCAAGCAACACTGTCGGAGTTGACGGGTCCCACCTCAACCCATGCCAGTGAGTGCCTCCATGGGCCAAGGCTGTGCTTAATGTCACCAAGGATAAAGACTGACCAGGCCTAGAGGGAAGCGTACTGATGTCTATGCACCTACTTCAAATAGAAATGTCACCTCACTGACGTGTAGAGGGACTTCAGAAACAATACCCACTGAGTACAGTTTCCAGGATACAGTCCTGGCCAGTGGGAATGAGATCCCATGATCCTCCCGCAGCTTGGTGACTGTGGCTAATGATAATGTGTTTGGTACTTGAAAATCACTGAGATTTGGTCTTAAATGACAAAGGATGGGGAAAACCAGACATGGTGTCTCACACCTGTAATTTCAGCACTTGGGAGGTTCAAGGTCAACCTGGGATATATAGTGAATTCAAGGGCATTCTGAGCTTTATTGTGGTAACCGTTTTGTCATGTGTGCATATATCAAAGCATCGCACTGTTTATGACAGCATGTTATGTGTCAATTATGCCTTAATAAAGCAAGGGGGTACAAAAGGCATTATTTTAATTCACCATGAGTGTGTCTTTCTTCTCAGGCAGTGCCCCCACTGAACAGGCAGAACTACACAAATTCATTCATCCAATGAGCACTTATTAGGGTCCCCTGCAGACCCTGGGATGTGTCAGCAAACACACAGACACTGTCTCTTCTTCATGGAGCTGGTGTTTGGGGCAACATCCAACTCAAGCAAATGGTGAGACATGCTTGAGATGAACTCCACAGAGGAGGAAAACAAGGGGGAAGGCCAGGGAAGACCTCCCAGCAACCACATTAGGACAAGGATGTAGAAGGAGTAAGGCAGCAAGTCTTACGTGTCTGGGAAGGAGCATCCCAGAAGAGCAAAGGCCTTGCCATCAGGAACCTTCCACAGGGTCCCGTAAGCCTAAGAGGCTGGTTCCACAGGGGAAGTGAGAAGATGGACATGTAGCATGGTGATGATGGTGTTGGCTCAGCACAGGCCCAGCAGCCTTTAGAACAGAGCCGAGAAGAAGCCTGGTGTGACCCGGGCTGCAGAACGGGAAGAGCGTTGGAGTCAAGGACAGTGGTACCCAGAGGCAGAGGCAGGGGTCAGACGGGGTCAGGGATAGGACCTGCCTGGAAGGGAAAGCTAGCAAGAGCCTCGTGGCACACTGGGTCTTGCGCTGTGTGTACACCAGAGTACAGTCCCAAAGACCACGGCCTGATAAACCGAAGTCACTGGTGATGGACGTGAAAAAAAGACACCCAGCAAATAGCTGTCTGGGGGAAAAATTTGCAATTCCATTTGTATGTACAAAGTCTGAGTAGCCCATGAGCTGTCTGAGCAGAAACAATGGGCAGAGCCACACCCAGGAGCGTTCAGTCCAGAGAGGAATGGTGACCAGCCCATGCACAACCTTGGAGAGGAGCAAGGAGGCAGGGAGATCCAGACTAGGAGAGGCCAAGAGCCAGACTCCATGTTACACATCCTAAAAGCTAGGATTGAAGCATGGCCGGATATCAGACAACAAGAACACAGACATACAGACAATATCTACAAAAATGAACCCAAGCACCTCACTCCTGTCCACAGTCTGCTGTTCTGCCACGTGGATTTGAAGCAACCTTGTCTCCTCTGCTCACCACGTGGCTGGCAATAAACTAGGTATGGCAGCAGAGTGGCCAGAGCCGTAAAATCCAGCTCTGCCTATCTACTCCTTAATTGTTTCACAATCTGGACACGGTGAGGGTTAGACCCATGGGAACACAAAGAGAGAGCGGCTGTGGGCGAGTCCTCAGCACCCAGCCCCGGCAAAGCGCCTGGACTCTTCCTTGGTCCACGTGCCTGCTGGGCATGGACATTGCCCTGGCTCCGGCGGTCAGCTGACCTGGCGGGGCTGGCTCTGCCTGACACGGCTCCTGTGCGCCGAGCCTGACAGGCTGGAAGCGGAGCCAGAAGGCAGGCAGAGGTGTCGGTCTGTAGTTTTCGTTGATATGTAAGACTCCAGCCAGAGCTCTTATTTCTGCCTTAGGGAGGAAAATCTCCTTTTGGATCCTTGAATTATAGGTGAAGTGTTTTTTGTTGTTGTTTGTTTGTTTGTTTGTTTTTGTTTTTTCCTGAGGAAAGGTTTCACTCTAGCTAGCCCAGGCCTACCTGGAGCTTACTCTATAGACCAGCCCAGCCTTGAACTCAAAGCAATTCTCCTACCTCAGTCTCTCGAGTGCTGGGACTAAAGGCGTGCACCACCATGCTCAGCCTAAGTTTCTTTTCTGAAAAATATTTTTTTTTATTATATGAAAGAAGTAGAGACAGAGTGAGAGAGAGAGAGAATATGACTGGGCACACCAAGGCCTCTAGCCAATGCAAACAAACTGCAGACCCATGCACCACCTCATGCATCTGGTTTACATGGGTCCTGGGGAATCAAACCCCGGGTCCTTTGGCTTTGCAGGCAAGCACCTTAACAGCTAAGGTGCCTCTCCAGCCCCAGCCTGAAGTTCTTATACTTGCTGTTTTAGAAGACAGGATGTGACAACTGAATCCTAAGCTCACTGTGGGATACTCAAGATACCATTTCTATTCACCTCCTCAGACTCCAATTTCTTTTTTTTAATACTTCCTAAGCACACATTATTTATTTGTATTTTTTTGTTTATTTTTATTTATTATTTATTTGAGAGTGACAGAGAGAGAGAGAAAGAGGCAGATAGAGAGAGAGAGAGAGAGAATGGGCACACCAGGGCCTCCAGCCACTGCAAACGAACTCCAGATGCATGTGCCCCCTTGTGCATCTGGCTTAAGTGGGTCCTGGGGAATGGAGCCTCAAACCGGAACCAGGGTCCTTAGGCTTCACAGGCAAGCATTTAACCGCTAAGCCATTTCTCCAGCCCTAGACTGCAATTTCTAACTTAGTCTGAGAAAGGGGCCCAAGGAAACGATCTTCTGGAATCCTATCTGAGTGTTAGAAATGAGGCTATGGAGATAGCTCAGCTTAAGAGCCCTTGCCACATAAGCATGAGACCCTCTCAGGCTGGAGATCCCAAGTTCAACTTCTCAGAACCCACAATAAAAAGTTGGGCATGGCCACGCACATCTGTCTGTAACCATATGACAGAGACTGAAGAATCACTGGGGCTGATAGACAGCAGCTCCAGGCTGAGAGACCTGGCTCGGGGATACATGCGGCTGAGCTGTACGAGAGGAACACCTGATGCTCTCTGTCCCCACATGCACGGGTACACGCATCTATACACACATGCTCTGCCCCACCACACACGCATGCACACACGCACGTACGCGCGAGAACACCCATTCATGATTTTCACAAAGGAGGATCACCAAGATGAAGAGACCTCTCTGTTCTGACCTTGACTCTGAGACCTGATACAGCTCTGCTGGACAAGAGTGCTGTTGAGCAGCCTGGAAACACCTGGGTCTTTTCACCATCCAGTTCCTCTCTAACCCTCAGTAAAGTTTTAAAATGATTGCATTTTGAACGGTTGGTCCAAAAACACAGAAGTGGGATTAAGCTGAGAAAAATTCAGTTTGTCACCCTTGATAACTGGCCACCAATGAAGTGTCTCTTCAAAACACACACACACACACACACACAAAGAAAGAAAGAAACAAAAAAAAAAAACCTGATGTCCAACTTTTCCCTATACCAGGATGCCAAAAAGCACATCTTCAGCATAAGTCTGGGCCGGTGGTCCTCTCTATGGGAACTTTCATAATGATGAGTTCATTAGTAAGGAACAGGTACCACTTCTCTCCAGCCCACCAGCCCTTGCAGGTGGAGTTAAGACACTGTGGAGGGGGAATGACTTGCATCTCCTCTCTGACATCCAGGAATCTCTGCACTAAGGTGATACAAACATCCACAGGGCCTCAGAGGATGAGAGGTTGGGAGGAACAGGCAGTTATGAGTCAGTGTCTTGACTAGGTGGCTCTGTCCTTGCAAAGAGCTTTGTACATCCCTGCAGCTGGAGACAGACCAGTCTGCGGGCAACATGAGCCCAGGCACCTTTGAGAAGCAAATGCCTCAAGCAGGACTGGAGAGATGGTTTAGTGGTTAAGGCATTTGTCTGCAAAGCCAAAGGACCTTGGTTCAATTCCCCAGGACCCACAAGGGGACATATGTGTCTGGAGTTCATGGTGTGTCAATTCTCTGTATGTGTGTGTGTGTGTGTGTGTGTGTGTATGTGTGTGTGTCTGCCCCTTTCTCTCTCGCTCTCTCGAATAAATGAATAAAGGTTTTTAAAAATGTATCAAACAGGTATTAGTGACCTGGAATCTTTGTTCTTCTGAAGTACTCCCAAGGAAACAGAGCACTCGGTGCCAGTGGCCTGCAGAGGCTGGCTCTTGGCTCCAGTCCCATCTGGCACAGCCCTCAGGATGGTGCCAGCCAAGACCCATGCAGGAGTGCCCCCTCCCACCCCGTCCCTGGAAGGAGAATGTGGCAGTGAGTTCATTTTGCTGAAGGAGAACTGGAATGTTTGCCTGAGCAAAAAATGAAGCCTACGCTAACATTTTCTCCTGATAGATTTCAAACTACCCGGGTGAGGAAAACAAAAAACAAAAACTCAATAGGTGATTTTAAGCCAGGCACAGGGGCTCATGACTACAATTCCAGGACTTGGAAGGCTGAGGCAGAAGGATTGCCATGAATTCAAGGCCAGTCTGGGCTACAGAATGAGTTCTAGATCACCCTGGGCTAGAGTGAGATCCTGCCTCAAAAGAAACAATTTAAAAAAAAAAAAATGAGTGAATTTAATTGGCCTCTACACACGCAGGAACTGTGCTCTCTGATATCTTGGTGCAAGGAAAAATTGAGTATCTGCTTTTTTGGAAGAATCTTATCAGAAACATAAAAACAGGCTTATCTAGATTCACTTAATATCTACTTATTGCATATCTACTCCATGATGTCATGCTGGTGTGTGACGTGCTGAAAGCTGACAGCATACTTGGAGGTCACAGATACACACAGCGGGGCGGAAGGAAAGCCAGGGGTCTGGGAGCCTTGCCAGCGCAGCACCTCCTGAGTGTTCACAGCTGCTTCCTGAAGCCAGAGTCATGCCTGGCACAGGCGGCACTGGAAGAACGGCCTAATGAGCTTATACACTCACGATGAGACATGACAATGGACAGATAACTTGGCACGTAAGGAAAAAGAAATCCAAATTTTCCACTTATGGTGGACTAGGTATGGAAAAGTATTCCAAGGAACAACAATAAAAAGTCCATCTTTTCTTTTTTATATGCATATTTATTCATTTGTGTGCAGCGAGACAGAGAAAGAAAGAGAGAGACTGGGTGTACCAATCTCTTACTGCTGCAAATGAACTCCAAATGCATGTCCCGCTTTATGCATCAGACTTCCTGTGAGTACTGGGGAATGGAACCTGGGTCCTTTGGTTTTGCTGGCAAGTACCTTGACCATTCAGCCAGACCTAAGTCCAACTTTTCAAAGCTAAGCCACACATCAAATAATGGAAAGAGATCCACCCTTACAAAGCAATAACTAGACAACATGCAAAAGCTGTGTTGATGTGGTGGTGCATGCCTTTAATCCCAGCACTTGGGAGGCAGAGGTAGGAGGATCGCCTTAAGTTCGAGGCCACCCTGAGACTCCATAGTGAATTCCAGGTCAGCCTGGGCTAGAGTGAGACCCAATGTCGAAAAACTAAAAAAACAAAAAAACAAAAAAAAACAAAACCTGTGTTGATGAAAACACAGTAATATCCCACTGAGAACAAGACAGAGCCAGGAAGCCGAGACACACACTTAACTAACGAGTATCATCCACAGGCCACATCTGTGGACACTGTCAGACTTTGTCACACTGATAAGGGAGAGAATGACTTCTCAAGAGAAAGGCAGAGATTAGTGTGACCAAAAAGGACAACAGTTCACAGAAGCATATATCAGGCACAAAGAAAGTGATCAGTAGAAATACTACAACCACTGATCACAGCTCACAGTGTAACAAATCTGGAAACTATTAACAACAGACAAACATAACAACAGAAAAGTCATAACAACTAAAAATGTAGCAAGGCGTGGTGGTGCGCGCCTTTAATCGCAGCACTCAGGAGGCAGAGGTAGGAGGATCACCTTGAGTTCAAAGCCACCCTGAGACTACGTAGTGAATTCCAGGTCAGCCTGAGCTAGTGAGACCCTACCTTGACCCTCCCCCCCCCAAAAAAAAGCAAAAGTCTCTACTAGGGACTCATAAATAAACAAGAAATACAAACTGGCATTCCAAAATTTCTCTTTTTTAATTTTAAGTTTATTTTATTTGAGAAAGAAAGAGGCAGATAGAGAATGGGTTTGCCAGAGCCTTGTTTTTTGCATGGGCACACCAGGGTCTCTTGCCACCACCATAAATGAACTCCAGATGTATGCACTAGCTATACATCTGGCTTTTACATGGGTACTAGGGATTCAAACCTATGGTTGTCAGGCTTTGTAAACAAGCACATTTAATCTCTGGCCATCTCTCCATCTCCAGCCTCTTTTTTATTTTTATTTTTTTGACGTAGTGTCTCACTCTAGCCTAGGCTGACCTGGAATTCACTATGTAGTCTCAGGGTGGCCTCGACTCATGAGGATCCTCCTACCTTTGTCTCCTGAGTGCTGGGATTAAAGGCGTGTGCCACCATGCCCTGCTTGTGTGTGTGTGTCCTTACCTATACCTACATTGTGTACTTTTCTCTTTAGCATTTTCATAGTTTTGGGTCTTTGATCCAGCTGATCCAATTAGAGTTGGGTTTTTTTTTGGGGGGGGGCGGCTTGAAAGATAAGAATCTAGCTCCAGTTTTCCTCATAGATAATCCAGTTTTCCCAGCACCATTTGTTGAAGAAGTTGTTTCTTCTCCAGTGTGTATTTTTGGCATCTTTGTCAAAATTTGATGGCTGTAGTTTAAAGGACTGATATCTGGGTCTTCTAGTCTACCCCACTAACCACGTGTCTGCTTTTTGCCAGTATCATGCTGTTTGTACTGCTCAGGCAGGATTCAAAGGCGAGGATTTCTGAGGGGACCCCAGTTGCCTGGTCCCAATCAAGATGAGTGGCGGTAGTGCCAGAGGAAGTGGGGAGACGTCATAAGGAGCCTTGGCTGCTGGAATTCACACATGCTGGCCCCAGTCAAAATTTCCGGTCCTTTGCTCCCCAGAGTGGATGGGGGAGGCATGAGGGAGAGGATTTCCCAAATTAATCCAGCTGCTAGAACTTAATGGTACCTGTCCAATCGAAGTTTTGGGTCCTATGCGCCCTGTGGGGTGAAGAGGAGGCTGGAAACCTTTTTTTACATGACCCTAGGCATAGAGATATATAAAATAAGTATATAAATCAAACACTTGCTGATTATAAATTATTAAGAAATTTATTTTAAAACGATTATTTGGTATATATATAATTTTACCTTGTATTAAATATGAAAGTAAATTTTCATACAGACAAGATGCATGTGCTTGTCTATTTTTTAAATTTTTTTGTTTATTTTTATTTATTTATTTGAGAATGACAGAGAGAGAAAGAGGCAGAGAGAGAGAATGGGCATGCCAGGGCCTCCAGCCACTTCAAACTAACTCCAGATGCGTGCACCCCCTTGTGCATCTGGCATTTGTGGGTCCTGGGGAATTGAACCTGAGTCCTTCGGCTTTGCAGGCAAGTGCCTTAATTACTAAACCATCTCTCCAGCCCCCAAGATATATTTTGAAACAAAGAGACTTGAACAGATATTTCTACTTCCCTGTTTCCATGTTGTGTCATTTGCAACAGCCAAGAAGTAAAACCAACCCCAGTACCTTTAAAGGTGAATGGCGCTCTTCCATCGCACAGAAAGCGGCCCATCCATGCAATGAAGCTTTTAAAAGAAAGGGAATTCCAGTGCATGCAAAGCCCCGAAGACAGTGCTTTAAGTGAAATAAACCAGCCACAAAAGAGGAATATTAGCCTGGCATGGTGGTGCATGCCTTTAATCCCAGCCCTCAGGCCGCAGAGGCAGGAGGATCACCATGAGTTCGAGGCCACCCTGAGACTACAGAGTGAATTCCAGGTCAGCCTAGACCAGAGTGAGACCCTACCTTGAAAAAAAAAAAAAAGATGAATATTATCTGCTTCCATTTATGTGAATTGTGTAAAACAAGCAAATTCACAGGGACACAGAGTAAGTAGAACGGTGTCAGCAGGGCCTGAAGGGCCGGGAAGGTGGGTCAGGGTTTAATGGATTCAGAGTTCTAGTCCTGAGGGAGAAAGAGCTCTGCAGGGTTACTGCAGAACATTGTAAATGAGCTGGGTGACATGGAGCCATTCACTTAAAAACAGATAAAATAGTTACCTTTATGGTATGTATGTTTCACTATAATAATAATTTTTTCAAAAGAACAGCCTACAGAAGTGCAAGATGATGATTGGTGATCATTTCAATCTGCTCAGTGTAGAGATGACTCACTATGGAAGAGCAAAGGAGGCACCTGGAGGGAGACCTACACTGTCTCCCTTGCAAAGAGCAAGGACAGACGGCCACTCTCCGCTGGAAAGAGCCCCTCTAAACAACCTGGGGCTCAAACCAGATGCACAAAGTGGCCCATGTGTCTGGAGCTCATTTGCAGCCCTAATGCAGCTCTCTCTGTCTCTCTAAATAAATGAATAAATTTAAAAATATATATGTTAAAAATAAAGAAAAGAAAGCAAGCTAAATCAAAATGAGTTCTTGGCTATAAACAAATAATGGACCACAAAGCACCTTTCTTTCAAGGGAGGACAAAAAAAAGACATTTAATCAGTTAGCTCAGCCTCCAAGGCTCAGCTCCTCTGCTAATGCTTAAGAAACAAAAAAAAAGCAAGACTCAGAATCTGATCACGGGAATTGCTGCTGAGTATGAGTTCATTCCCTTGACTTCTGCTTGGGTGTGAATCAACCTCTGTTGAGAATCCTTTTTTTTTTTTTCCTTGAGGTAGGGTTTCACACTAGCCCAGGCTGGCCTGGAAGTCACTATGTAGTCTCAGGGTGACATCAAACTCACATGATCCTCCTACTTCTGCCTCCCAAGTGTTGGGATTAAAGGCGTGTGCCACCTCGCCTGGCTCTGTTGAGAGTCTTTTTAAAGAATTAAAAGATATTGCCTTTTAAAAATAAGTCATAAGCTTCCATGTAATATGTATAAAATAATGCAGAAAATTGAAAGGAAAAGAGAGATGCAAGGAAAACAATCTACATCCTGAGCTCTAACAAAAACCACTATTCGTTTATTGAAATGAGGCTTTCTCTTACTATCTCTTCTTACATTCCAGTGGCTGACCTTTGTTTTCATTTATTCCAAGCTATATTCCTCCTATTGTCTCTATCCATGGCTTGAAACTGTGATAGAAGATAATTACCATAATACTACACTTGCCAAGTAGGACACAAGGCAGGACCCCACCCTGACTGCAGGTCACAAACACAGGTCCCTGCCTCTCTATGCACAGCTGTGGGTGAAATAACCCACCACTCACGGAAACAGTCATTAATCAAATACTCTGGATGGAAATGTCTGGATGTGGGGCAAGGAGAAAACAGCAGTGTAAGTGTTGGGGCTGGAGAGATGGCTTAGTGGTTAAGGCATTTGCCTGCAAAGCCAAAGGATCTTGGTTCAACTCCCCACGACCCACATAAGCCAGATGCACATGGGAGCAAGTTCGTTTGCAGTGGCTGGAGGCCCTGGCATGCCCATTTTCTGTCTCCCTTTCTGTGCCTCTTTCTCTCTCTCAAATAAATAAATAAAAATAAAGTTTTTAAAAAATTTAATTAAAAGATGTTGAGATCTAGTCCTTTCACCATCTAGAGCTATGATATTATCCAGGTCAGTTTGCCAGGCATGGATGCTCTCTGTGGAATTTGAACTTTGACAGACAAATGTCTCCCTTTCAGTTAGCTTTAGACAGCTATTACCTTAATCTGTAATTTTATTCATTGATAATCCTTGGTAGAAAAAAAAATTATCTGGGAGGAGGGAACAGGGACAAGAGAGGACAATGTGGAGCAGTGATGAAAGCACACTCTATACACTCATGAAACCCATTAGTTTCTACGAGTAATAAAGACAAGTAAAAAGCAGGCACACACCCATAATCCCAGAACTTGTCAGTGAAAGGTAGGCTGATCAGGAATTCAAGGCCACCCTAGGGCTACATGAGATACTATCTGCAAAGCCGAAAGACCCAGGTTCAACTCTCCAGGCCCCGTGTAAGCCAGATGCACAAGGGGGTGCATGCATGTGGAGTTCGTTTGCAGTGGCTGGAGGCCTTGGCATGCCCATTCTCTTTCTCCCTCTCTCTCTTTCTCTCTGCCTCTAAATATATATATATATCCTCGGCTACACAGTGAAATCCTGTCGCAAAATTAAAAGAAAAAAATGATAGAGGATGGATGTGAGAGGGAGAATGGGAGTGGAGGGATGGAGTTACGGCTTTATTGCCTGTACTTATGTAAGCTGTCAATAAAAAGTTGAAAAAAAAAACTTTAATCCTTAATTATGATCACTGGTGACACAAGCCTTTAATGGCAGCACTCAGGAGGCAGAGAAGTAGGAGGATTGCTGCGAGTTCAAGGGCATCTTAAAACTGCAGACTGAGTTTTAGGTCAGCCTGGGCTAGAATGAGACCCTACCTCGAAAAATCTGCCCCCCCAAGTAACCACGGAAGAGTGTTTTAAAAACATGTTTGTTTCGCTGAGACACACGTGGGTCCCCTCCAGGCACGCAGGGCTTACGCAGGGCTTGTTCTGTTCATCTGCCAATGTCAGGGCATACTCGCTTCTGGGATCTGAATTTAAAATATTCTGGACATCACGTGGTCCGGTTGTCCCACCCTTTTCAATAGCATTGTGCAAACCATTGACCATTAGCTTATGTCATAATTACACCTAGACAATTTATGGTTAAGACAACCCTGACATGTTTGAAGGTCTTGTGTAATCCAAGGGACTTTGTGATCACATCCAGTCCGTGCTTACTAAATGCTCAGTCTAATCATTCCAAATATAATATACTCTGGATAATCAGATAAGAGACTTCCACCATGCTCTTTCAACCTTTGTGTTGACTTTGCTAATGTCTGGAAGAGACACAGCAGAAAGTAGATTTACACCTCTGCTGCCTGGGCTGAATCTTCCCAGCTCCTGTCATTCACCACTGAGGATTAAATGTGAAAGGTTGAAACTCGGTGGGGGGTGGGGCACGGCTGGAGAGATGGCTTAGCGGTTAAGGCATTTGCCTGCAAAGCCAAAGGATTCAGGTTTGATTCCCCAGGACCCAGGTGTAATTATGACATAAGCTAATGGTAAATGGTTTGCACAATGCTATTGAAAAGGGTGGCACAACCAGGCCATGTGATGCCCAGATGCACAAGTGGGCACATGCATGTGGAGTTCGTTTGCAGGGCTGGAGGCCCTGGCGCACCCATTATTTCCCTCTCTTTGCCTCTTTCTCTCTCTCTCAAATATTAAAAAAAAAGAAAAGGATTGAAACTTGGAACACTAGCCACTTTATTCATAGTTTCCTAGACTTGGAAAAGACCAAGATGTCCTACAGAAATAAACTGGTCATCCTGACCATGGAATAGTCTGCAGTGCTAGAAGAAAAAAGCCACTGAGCCAGGAGGACTGTAGTGCATGTCTCTTACATGAAAAAACCAACCTGAGCAGGTCAAAGACACTGTGACTCCAAACGCATGGGGTTCCAGAGCAATGTTGGTCAGGAGTGGGGGGTCAGCAGCAGCAAGTGGCCACAGAGGAATCTGGGGCACTCCAGGACACATATCATGTACTCATTAAAAATAAACAAGTAAACTCATAAAGACATGGGGTAATGCTGCCCTCTTCTGGATGTTTCTTCACTTGGTGAAGCCACGTGGCAACATTTCTATGAAGAAATGATGCTATAAGTATATGTCCCTGCTCCTCAGTCTCCTCAGTGTGGGGAGGCTTCAGCGACTGCTTTAACTGCCTGACCAGTTATGAGTCAATGTAGTTTCTATTTCCTCAGGACTCCATCTTGGCAGACTTGGGCTGCGCGTTGCCTCGGGTTCTCCTGTGTGTAGATGAGTTGTACACTCGTTCAGGGCTCTCCTCGGCCTTCTCATTGCCACAAGGTTCGTAGAAATGGCACATTTTCGTTTCTGAATCTAGCAAGCTGAGACGCCTTCTTTCTTATTTCAAATTAGCTGACTAAAGATTTGGCAATCCCCCTCGCCCCCCTTGGGGATGGAGAGATGGCTTTAGTGATTAAGTTGTTTGCCTGCAAAGCCAAAGGATCCCAGTTCAGTTCTCCAGGACCCATGTAAGTCAGATGCACAAGGGAGCAGGCACATGGGTCCAGTGGCTGAATACCCTAGCATGCCCATTGTCTCTCTCTCTCTCTCAAACAAATAAATAAAAGTATATTTTGGCAATCCCCCCTTTGATGTCTTTTATAGATAACTTTAAGGGACCATCACTCCCCAGAAAAGTGTCTGAAGGAGGTTTAGGTATCCCTGGTTCTGGTAGGGCAGGGATTTCCCAGTGTGGCATTGCTTGCTGGAATAGAGACTATCACAAAAACAAAATAAAAACAACAAAAACAAAAACCCAGATAACCCTTCCAATCTTGTTCTCTACCATTATGTCATGTATGTTCTATTAACAGAGACAGTGTTAGGAGAGGTGTGTCCTCTGCAATCATCTGGTGTTGACACATACCCAGCAGTCTGACTTATTAGTCAGCTTTGACAATAGTCTCAAAGCAGGGGCCCGTGGGTGTTTAGCCTGACCTATGGGAATAAAACAAAAGGCTATAAGAAGCACATAATACAATTATGCCCTCTGTAACCATATAAAATATAGCTATAGCTATTCTTTCTAGCAAATTCCAGTCTCATAGGGTCACTGCCCCCAATCCTATTGATAATGCCAGTACCAGGACCACTCCCAGCCTCAGGTGGATGGGGTGGTATTGTGACCAGTACCCAAAGTGTACCACGTAGAATTCCTCAGCCTTCCGCTGTGTGTAGGCCAGTCAGCCTCCAGATTTGCAACTGGATCAGGGCTTCAGATTCCTCAAGCTTCAGCCATGCGTGGACTGACCAACTCCAGTGTGGTTAAAGCAGGGCTGTGTGTGAAGGATGACTGAGAGGGGGTTCTCGGGGTCTCTGGTCGCTGTTCACCTGGCTGACTGATTGGGTGCAGCAGCTGTCTTCACTGTGCAATGAGTAATCCAGGCCTTCAAACCTGCAACTTTTAAAACTGTAGGAGAACATAAAAACACAATATAAGGTCCCTTTCATGTAGACTTGAGGGGAGGCCTGTGCCAATCTTGCATCCACATAAAGGCCCCTTGTACGTAAGTGTACAGGGTTCCTTAAAAATGAAGGAAGTGGCCAGGTGTGGTGGTGCACACCGTTAATCCCAGCACTCAGGAGGCAGTGGTAGGAGTATCACTGAGAGTTCAAGGCCATCCTGAGACTACATAGTGAATTCCAGACATAGTGAATCACAGGTCAGCCTGGGTCAGAGTGAGACCCTAACTCAAAAAAAAAAAAAAAAAAAGAAGGAAGTTCCCTAAGCACCCATCTATGTATCTGAGCCATGGTGGTGGCTAGGAGCTGTAGCTGGGTATGGATTCCTAACATTTCCATTCCCTCCTGTCTCCTGGGATCTTTATCAGAGGAGGGATATCTGCCATAGGGAACCTCATAGGGTGAGAACCTGGTATCAGCTCAGGGAGAACAGCTTATCCCAGAAGTACCATGGGCAACACAGCAGTCCAGGGAAACTGGGTCTCCTGACAGAATTTACTTAAGGCTTGTTTTTAATATTATTTTTATTTATTACACAAAATGGCTTGGATATCCATGACCTCATAATGGCTGGTACTAACTACACAGGACCCTCATAATAGGAGGAAAAGATGATGACATCAAAATAAAAAACAAACTAATTGAAAGGGGGAAGGGCTATGATGAAGGGTGGATTTGTGAAGGGGAAGTGGGTGAGGGGAGTGAAATATCATGGTTTATTGCCTATAATTATGGAATTTGTCCCCCCCTAAAAAACTAAAAAAATCTTGGCATGTGTGTGAAAACAACTTTGGCTGGTCTGTATACCTATGTAGGTACCAATGATCTCCCAAAAGCTTGAAGCAGAACAGCAGACATTAGGATGATTTCTCTTCAGAGAAGATAATTTGAACACGAGGTTATATCCTAGAGCAGGAAACATGTCTTAAGTATTAATATAAGTATTAATATATCTATGAACAATGAACTTGAGAAACTAGAAATGAGTCAGTTAAGGAAAACCTTGACTGAGATTGACTACACACACCTTAAGAATAAAGCAAAACTTGGTAATTGTAAAATTAAACCACACTCATTTTAACATACATTACAGACATATTGACACACGTAATTTTGTAAGCAAGTACCTGTAATCACTGAACCATTTTTATAGATTAACATAAATCAACATTTATGATTGCTGGGGATACAAACTATACCAAAATTATTTCTATACACCAGGAGCATGGAGGAAGAGGGAGAGAAAAGGATGTAGGTGACTGCTTTGGAACAATGTATCCTGGATATGAAGTGGCCATCAAATTATGGACTTCACAGAAATTGTCATTACTCCCACAAGACCTACACTAGATTGGACTCATCAACATTCTGTCATGGATGGTGGTGGAGGGTTTAAAAGTGCATCAGGGCTACAGAGATGGCATAGCAGTTAAAGCACTTAAATGCAAAGTCTCATGAGTCCTGTACTACTCTCCAGATCCCACGTAATCCAGGCGCACAAAGGGGAGGCAAGCACAAGCCACATATGCTCACTAGGTGGCGCAAGCACCTGGAGTTTGATTGCAGTAGCTAAGGTCCTGGTGCACCATTTCACTCTCTCTAGCTAAAATAGAATAGAATAAATTTTAAAATATATCAAACTAGAAAAGGGACTGATTGGAAAGAAGGATTCAGTTAAGGTGGGATGGGAGAGTGAGGAAAGAGAAGATAACAGGAATATGACCACTCAATACGTTGAAAATGGTAACTTTGAGAACAATCGAGGTGACATACCTCTGTTCAACAAAAACAAAAGAGAAACTACCAAAAGTCTGTTGTATTTGAGCAGCGGAAGAAAAATACTGAAAACTGGAAATAATTAATGACACACATTTATTTTACATGGTTCTGGAGGCTGAAAGTCTGGTGAGAGTCTACCAGACGGCTACCACCTTCTAAAGAGCAGCTGCGCTGCCTCCTCCAGCTGAAGATGTACTGTGTCCTGGAGGGGGGAAAGCAGGTAACACTATACCAGAAAACGAATCAACTCCAGAAAACATCATGGCACCACATAACCACAGTGGAAATTAAATTTCAATACACAAACTTTAGAAGACAAAGGCAAATTGCCACAGACTATGTGCTTGGCTTCCAAAAACTAGAGAATTTGTCAGTTTTACTTCAATGTTGATTTCAAACTAAATCTCATTCTACTCAGAAAATATGAACTGTATGACGCTATACTATGTATTTGGTTTCTTGAAATAGGGTCTTCCTCTACACCAGACTGACAAGGAATTTCCAATGTACTCTCAGGGGCTCTTAAACTCATGAGCATCCACCTACCAAAATCTCCCAAGTGCTGTGTTAAAAGTCAGGCACACCAAGCCTACCTGAATGGTATATTTTTAAATCCATACATATTCGTAGGTGCAGAAATGGTAAAACATGTAGATAGTGTGTATGAGCTCAGTGATTCGAATCCAGTCATACAGGAATAAAAATGAAATAAACAGGAATAGAAACAAAAATTACACGAGGGCATACTACCATTCAACTTTAACCCATAGCAAATGATACAAAAGGAAGAAAATTACTGTGACATAAAGGCCACCAAGAGAAAAAACACTGAATTCCGTTCAGCCTCGGTTAGAGTGAGATCTTAAGTAGAAAAGAAGAAGAAAAATGAGGGGTAGGAATGAAAAATAAAAACAAAATCTACATCTTGGAAAGAAAAAGACCAGAATCTCAGGGAATACAAGGACACAAAAAACAACATAATGACACCAAGGTCATAATGAGCAAGGCTGAGAATATAAATTGACAAAAAAAGATGAGGCTAGATGACGAACAGAGCGGTGCCCTATGGCATGTCCTTCCACACAAGACGCCCCGCGTGGGACTTTGAATGACATGTGCCCCGTGGACTGACTGGTGTGTCCTGAAGGCCTGGTCCCCAGCTGGCGGCAACTGGGGAGGCGGAGCCTTGCTGCAGGAGATGTGTGGCTGGCGCCCTGGCGGGCTTTGGGAATCTCACAGGCCGGCCGCCCCCTTGCCAGAGCTGAGCTCATTCCCTCTCTCTCTGTCTGGCTGTTTTCTGGCCGCTGCCCTGGCAAGAAGGGACGCCCAGCCTCCGCTCTGCCACCCTTTGCCTTTCCCTGCCTGCCTGCCTGCCTGCCTGCCCCATCAGCGATGAACCTCCCCCCGGAGACCGTTAGTCACCCAGGATCAAGCCTTTCCCTTTCCTGCCATCTGCTGCTTCGGGCCGGGTGTTGGGTCCCGGCACCGAGCAGGAGAGAGAGCGAGAGTGAGACAGACAGACAGAAGGGCAGGGCGAGTGAGCGGCAGGCCGACCGACCGAGAGGCAGAGAGAGAGAGAGAAAGGGAGAAAGAGACCAGAAAGCTACTACGTCAGGGGCCAATCACAGTCAAGACACGGGTTTTGTGGGCGGGGCTTGAGGCTGGGGAGAGACTGGAGGCCAGGGCTCTGGGCGGGTGGCCGGTGGCGGGGCCTGTGGCCATCGGGGATCCCTGGGGTCGGTGTGAGGGTGATGTCGGGGCGTCTGGGCGTCTCCCGTGACTCCTGGGAGCGGGCTGGCGGGCGGCAGGCGAGGCAGGGGCCGGCCGAGGCGCGCTGCATGCGCCCCGCCTGGCGTCAGGGGCCGTGCAGGCTCTTGAGGCGCCAGAGTGCGGGTGTGAGCGTCTACGGCCATACCACCCTGAACGCGCCCGATCTCGTCTGATCTCGGAAGCTAAGCAGGGTCGGGCCTGGTTAGTACTTGGATGGGAGACCGCCTGGGAATACCGGGTGCTGTAGGCTTTTTGCCTACTTCCGCAGGCTTTTTGCCTACTGCATGCACGCGCACCCAGCACCCACCCTCCCTCCTCGCCCAAGGGACAAGGACCAAGATGCAAGGGGGCCAAGGCCTCCAGGCCGCCCCTCGCTCGGTGGGTAGGTCCGCCGGCCGGGGCGGTGCTCGCTCGGTGGACGGGTGGGTGGCTGCGTGCGTCCGTGGGCCGTGTCCCTTGCTCCGCGGTCCTCCGAGCCAGCCGCTGAAGGTGTCCGCCCTTTGCTGTCCGGCTCCGGGCTCGGCTCACACGGCTCCCTGGCCTCCTCCTCCTCCTCCTCCTCCTCCTCCTCCTCCTCCTCCTCTTCGTCTACCTCTTCAGTGCTTCAGCCGGCACAAACTCTCAGAAGGGGGCCAACAGCTCTCTGGAAATGCACTCAACCTCGCACATTGCAGGTCCATAACCCTCTTATCCCCCGACCACAGTGCACGTCGGGGCCTTGCCCAACACACTCGAGGCCTTGGCCAGACTCGGAGGAGCCCCAGGCCTCCCGTTCACAGGACAGGTGCCCCTCCAATGGCACTGGGGAGAAAACAGGCACACCGCGGGAGCAGACCCAGTCCGGTCCGCCCCTCTAGGACCCGGAGACCTAGGCCGGGTGACAAACCCGTGGCGCTACCAGACTTCACTGAGAGAGAACGAGGGGAGAGACAGGGAGGGTAGGACGGAGGGAAGTGAGAGGGAGAGCCACAGAGAGAGAGAGGGCGAAAGGGGGGGGGAGAACGAGAGGGAGAGGGAGAGGGAGAGGGAGGGTGGGGCGGGGACACGGACGGACGGACGGACAGGCAGACAGACAGACAGACAGACTGTGTCGGTAAGAGAGGGCCGGGGAGCCTGGGAATAAGCCAGGCAGTACCCTGAACAACAGCTGGGAGACATTTGTGGAGATGCTTGCCACAGCAGCTGGCATCCTGGGATCCACGGGCCCCAAAGCAAGGCCCTGGCCACTTCCAAGAGCAGCCCAGGCAGCCCGGTATGGCGCCAGGCCAGGAACCGAGCGCTGCCTGGGGCATGTCCTTCCACGCTAGACGCCCCGCGTGGGACTTTGAATGACATGTGCCCCGTGGACTGACTGGTGTGTCCTGAAGGCCTGGTCCCCAGCTGGCGGCAACTGGGGAGGCGGAGCCTTGCTGCAGGAGATGTGTGGCTGGCGCCCTGGCGGGCTTTGGGAATCTCACAGGCCGGCCGCCCCCTTGCCAGAGCTGAGCTCATTCCCTCTCTCTCTGTCTGGCTGTTTTCTGGCCGCTGCCCTGGCAAGAAGGGACGCCCAGCCTCCGCTCTGCCACCCTTTGCCTTTCCCTGCCTGCCTGCCTGCCTGCCTGCCCCATCAGCGATGAACCTCCCCCCGGAGACCGTTAGTCACCCAGGATCAAGCCTTTCCCTTTCCTGCCATCTGCTGCTTCGGGCCGGGTGTTGGGTCCCGGCACCGAGCAGGAGAGAGAGCGAGAGTGAGACAGACAGACAGAAGGGCAGGGCGAGTGAGCGGCAGGCCGACCGACCGAGAGGCAGAGAGAGAGAGAGAAAGGGAGAAAGAGACCAGAAAGCTACTACGTCAGGGGCCAATCACAGTCAAGACACGGGTTTTGTGGGCGGGGCTTGAGGCTGGGGAGAGACTGGAGGCCAGGGCTCTGGGCGGGTGGCCGGTGGCGGGGCCTGTGGCCATCGGGGATCCCTGGGGTCGGTGTGAGGGTGATGTCGGGGCGTCTGGGCGTCTCCCGTGACTCCTGGGAGCGGGCTGGCGGGCGGCAGGCGAGGCAGGGGCCGGCCGAGGCGCGCTGCATGCGCCCCGCCTGGCGTCAGGGGCCGTGCAGGCTCTTGAGGCGCCAGAGTGCGGGTGTGAGCGTCTACGGCCATACCACCCTGAACGCGCCCGATCTCGTCTGATCTCGGAAGCTAAGCAGGGTCGGGCCTGGTTAGTACTTGGATGGGAGACCGCCTGGGAATACCGGGTGCTGTAGGCTTTTTGCCTACTTCCGCAGGCTTTTTGCCTACTGCATGCACGCGCACCCAGCACCCACCCTCCCTCCTCGCCCAAGGGACAAGGACCAAGATGCAAGGGGGCCAAGGCCTCCAGGCCGCCCCTCGCTCGGTGGGTAGGTCCGCCGGCCGGGGCGGTGCTCGCTCGGTGGACGGGTGGGTGGCTGCGTGCGTCCGTGGGCCGTGTCCCTTGCTCCGCGGTCCTCCGAGCCAGCCGCTGAAGGTGTCCGCCCTTTGCTGTCCGGCTCCGGGCTCGGCTCACACGGCTCCCTGGCCTCCTCCTCCTCCTCCTCCTCCTCCTCCTCCTCTTCGTCTACCTCTTCAGTGCTTCAGCCGGCACAAACTCTCAGAAGGGGGCCAACAGCTCTCTGGAAATGCACTCAACCTCGCACATTGCAGGTCCATAACCCTCTTATCCCCCGACCACAGTGCACGTCGGGGCCTTGCCCAACACACTCGAGGCCTTGGCCAGACTCGGAGGAGCCCCAGGCCTCCCGTTCACAGGACAGGTGCCCCTCCAATGGCACTGGGGAGAAAACAGGCACACCGCGGGAGCAGACCCAGTCCGGTCCGCCCCTCTAGGACCCGGAGACCTAGGCCGGGTGACAAACCCGTGGCGCTACCAGACTTCACTGAGAGAGAACGAGGGGAGAGACAGGGAGGGTAGGACGGAGGGAAGTGAGAGGGAGAGCCACAGAGAGAGAGAGGGCGAAAGGGGGGGGGGGAGAACGAGAGGGAGAGGGAGAGGGAGAGGGAGGGTGGGGCGGGGACACGGACGGACGGACGGACAGGCAGACAGACAGACAGACAGACTGTGTCGGTAAGAGAGGGCCGGGGAGCCTGGGAATAAGCCAGGCAGTACCCTGAACAACAGCTGGGAGACATTTGTGGAGATGCTTGCCACAGCAGCTGGCATCCTGGGATCCACGGGCCCCAAAGCAAGGCCCTGGCCACTTCCAAGAGCAGCCCAGGCAGCCCGGTATGGCGCCAGGCCAGGAACCGAGCGCTGCCTGGGGCATGTCCTTCCACGCTAGACGCCCCGCGTGGGACTTTGAATGACATGTGCCCCGTGGACTGACTGGTGTGTCCTGAAGGCCTGGTCCCCAGCTGGCGGCAACTGGGGAGGCGGAGCCTTGCTGCAGGAGATGTGTGGCTGGCGCCCTGGCGGGCTTTGGGAATCTCACAGGCCGGCCGCCCCCTTGCCAGAGCTGAGCTCATTCCCTCTCTCTCTGTCTGGCTGTTTTCTGGCCGCTGCCCTGGCAAGAAGGGACGCCCAGCCTCCGCTCTGCCACCCTTTGCCTTTCCCTGCCTGCCTGCCTGCCTGCCTGCCCCATCAGCGATGAACCTCCCCCCGGAGACCGTTAGTCACCCAGGATCAAGCCTTTCCCTTTCCTGCCATCTGCTGCTTCGGGCCGGGTGTTGGGTCCCGGCACCGAGCAGGAGAGAGAGCGAGAGTGAGACAGACAGACAGAAGGGCAGGGCGAGTGAGCGGCAGGCCGACCGACCGAGAGGCAGAGAGAGAGAGAGAAAGGGAGAAAGAGACCAGAAAGCTACTACGTCAGGGGCCAATCACAGTCAAGACACGGGTTTTGTGGGCGGGGCTTGAGGCTGGGGAGAGACTGGAGGCCAGGGCTCTGGGCGGGTGGCCGGTGGCGGGGCCTGTGGCCATCGGGGATCCCTGGGGTCGGTGTGAGGGTGATGTCGGGGCGTCTGGGCGTCTCCCGTGACTCCTGGGAGCGGGCTGGCGGGCGGCAGGCGAGGCAGGGGCCGGCCGAGGCGCGCTGCATGCGCCCCGCCTGGCGTCAGGGGCCGTGCAGGCTCTTGAGGCGCCAGAGTGCGGGTGTGAGCGTCTACGGCCATACCACCCTGAACGCGCCCGATCTCGTCTGATCTCGGAAGCTAAGCAGGGTCGGGCCTGGTTAGTACTTGGATGGGAGACCGCCTGGGAATACCGGGTGCTGTAGGCTTTTTGCCTACTTCCGCAGGCTTTTTGCCTACTGCATGCACGCGCACCCAGCACCCACCCTCCCTCCTCGCCCAAGGGACAAGGACCAAGATGCAAGGGGGCCAAGGCCTCCAGGCCGCCCCTCGCTCGGTGGGTAGGTCCGCCGGCCGGGGCGGTGCTCGCTCGGTGGACGGGTGGGTGGCTGCGTGCGTCCGTGGGCCGTGTCCCTTGCTCCGCGGTCCTCCGAGCCAGCCGCTGAAGGTGTCCGCCCTTTGCTGTCCGGCTCCGGGCTCGGCTCACACGGCTCCCTGGCCTCCTCCTCCTCCTCCTCCTCCTCCTCCTCCTCCTCCTCCTCCTCCTCCTCCTCCTCTTCGTCTACCTCTTCAGTGCTTCAGCCGGCACAAACTCTCAGAAGGGGGCCAACAGCTCTCTGGAAATGCACTCAACCTCGCACATTGCAGGTCCATAACCCTCTTATCCCCCGACCACAGTGCACGTCGGGGCCTTGCCCAACACACTCGAGGCCTTGGCCAGACTCGGAGGAGCCCCAGGCCTCCCGTTCACAGGACAGGTGCCCCTCCAATGGCACTGGGGAGAAAACAGGCACACCGCGGGAGCAGACCCAGTCCGGTCCGCCCCTCTAGGACCCGGAGACCTAGGCCGGGTGACAAACCCGTGGCGCTACCAGACTTCACTGAGAGAGAACGAGGGGAGAGACAGGGAGGGTAGGACGGAGGGAAGTGAGAGGGAGAGCCACAGAGAGAGAGAGGGCGAAAGGGGGGGGGAGAACGAGAGGGAGAGGGAGAGGGAGAGGGAGGGTGGGGCGGGGACACGGACGGACGGACGGACAGGCAGACAGACAGACAGACAGACTGTGTCGGTAAGAGAGGGCCGGGGAGCCTGGGAATAAGCCAGGCAGTACCCTGAACAACAGCTGGGAGACATTTGTGGAGATGCTTGCCACAGCAGCTGGCATCCTGGGATCCACGGGCCCCAAAGCAAGGCCCTGGCCACTTCCAAGAGCAGCCCAGGCAGCCCGGTATGGCGCCAGGCCAGGAACCGAGCGCTGCCTGGGGCATGTCCTTCCACGCTAGACGCCCCGCGTGGGACTTTGAATGACATGTGCCCCGTGGACTGACTGGTGTGTCCTGAAGGCCTGGTCCCCAGCTGGCGGCAACTGGGGAGGCGGAGCCTTGCTGCAGGAGATGTGTGGCTGGCGCCCTGGCGGGCTTTGGGAATCTCACAGGCCGGCCGCCCCCTTGCCAGAGCTGAGCTCATTCCCTCTCTCTCTGTCTGGCTGTTTTCTGGCCGCTGCCCTGGCAAGAAGGGACGCCCAGCCTCCGCTCTGCCACCCTTTGCCTTTCCCTGCCTGCCTGCCTGCCTGCCTGCCCCATCAGCGATGAACCTCCCCCCGGAGACCGTTAGTCACCCAGGATCAAGCCTTTCCCTTTCCTGCCATCTGCTGCTTCGGGCCGGGTGTTGGGTCCCGGCACCGAGCAGGAGAGAGAGCGAGAGTGAGACAGACAGACAGAAGGGCAGGGCGAGTGAGCGGCAGGCCGACCGACCGAGAGGCAGAGAGAGAGAGAGAAAGGGAGAAAGAGACCAGAAAGCTACTACGTCAGGGGCCAATCACAGTCAAGACACGGGTTTTGTGGGCGGGGCTTGAGGCTGGGGAGAGACTGGAGGCCAGGGCTCTGGGCGGGTGGCCGGTGGCGGGGCCTGTGGCCATCGGGGATCCCTGGGGTCGGTGTGAGGGTGATGTCGGGGCGTCTGGGCGTCTCCCGTGACTCCTGGGAGCGGGCTGGCGGGCGGCAGGCGAGGCAGGGGCCGGCCGAGGCGCGCTGCATGCGCCCCGCCTGGCGTCAGGGGCCGTGCAGGCTCTTGAGGCGCCAGAGTGCGGGTGTGAGCGTCTACGGCCATACCACCCTGAACGCGCCCGATCTCGTCTGATCTCGGAAGCTAAGCAGGGTCGGGCCTGGTTAGTACTTGGATGGGAGACCGCCTGGGAATACCGGGTGCTGTAGGCTTTTTGCCTACTTCCGCAGGCTTTTTGCCTACTGCATGCACGCGCACCCAGCACCCACCCTCCCTCCTCGCCCAAGGGACAAGGACCAAGATGCAAGGGGGCCAAGGCCTCCAGGCCGCCCCTCGCTCGGTGGGTAGGTCCGCCGGCCGGGGCGGTGCTCGCTCGGTGGACGGGTGGGTGGCTGCGTGCGTCCGTGGGCCGTGTCCCTTGCTCCGCGGTCCTCCGAGCCAGCCGCTGAAGGTGTCCGCCCTTTGCTGTCCGGCTCCGGGCTCGGCTCACACGGCTCCCTGGCCTCCTCCTCCTCCTCCTCCTCCTCCTCCTCCTCCTCCTCCTCCTCTTCGTCTACCTCTTCAGAGCTTCAGCCGGCACAAACTCTCAGAAGGGGGCCAACAGCTCTCTGGAAATGCACTCAACCTCGCACATTGCAGGTCCATAACCCTCTTATCCCCCGACCACAGTGCACGTCGGGGCCTTGCCCAACACACTCGAGGCCTTGGCCAGACTCGGAGGAGCCCCAGGCCTCCCGTTCACAGGACAGGTGCCCCTCCAATGGCACTGGGGAGAAAACAGGCACACCGCGGGAGCAGACCCAGTCCGGTCCGCCCCTCTAGGACCCGGAGACCTAGGCCGGGTGACAAACCCGTGGCGCTACCAGACTTCACTGAGAGAGAACGAGGGGAGAGACAGGGAGGGTAGGACGGAGGGAAGTGAGAGGGAGAGCCACAGAGAGAGAGAGGGCGAAAGGGGGGGGGGAGAACGAGAGGGAGAGGGAGAGGGAGAGGGAGGGTGGGGCGGGGACACGGACGGACGGACGGACAGGCAGACAGACAGACAGACAGACTGTGTCGGTAAGAGAGGGCCGGGGAGCCTGGGAATAAGCCAGGCAGTACCCTGAACAACAGCTGGGAGACATTTGTGGAGATGCTTGCCACAGCAGCTGGCATCCTGGGATCCACGGGCCCCAAAGCAAGGCCCTGGCCACTTCCAAGAGCAGCCCAGGCAGCCCGGTATGGCGCCAGGCCAGGAACCGAGCGCTGCCTGGGGCATGTCCTTCCACGCTAGACGCCCCGCGTGGGACTTTGAATGACATGTGCCCCGTGGACTGACTGGTGTGTCCTGAAGGCCTGGTCCCCAGCTGGCGGCAACTGGGGAGGCGGAGCCTTGCTGCAGGAGATGTGTGGCTGGCGCCCTGGCGGGCTTTGGGAATCTCACAGGCCGGCCGCCCCCTTGCCAGAGCTGAGCTCATTCCCTCTCTCTCTGTCTGGCTGTTTTCTGGCCGCTGCCCTGGCAAGAAGGGACGCCCAGCCTCCGCTCTGCCACCCTTTGCCTTTCCCTGCCTGCCTGCCTGCCTGCCTGCCCCATCAGCGATGAACCTCCCCCCGGAGACCGTTAGTCACCCAGGATCAAGCCTTTCCCTTTCCTGCCATCTGCTGCTTCGGGCCGGGTGTTGGGTCCCGGCACCGAGCAGGAGAGAGAGCGAGAGTGAGACAGACAGACAGAAGGGCAGGGCGAGTGAGCGGCAGGCCGACCGACCGAGAGGCAGAGAGAGAGAGAGAAAGGGAGAAAGAGACCAGAAAGCTACTACGTCAGGGGCCAATCACAGTCAAGACACGGGTTTTGTGGGCGGGGCTTGAGGCTGGGGAGAGACTGGAGGCCAGGGCTCTGGGCGGGTGGCCGGTGGCGGGGCCTGTGGCCATCGGGGATCCCTGGGGTCGGTGTGAGGGTGATGTCGGGGCGTCTGGGCGTCTCCCGTGACTCCTGGGAGCGGGCTGGCGGGCGGCAGGCGAGGCAGGGGCCGGCCGAGGCGCGCTGCATGCGCCCCGCCTGGCGTCAGGGGCCGTGCAGGCTCTTGAGGCGCCAGAGTGCGGGTGTGAGCGTCTACGGCCATACCACCCTGAACGCGCCCGATCTCGTCTGATCTCGGAAGCTAAGCAGGGTCGGGCCTGGTTAGTACTTGGATGGGAGACCGCCTGGGAATACCGGGTGCTGTAGGCTTTTTGCCTACTTCCGCAGGCTTTTTGCCTACTGCATGCACGCGCACCCAGCACCCACCCTCCCTCCTCGCCCAAGGGACAAGGACCAAGATGCAAGGGGGCCAAGGCCTCCAGGCCGCCCCTCGCTCGGTGGGTAGGTCCGCCGGCCGGGGCGGTGCTCGCTCGGTGGACGGGTGGGTGGCTGCGTGCGTCCGTGGGCCGTGTCCCTTGCTCCGCGGTCCTCCGAGCCAGCCGCTGAAGGTGTCCGCCCTTTGCTGTCCGGCTCCGGGCTCGGCTCACACGGCTCCCTGGCCTCCTCCTCCTCCTCCTCCTCCTCCTCCTCCTCTTCGTCTACCTCTTCAGTGCTTCAGCCGGCACAAACTCTCAGAAGGGGGCCAACAGCTCTCTGGAAATGCACTCAACCTCGCACATTGCAGGTCCATAACCCTCTTATCCCCCGACCACAGTGCACGTCGGGGCCTTGCCCAACACACTCGAGGCCTTGGCCAGACTCGGAGGAGCCCCAGGCCTCCCGTTCACAGGACAGGTGCCCCTCCAATGGCACTGGGGAGAAAACAGGCACACCGCGGGAGCAGACCCAGTCCGGTCCGCCCCTCTAGGACCCGGAGACCTAGGCCGGGTGACAAACCCGTGGCGCTACCAGACTTCACTGAGAGAGAACGAGGGGAGAGACAGGGAGGGTAGGACGGAGGGAAGTGAGAGGGAGAGCCACAGAGAGAGAGAGGGCGAAAGGGGGGGGGAGAACGAGAGGGAGAGGGAGAGGGAGAGGGAGGGTGGGGCGGGGACACGGACGGACGGACGGACAGGCAGACAGACAGACAGACAGACTGTGTCGGTAAGAGAGGGCCGGGGAGCCTGGGAATAAGCCAGGCAGTACCCTGAACAACAGCTGGGAGACATTTGTGGAGATGCTTGCCACAGCAGCTGGCATCCTGGGATCCACGGGCCCCAAAGCAAGGCCCTGGCCACTTCCAAGAGCAGCCCAGGCAGCCCGGTATGGCGCCAGGCCAGGAACCGAGCGCTGCCTGGGGCATGTCCTTCCACGCTAGACGCCCCGCGTGGGACTTTGAATGACATGTGCCCCGTGGACTGACTGGTGTGTCCTGAAGGCCTGGTCCCCAGCTGGCGGCAACTGGGGAGGCGGAGCCTTGCTGCAGGAGATGTGTGGCTGGCGCCCTGGCGGGCTTTGGGAATCTCACAGGCCGGCCGCCCCCTTGCCAGAGCTGAGCTCATTCCCTCTCTCTCTGTCTGGCTGTTTTCTGGCCGCTGCCCTGGCAAGAAGGGACGCCCAGCCTCCGCTCTGCCACCCTTTGCCTTTCCCTGCCTGCCTGCCTGCCTGCCTGCCCCATCAGCGATGAACCTCCCCCCGGAGACCGTTAGTCACCCAGGATCAAGCCTTTCCCTTTCCTGCCATCTGCTGCTTCGGGCCGGGTGTTGGGTCCCGGCACCGAGCAGGAGAGAGAGCGAGAGTGAGACAGACAGACAGAAGGGCAGGGCGAGTGAGCGGCAGGCCGACCGACCGAGAGGCAGAGAGAGAGAGAGAAAGGGAGAAAGAGACCAGAAAGCTACTACGTCAGGGGCCAATCACAGTCAAGACACGGGTTTTGTGGGCGGGGCTTGAGGCTGGGGAGAGACTGGAGGCCAGGGCTCTGGGCGGGTGGCCGGTGGCGGGGCCTGTGGCCATCGGGGATCCCTGGGGTCGGTGTGAGGGTGATGTCGGGGCGTCTGGGCGTCTCCCGTGACTCCTGGGAGCGGGCTGGCGGGCGGCAGGCGAGGCAGGGGCCGGCCGAGGCGCGCTGCATGCGCCCCGCCTGGCGTCAGGGGCCGTGCAGGCTCTTGAGGCGCCAGAGTGCGGGTGTGAGCGTCTACGGCCATACCACCCTGAACGCGCCCGATCTCGTCTGATCTCGGAAGCTAAGCAGGGTCGGGCCTGGTTAGTACTTGGATGGGAGACCGCCTGGGAATACCGGGTGCTGTAGGCTTTTTGCCTACTTCCGCAGGCTTTTTGCCTACTGCATGCACGCGCACCCAGCACCCACCCTCCCTCCTCGCCCAAGGGACAAGGACCAAGATGCAAGGGGGCCAAGGCCTCCAGGCCGCCCCTCGCTCGGTGGGTAGGTCCGCCGGCCGGGGCGGTGCTCGCTCGGTGGACGGGTGGGTGGCTGCGTGCGTCCGTGGGCCGTGTCCCTTGCTCCGCGGTCCTCCGAGCCAGCCGCTGAAGGTGTCCGCCCTTTGCTGTCCGGCTCCGGGCTCGGCTCACACGGCTCCCTGGCCTCCTCCTCCTCCTCCTCCTCCTCCTCCTCCTCCTCCTCCTCCTCCTCCTCCTCCTCCTCCTCCTCTTCGTCTACCTCTTCAGTGCTTCAGCCGGCACAAACTCTCAGAAGGGGGCCAACAGCTCTCTGGAAATGCACTCAACCTCGCACATTGCAGGTCCATAACCCTCTTATCCCCCGACCACAGTGCACGTCGGGGCCTTGCCCAACACACTCGAGGCCTTGGCCAGACTCGGAGGAGCCCCAGGCCTCCCGTTCACAGGACAGGTGCCCCTCCAATGGCACTGGGGAGAAAACAGGCACACCGCGGGAGCAGACCCAGTCCGGTCCGCCCCTCTAGGACCCGGAGACCTAGGCCGGGTGACAAACCCGTGGCGCTACCAGACTTCACTGAGAGAGAACGAGGGGAGAGACAGGGAGGGTAGGACGGAGGGAAGTGAGAGGGAGAGCCACAGAGAGAGAGAGGGCGAAAGGGGGGGGGAGAACGAGAGGGAGAGGGAGAGGGAGAGGGAGGGTGGGGCGGGGACACGGACGGACGGACGGACAGGCAGACAGACAGACAGACAGACTGTGTCGGTAAGAGAGGGCCGGGGAGCCTGGGAATAAGCCAGGCAGTACCCTGAACAACAGCTGGGAGACATTTGTGGAGATGCTTGCCACAGCAGCTGGCATCCTGGGATCCACGGGCCCCAAAGCAAGGCCCTGGCCACTTCCAAGAGCAGCCCAGGCAGCCCGGTATGGCGCCAGGCCAGGAACCGAGCGCTGCCTGGGGCATGTCCTTCCACGCTAGACGCCCCGCGTGGGACTTTGAATGACATGTGCCCCGTGGACTGACTGGTGTGTCCTGAAGGCCTGGTCCCCAGCTGGCGGCAACTGGGGAGGCGGAGCCTTGCTGCAGGAGATGTGTGGCTGGCGCCCTGGCGGGCTTTGGGAATCTCACAGGCCGGCCGCCCCCTTGCCAGAGCTGAGCTCATTCCCTCTCTCTCTGTCTGGCTGTTTTCTGGCCGCTGCCCTGGCAAGAAGGGACGCCCAGCCTCCGCTCTGCCACCCTTTGCCTTTCCCTGCCTGCCTGCCTGCCTGCCTGCCCCATCAGCGATGAACCTCCCCCCGGAGACCGTTAGTCACCCAGGATCAAGCCTTTCCCTTTCCTGCCATCTGCTGCTTCGGGCCGGGTGTTGGGTCCCGGCACCGAGCAGGAGAGAGAGCGAGAGTGAGACAGACAGACAGAAGGGCAGGGCGAGTGAGCGGCAGGCCGACCGACCGAGAGGCAGAGAGAGAGAGAGAAAGGGAGAAAGAGACCAGAAAGCTACTACGTCAGGGGCCAATCACAGTCAAGACACGGGTTTTGTGGGCGGGGCTTGAGGCTGGGGAGAGACTGGAGGCCAGGGCTCTGGGCGGGTGGCCGGTGGCGGGGCCTGTGGCCATCGGGGATCCCTGGGGTCGGTGTGAGGGTGATGTCGGGGCGTCTGGGCGTCTCCCGTGACTCCTGGGAGCGGGCTGGCGGGCGGCAGGCGAGGCAGGGGCCGGCCGAGGCGCGCTGCATGCGCCCCGCCTGGCGTCAGGGGCCGTGCAGGCTCTTGAGGCGCCAGAGTGCGGGTGTGAGCGTCTACGGCCATACCACCCTGAACGCGCCCGATCTCGTCTGATCTCGGAAGCTAAGCAGGGTCGGGCCTGGTTAGTACTTGGATGGGAGACCGCCTGGGAATACCGGGTGCTGTAGGCTTTTTGCCTACTTCCGCAGGCTTTTTGCCTACTGCATGCACGCGCACCCAGCACCCACCCTCCCTCCTCGCCCAAGGGACAAGGACCAAGATGCAAGGGGGCCAAGGCCTCCAGGCCGCCCCTCGCTCGGTGGGTAGGTCCGCCGGCCGGGGCGGTGCTCGCTCGGTGGACGGGTGGGTGGCTGCGTGCGTCCGTGGGCCGTGTCCCTTGCTCCGCGGTCCTCCGAGCCAGCCGCTGAAGGTGTCCGCCCTTTGCTGTCCGGCTCCGGGCTCGGCTCACACGGCTCCCTGGCCTCCTCCTCCTCCTCCTCCTCCTCCTCCTCCTCCTCCTCCTCCTCCTCCTCCTCCTCCTCCTCCTCTTCGTCTACCTCTTCAGTGCTTCAGCCGGCACAAACTCTCAGAAGGGGGCCAACAGCTCTCTGGAAATGCACTCAACCTCGCACATTGCAGGTCCATAACCCTCTTATCCCCCGACCACAGTGCACGTCGGGGCCTTGCCCAACACACTCGAGGCCTTGGCCAGACTCGGAGGAGCCCCAGGCCTCCCGTTCACAGGACAGGTGCCCCTCCAATGGCACTGGGGAGAAAACAGGCACACCGCGGGAGCAGACCCAGTCCGGTCCGCCCCTCTAGGACCCGGAGACCTAGGCCGGGTGACAAACCCGTGGCGCTACCAGACTTCACTGAGAGAGAACGAGGGGAGAGACAGGGAGGGTAGGACGGAGGGAAGTGAGAGGGAGAGCCACAGAGAGAGAGAGGGCGAAAGGGGGGGGGAGAACGAGAGGGAGAGGGAGAGGGAGAGGGAGGGTGGGGCGGGGACACGGACGGACGGACGGACAGGCAGACAGACAGACAGACAGACTGTGTCGGTAAGAGAGGGCCGGGGAGCCTGGGAATAAGCCAGGCAGTACCCTGAACAACAGCTGGGAGACATTTGTGGAGATGCTTGCCACAGCAGCTGGCATCCTGGGATCCACGGGCCCCAAAGCAAGGCCCTGGCCACTTCCAAGAGCAGCCCAGGCAGCCCGGTATGGCGCCAGGCCAGGAACCGAGCGCTGCCTGGGGCATGTCCTTCCACGCTAGACGCCCCGCGTGGGACTTTGAATGACATGTGCCCCGTGGACTGACTGGTGTGTCCTGAAGGCCTGGTCCCCAGCTGGCGGCAACTGGGGAGGCGGAGCCTTGCTGCAGGAGATGTGTGGCTGGCGCCCTGGCGGGCTTTGGGAATCTCACAGGCCGGCCGCCCCCTTGCCAGAGCTGAGCTCATTCCCTCTCTCTCTGTCTGGCTGTTTTCTGGCCGCTGCCCTGGCAAGAAGGGACGCCCAGCCTCCGCTCTGCCACCCTTTGCCTTTCCCTGCCTGCCTGCCTGCCTGCCTGCCCCATCAGCGATGAACCTCCCCCCGGAGACCGTTAGTCACCCAGGATCAAGCCTTTCCCTTTCCTGCCATCTGCTGCTTCGGGCCGGGTGTTGGGTCCCGGCACCGAGCAGGAGAGAGAGCGAGAGTGAGACAGACAGACAGAAGGGCAGGGCGAGTGAGCGGCAGGCCGACCGACCGAGAGGCAGAGAGAGAGAGAGAAAGGGAGAAAGAGACCAGAAAGCTACTACGTCAGGGGCCAATCACAGTCAAGACACGGGTTTTGTGGGCGGGGCTTGAGGCTGGGGAGAGACTGGAGGCCAGGGCTCTGGGCGGGTGGCCGGTGGCGGGGCCTGTGGCCATCGGGGATCCCTGGGGTCGGTGTGAGGGTGATGTCGGGGCGTCTGGGCGTCTCCCGTGACTCCTGGGAGCGGGCTGGCGGGCGGCAGGCGAGGCAGGGGCCGGCCGAGGCGCGCTGCATGCGCCCCGCCTGGCGTCAGGGGCCGTGCAGGCTCTTGAGGCGCCAGAGTGCGGGTGTGAGCGTCTACGGCCATACCACCCTGAACGCGCCCGATCTCGTCTGATCTCGGAAGCTAAGCAGGGTCGGGCCTGGTTAGTACTTGGATGGGAGACCGCCTGGGAATACCGGGTGCTGTAGGCTTTTTGCCTACTTCCGCAGGCTTTTTGCCTACTGCATGCACGCGCACCCAGCACCCACCCTCCCTCCTCGCCCAAGGGACAAGGACCAAGATGCAAGGGGGCCAAGGCCTCCAGGCCGCCCCTCGCTCGGTGGGTAGGTCCGCCGGCCGGGGCGGTGCTCGCTCGGTGGACGGGTGGGTGGCTGCGTGCGTCCGTGGGCCGTGTCCCTTGCTCCGCGGTCCTCCGAGCCAGCCGCTGAAGGTGTCCGCCCTTTGCTGTCCGGCTCCGGGCTCGGCTCACACGGCTCCCTGGCCTCCTCCTCCTCCTCCTCCTCCTCCTCCTCCTCTTCGTCTACCTCTTCAGTGCTTCAGCCGGCACAAACTCTCAGAAGGGGGCCAACAGCTCTCTGGAAATGCACTCAACCTCGCACATTGCAGGTCCATAACCCTCTTATCCCCCGACCACAGTGCACGTCGGGGCCTTGCCCAACACACTCGAGGCCTTGGCCAGACTCGGAGGAGCCCCAGGCCTCCCGTTCACAGGACAGGTGCCCCTCCAATGGCACTGGGGAGAAAACAGGCACACCGCGGGAGCAGACCCAGTCCGGTCCGCCCCTCTAGGACCCGGAGACCTAGGCCGGGTGACAAACCCGTGGCGCTACCAGACTTCACTGAGAGAGAACGAGGGGAGAGACAGGGAGGGTAGGACGGAGGGAAGTGAGAGGGAGAGCCACAGAGAGAGAGAGGGCGAAAGGGGGGGGGAGAACGAGAGGGAGAGGGAGAGGGAGAGGGAGGGTGGGGCGGGGACACGGACGGACGGACGGACAGGCAGACAGACAGACAGACAGACTGTGTCGGTAAGAGAGGGCCGGGGAGCCTGGGAATAAGCCAGGCAGTACCCTGAACAACAGCTGGGAGACATTTGTGGAGATGCTTGCCACAGCAGCTGGCATCCTGGGATCCACGGGCCCCAAAGCAAGGCCCTGGCCACTTCCAAGAGCAGCCCAGGCAGCCCGGTATGGCGCCAGGCCAGGAACCGAGCGCTGCCTGGGGCATGTCCTTCCACGCTAGACGCCCCGCGTGGGACTTTGAATGACATGTGCCCCGTGGACTGACTGGTGTGTCCTGAAGGCCTGGTCCCCAGCTGGCGGCAACTGGGGAGGCGGAGCCTTGCTGCAGGAGATGTGTGGCTGGCGCCCTGGCAGGCTTTGGGAATCTCACAGGCCGGCCGCCCCCTTGCCAGAGCTGAGCTCATTCCCTCTCTCTCTGTCTGGCTGTTTTCTGGCCGCTGCCCTGGCAAGAAGGGACGCCCAGCCTCCGCTCTGCCACCCTTTGCCTTTCCCTGCCTGCCTGCCTGCCTGCCTGCCCCATCAGCGATGAACCTCCCCCCGGAGACCGTTAGTCACCCAGGATCAAGCCTTTCCCTTTCCTGCCATCTGCTGCTTCGGGCCGGGTGTTGGGTCCCGGCACCGAGCAGGAGAGAGAGCGAGAGTGAGACAGACAGACAGAAGGGCAGGGCGAGTGAGCGGCAGGCCGACCGACCGAGAGGCAGAGAGAGAGAGAGAAAGGGAGAAAGAGACCAGAAAGCTACTACGTCAGGGGCCAATCACAGTCAAGACACGGGTTTTGTGGGCGGGGCTTGAGGCTGGGGAGAGACTGGAGGCCAGGGCTCTGGGCGGGTGGCCGGTGGCGGGGCCTGTGGCCATCGGGGATCCCTGGGGTCGGTGTGAGGGTGATGTCGGGGCGTCTGGGCGTCTCCCGTGACTCCTGGGAGCGGGCTGGCGGGCGGCAGGCGAGGCAGGGGCCGGCCGAGGCGCGCTGCATGCGCCCCGCCTGGCGTCAGGGGCCGTGCAGGCTCTTGAGGCGCCAGAGTGCGGGTGTGAGCGTCTACGGCCATACCACCCTGAACGCGCCCGATCTCGTCTGATCTCGGAAGCTAAGCAGGGTCGGGCCTGGTTAGTACTTGGATGGGAGACCGCCTGGGAATACCGGGTGCTGTAGGCTTTTTGCCTACTTCCGCAGGCTTTTTGCCTACTGCATGCACGCGCACCCAGCACCCACCCTCCCTCCTCGCCCAAGGGACAAGGACCAAGATGCAAGGGGGCCAAGGCCTCCAGGCCGCCCCTCGCTCGGTGGGTAGGTCCGCCGGCCGGGGCGGTGCTCGCTCGGTGGACGGGTGGGTGGCTGCGTGCGTCCGTGGGCCGTGTCCCTTGCTCCGCGGTCCTCCGAGCCAGCCGCTGAAGGTGTCCGCCCTTTGCTGTCCGGCTCCGGGCTCGGCTCACACGGCTCCCTGGCCTCCTCCTCCTCCTCCTCCTCCTCCTCCTCCTCCTCCTCCTCCTCCTCCTCCTCCTCCTCCTCTTCGTCTACCTCTTCAGTGCTTCAGCCGGCACAAACTCTCAGAAGGGGGCCAACAGCTCTCTGGAAATGCACTCAACCTCGCACATTGCAGGTCCATAACCCTCTTATCCCCCGACCACAGTGCACGTCGGGGCCTTGCCCAACACACTCGAGGCCTTGGCCAGACTCGGAGGAGCCCCAGGCCTCCCGTTCACAGGACAGGTGCCCCTCCAATGGCACTGGGGAGAAAACAGGCACACCGCGGGAGCAGACCCAGTCCGGTCCGCCCCTCTAGGACCCGGAGACCTAGGCCGGGTGACAAACCCGTGGCGCTACCAGACTTCACTGAGAGAGAACGAGGGGAGAGACAGGGAGGGTAGGACGGAGGGAAGTGAGAGGGAGAGCCACAGAGAGAGAGAGGGCGAAAGGGGGGGGGGAGAACGAGAGGGAGAGGGAGAGGGAGAGGGAGGGTGGGGCGGGGACACGGACGGACGGACGGACAGGCAGACAGACAGACAGACAGACTGTGTCGGTAAGAGAGGGCCGGGGAGCCTGGGAATAAGCCAGGCAGTACCCTGAACAACAGCTGGGAGACATTTGTGGAGATGCTTGCCACAGCAGCTGGCATCCTGGGATCCACGGGCCCCAAAGCAAGGCCCTGGCCACTTCCAAGAGCAGCCCAGGCAGCCCGGTATGGCGCCAGGCCAGGAACCGAGCGCTGCCTGGGGCATGTCCTTCCACGCTAGACGCCCCGCGTGGGACTTTGAATGACATGTGCCCCGTGGACTGACTGGTGTGTCCTGAAGGCCTGGTCCCCAGCTGGCGGCAACTGGGGAGGCGGAGCCTTGCTGCAGGAGATGTGTGGCTGGCGCCCTGGCGGGCTTTGGGAATCTCACAGGCCGGCCGCCCCCTTGCCAGAGCTGAGCTCATTCCCTCTCTCTCTGTCTGGCTGTTTTCTGGCCGCTGCCCTGGCAAGAAGGGACGCCCAGCCTCCGCTCTGCCACCCTTTGCCTTTCCCTGCCTGCCTGCCTGCCTGCCTGCCCCATCAGCGATGAACCTCCCCCCGGAGACCGTTAGTCACCCAGGATCAAGCCTTTCCCTTTCCTGCCATCTGCTGCTTCGGGCCGGGTGTTGGGTCCCGGCACCGAGCAGGAGAGAGAGCGAGAGTGAGACAGACAGACAGAAGGGCAGGGCGAGTGAGCGGCAGGCCGACCGACCGAGAGGCAGAGAGAGAGAGAGAAAGGGAGAAAGAGACCAGAAAGCTACTACGTCAGGGGCCAATCACAGTCAAGACACGGGTTTTGTGGGCGGGGCTTGAGGCTGGGGAGAGACTGGAGGCCAGGGCTCTGGGCGGGTGGCCGGTGGCGGGGCCTGTGGCCATCGGGGATCCCTGGGGTCGGTGTGAGGGTGATGTCGGGGCGTCTGGGCGTCTCCCGTGACTCCTGGGAGCGGGCTGGCGGGCGGCAGGCGAGGCAGGGGCCGGCCGAGGCGCGCTGCATGCGCCCCGCCTGGCGTCAGGGGCCGTGCAGGCTCTTGAGGCGCCAGAGTGCGGGTGTGAGCGTCTACGGCCATACCACCCTGAACGCGCCCGATCTCGTCTGATCTCGGAAGCTAAGCAGGGTCGGGCCTGGTTAGTACTTGGATGGGAGACCGCCTGGGAATACCGGGTGCTGTAGGCTTTTTGCCTACTTCCGCAGGCTTTTTGCCTACTGCATGCACGCGCACCCAGCACCCACCCTCCCTCCTCGCCCAAGGGACAAGGACCAAGATGCAAGGGGGCCAAGGCCTCCAGGCCGCCCCTCGCTCGGTGGGTAGGTCCGCCGGCCGGGGCGGTGCTCGCTCGGTGGACGGGTGGGTGGCTGCGTGCGTCCGTGGGCCGTGTCCCTTGCTCCGCGGTCCTCCGAGCCAGCCGCTGAAGGTGTCCGCCCTTTGCTGTCCGGCTCCGGGCTCGGCTCACACGGCTCCCTGGCCTCCTCCTCCTCCTCCTCCTCCTCCTCCTCCTCCTTCTCCTCCTCCTCCTCCTCCTCCTCCTCCTCTTCGTCTACCTCTTCAGTGCTTCAGCCGGCACAAACTCTCAGAAGGGGGCCAACAGCTCTCTGGAAATGCACTCAACCTCGCACATTGCAGGTCCATAACCCTCTTATCCCCCGACCACAGTGCACGTCGGGGCCTTGCCCAACACACTCGAGGCCTTGGCCAGACTCGGAGGAGCCCCAGGCCTCCCGTTCACAGGACAGGTGCCCCTCCAATGGCACTGGGGAGAAAACAGGCACACCGCGGGAGCAGACCCAGTCCGGTCCGCCCCTCTAGGACCCGGAGACCTAGGCCGGGTGACAAACCCGTGGCGCTACCAGACTTCACTGAGAGAGAACGAGGGGAGAGACAGGGAGGGTAGGACGGAGGGAAGTGAGAGGGAGAGCCACAGAGAGAGAGAGGGCGAAAGGGGGGGGGAGAACGAGAGGGAGAGGGAGAGGGAGAGGGAGGGTGGGGCGGGGACACGGACGGACGGACGGACAGGCAGACAGACAGACAGACAGACTGTGTCGGTAAGAGAGGGCCGGGGAGCCTGGGAATAAGCCAGGCAGTACCCTGAACAACAGCTGGGAGACATTTGTGGAGATGCTTGCCACAGCAGCTGGCATCCTGGGATCCACGGGCCCCAAAGCAAGGCCCTGGCCACTTCCAAGAGCAGCCCAGGCAGCCCGGTATGGCGCCAGGCCAGGAACCGAGCGCTGCCTGGGGCATGTCCTTCCACGCTAGACGCCCCGCGTGGGACTTTGAATGACATGTGCCCCGTGGACTGACTGGTGTGTCCTGAAGGCCTGGTCCCCAGCTGGCGGCAACTGGGGAGGCGGAGCCTTGCTGCAGGAGATGTGTGGCTGGCGCCCTGGCGGGCTTTGGGAATCTCACAGGCCGGCCGCCCCCTTGCCAGAGCTGAGCTCATTCCCTCTCTCTCTGTCTGGCTGTTTTCTGGCCGCTGCCCTGGCAAGAAGGGACGCCCAGCCTCCGCTCTGCCACCCTTTGCCTTTCCCTGCCTGCCTGCCTGCCTGCCTGCCCCATCAGCGATGAACCTCCCCCCGGAGACCGTTAGTCACCCAGGATCAAGCCTTTCCCTTTCCTGCCATCTGCTGCTTCGGGCCGGGTGTTGGGTCCCGGCACCGAGCAGGAGAGAGAGCGAGAGTGAGACAGACAGACAGAAGGGCAGGGCGAGTGAGCGGCAGGCCGACCGACCGAGAGGCAGAGAGAGAGAGAGAAAGGGAGAAAGAGACCAGAAAGCTACTACGTCAGGGGCCAATCACAGTCAAGACACGGGTTTTGTGGGCGGGGCTTGAGGCTGGGGAGAGACTGGAGGCCAGGGCTCTGGGCGGGTGGCCGGTGGCGGGGCCTGTGGCCATCGGGGATCCCTGGGGTCGGTGTGAGGGTGATGTCGGGGCGTCTGGGCGTCTCCCGTGACTCCTGGGAGCGGGCTGGCGGGCGGCAGGCGAGGCAGGGGCCGGCCGAGGCGCGCTGCATGCGCCCCGCCTGGCGTCAGGGGCCGTGCAGGCTCTTGAGGCGCCAGAGTGCGGGTGTGAGCGTCTACGGCCATACCACCCTGAACGCGCCCGATCTCGTCTGATCTCGGAAGCTAAGCAGGGTCGGGCCTGGTTAGTACTTGGATGGGAGACCGCCTGGGAATACCGGGTGCTGTAGGCTTTTTGCCTACTTCCGCAGGCTTTTTGCCTACTGCATGCACGCGCACCCAGCACCCACCCTCCCTCCTCGCCCAAGGGACAAGGACCAAGATGCAAGGGGGCCAAGGCCTCCAGGCCGCCCCTCGCTCGGTGGGTAGGTCCGCCGGCCGGGGCGGTGCTCGCTCGGTGGACGGGTGGGTGGCTGCGTGCGTCCGTGGGCCGTGTCCCTTGCTCCGCGGTCCTCCGAGCCAGCCGCTGAAGGTGTCCGCCCTTTGCTGTCCGGCTCCGGGCTCGGCTCACACGGCTCCCTGGCCTCCTCCTCCTCCTCCTCCTCCTCCTCCTCCTCCTCCTCCTCCTCCTCCTCCTCTTCGTCTACCTCTTCAGTGCTTCAGCCGGCACAAACTCTCAGAAGGGGGCCAACAGCTCTCTGGAAATGCACTCAACCTCGCACATTGCAGGTCCATAACCCTCTTATCCCCCGACCACAGTGCACGTCGGGGCCTTGCCCAACACACTCGAGGCCTTGGCCAGACTCGGAGGAGCCCCAGGCCTCCCGTTCACAGGACAGGTGCCCCTCCAATGGCACTGGGGAGAAAACAGGCACACCGCGGGAGCAGACCCAGTCCGGTCCGCCCCTCTAGGACCCGGAGACCTAGGCCGGGTGACAAACCCGTGGCGCTACCAGACTTCACTGAGAGAGAACGAGGGGAGAGACAGGGAGGGTAGGACGGAGGGAAGTGAGAGGGAGAGCCACAGAGAGAGAGAGGGCGAAAGGGGGGGGGAGAACGAGAGGGAGAGGGAGAGGGAGAGGGAGGGTGGGGCGGGGACACGGACGGACGGACGGACAGGCAGACAGACAGACAGACAGACTGTGTCGGTAAGAGAGGGCCGGGGAGCCTGGGAATAAGCCAGGCAGTACCCTGAACAACAGCTGGGAGACATTTGTGGAGATGCTTGCCACAGCAGCTGGCATCCTGGGATCCACGGGCCCCAAAGCAAGGCCCTGGCCACTTCCAAGAGCAGCCCAGGCAGCCCGGTATGGCGCCAGGCCAGGAACCGAGCGCTGCCTGGGGCATGTCCTTCCACGCTAGACGCCCCGCGTGGGACTTTGAATGACATGTGCCCCGTGGACTGACTGGTGTGTCCTGAAGGCCTGGTCCCCAGCTGGCGGCAACTGGGGAGGCGGAGCCTTGCTGCAGGAGATGTGTGGCTGGCGCCCTGGCGGGCTTTGGGAATCTCACAGGCCGGCCGCCCCCTTGCCAGAGCTGAGCTCATTCCCTCTCTCTCTGTCTGGCTGTTTTCTGGCCGCTGCCCTGGCAAGAAGGGACGCCCAGCCTCCGCTCTGCCACCCTTTGCCTTTCCCTGCCTGCCTGCCTGCCTGCCTGCCCCATCAGCGATGAACCTCCCCCCGGAGACCGTTAGTCACCCAGGATCAAGCCTTTCCCTTTCCTGCCATCTGCTGCTTCGGGCCGGGTGTTGGGTCCCGGCACCGAGCAGGAGAGAGAGCGAGAGTGAGACAGACAGACAGAAGGGCAGGGCGAGTGAGCGGCAGGCCGACCGACCGAGAGGCAGAGAGAGAGAGAGAAAGGGAGAAAGAGACCAGAAAGCTACTACGTCAGGGGCCAATCACAGTCAAGACACGGGTTTTGTGGGCGGGGCTTGAGGCTGGGGAGAGACTGGAGGCCAGGGCTCTGGGCGGGTGGCCGGTGGCGGGGCCTGTGGCCATCGGGGATCCCTGGGGTCGGTGTGAGGGTGATGTCGGGGCGTCTGGGCGTCTCCCGTGACTCCTGGGAGCGGGCTGGCGGGCGGCAGGCGAGGCAGGGGCCGGCCGAGGCGCGCTGCATGCGCCCCGCCTGGCGTCAGGGGCCGTGCAGGCTCTTGAGGCGCCAGAGTGCGGGTGTGAGCGTCTACGGCCATACCACCCTGAACGCGCCCGATCTCGTCTGATCTCGGAAGCTAAGCAGGGTCGGGCCTGGTTAGTACTTGGATGGGAGACCGCCTGGGAATACCGGGTGCTGTAGGCTTTTTGCCTACTTCCGCAGGCTTTTTGCCTACTGCATGCACGCGCACCCAGCACCCACCCTCCCTCCTCGCCCAAGGGACAAGGACCAAGATGCAAGGGGGCCAAGGCCTCCAGGCCGCCCCTCGCTCGGTGGGTAGGTCCGCCGGCCGGGGCGGTGCTCGCTCGGTGGACGGGTGGGTGGCTGCGTGCGTCCGTGGGCCGTGTCCCTTGCTCCGCGGTCCTCCGAGCCAGCCGCTGAAGGTGTCCGCCCTTTGCTGTCCGGCTCCGGGCTCGGCTCACACGGCTCCCTGGCCTCCTCCTCCTCCTCCTCCTCCTCCTCCTCCTCTTCGTCTACCTCTTCAGTGCTTCAGCCGGCACAAACTCTCAGAAGGGGGCCAACAGCTCTCTGGAAATGCACTCAACCTCGCACATTGCAGGTCCATAACCCTCTTATCCCCCGACCACAGTGCACGTCGGGGCCTTGCCCAACACACTCGAGGCCTTGGCCAGACTCGGAGGAGCCCCAGGCCTCCCGTTCACAGGACAGGTGCCCCTCCAATGGCACTGGGGAGAAAACAGGCACACCGCGGGAGCAGACCCAGTCCGGTCCGCCCCTCTAGGACCCGGAGACCTAGGCCGGGTGACAAACCCGTGGCGCTACCAGACTTCACTGAGAGAGAACGAGGGGAGAGACAGGGAGGGTAGGACGGAGGGAAGTGAGAGGGAGAGCCACAGAGAGAGAGAGGGCGAAAGGGGGGGGGGAGAACGAGAGGGAGAGGGAGAGGGAGAGGGAGGGTGGGGCGGGGACACGGACGGACGGACGGACAGGCAGACAGACAGACAGACAGACTGTGTCGGTAAGAGAGGGCCGGGGAGCCTGGGAATAAGCCAGGCAGTACCCTGAACAACAGCTGGGAGACATTTGTGGAGATGCTTGCCACAGCAGCTGGCATCCTGGGATCCACGGGCCCCAAAGCAAGGCCCTGGCCACTTCCAAGAGCAGCCCAGGCAGCCCGGTATGGCGCCAGGCCAGGAACCGAGCGCTGCCTGGGGCATGTCCTTCCACGCTAGACGCCCCGCGTGGGACTTTGAATGACATGTGCCCCGTGGACTGACTGGTGTGTCCTGAAGGCCTGGTCCCCAGCTGGCGGCAACTGGGGAGGCGGAGCCTTGCTGCAGGAGATGTGTGGCTGGCGCCCTGGCGGGCTTTGGGAATCTCACAGGCCGGCCGCCCCCTTGCCAGAGCTGAGCTCATTCCCTCTCTCTCTGTCTGGCTGTTTTCTGGCCGCTGCCCTGGCAAGAAGGGACGCCCAGCCTCCGCTCTGCCACCCTTTGCCTTTCCCTGCCTGCCTGCCTGCCTGCCTGCCCCATCAGCGATGAACCTCCCCCCGGAGACCGTTAGTCACCCAGGATCAAGCCTTTCCCTTTCCTGCCATCTGCTGCTTCGGGCCGGGTGTTGGGTCCCGGCACCGAGCAGGAGAGAGAGCGAGAGTGAGACAGACAGACAGAAGGGCAGGGCGAGTGAGCGGCAGGCCGACCGACCGAGAGGCAGAGAGAGAGAGAGAAAGGGAGAAAGAGACCAGAAAGCTACTACGTCAGGGGCCAATCACAGTCAAGACACGGGTTTTGTGGGCGGGGCTTGAGGCTGGGGAGAGACTGGAGGCCAGGGCTCTGGGCGGGTGGCCGGTGGCGGGGCCTGTGGCCATCGGGGATCCCTGGGGTCGGTGTGAGGGTGATGTCGGGGCGTCTGGGCGTCTCCCGTGACTCCTGGGAGCGGGCTGGCGGGCGGCAGGCGAGGCAGGGGCCGGCCGAGGCGCGCTGCATGCGCCCCGCCTGGCGTCAGGGGCCGTGCAGGCTCTTGAGGCGCCAGAGTGCGGGTGTGAGCGTCTACGGCCATACCACCCTGAACGCGCCCGATCTCGTCTGATCTCGGAAGCTAAGCAGGGTCGGGCCTGGTTAGTACTTGGATGGGAGACCGCCTGGGAATACCGGGTGCTGTAGGCTTTTTGCCTACTTCCGCAGGCTTTTTGCCTACTGCATGCACGCGCACCCAGCACCCACCCTCCCTCCTCGCCCAAGGGACAAGGACCAAGATGCAAGGGGGCCAAGGCCTCCAGGCCGCCCCTCGCTCGGTGGGTAGGTCCGCCGGCCGGGGCGGTGCTCGCTCGGTGGACGGGTGGGTGGCTGCGTGCGTCCGTGGGCCGTGTCCCTTGCTCCGCGGTCCTCCGAGCCAGCCGCTGAAGGTGTCCGCCCTTTGCTGTCCGGCTCCGGGCTCGGCTCACACGGCTCCCTGGCCTCCTCCTCCTCCGCCTCCTCCTCCTCCTCCTCCTCCTCCTCCTCCTCCTCCTCCTCCTCCTCCTCTTCGTCTACCTCTTCAGTGCTTCAGCCGGCACAAACTCTCAGAAGGGGGCCAACAGCTCTCTGGAAATGCACTCAACCTCGCACATTGCAGGTCCATAACCCTCTTATCCCCCGACCACAGTGCACGTCGGGGCCTTGCCCAACACACTCGAGGCCTTGGCCAGACTCGGAGGAGCCCCAGGCCTCCCGTTCACAGGACAGGTGCCCCTCCAATGGCACTGGGGAGAAAACAGGCACACCGCGGGAGCAGACCCAGTCCGGTCCGCCCCTCTAGGACCCGGAGACCTAGGCCGGGTGACAAACCCGTGGCGCTACCAGACTTCACTGAGAGAGAACGAGGGGAGAGACAGGGAGGGTAGGACGGAGGGAAGTGAGAGGGAGAGCCACAGAGAGAGAGAGGGCGAAAGGGGGGGGGGAGAACGAGAGGGAGAGGGAGAGGGAGAGGGAGGGTGGGGCGGGGACACGGACGGACGGACGGACAGGCAGACAGACAGACAGACAGACTGTGTCGGTAAGAGAGGGCCGGGGAGCCTGGGAATAAGCCAGGCAGTACCCTGAACAACAGCTGGGAGACATTTGTGGAGATGCTTGCCACAGCAGCTGGCATCCTGGGATCCACGGGCCCCAAAGCAAGGCCCTGGCCACTTCCAAGAGCAGCCCAGGCAGCCCGGTATGGCGCCAGGCCAGGAACCGAGCGCTGCCTGGGGCATGTCCTTCCACGCTAGACGCCCCGCGTGGGACTTTGAATGACATGTGCCCCGTGGACTGACTGGTGTGTCCTGAAGGCCTGGTCCCCAGCTGGCGGCAACTGGGGAGGCGGAGCCTTGCTGCAGGAGATGTGTGGCTGGCGCCCTGGCGGGCTTTGGGAATCTCACAGGCCGGCCGCCCCCTTGCCAGAGCTGAGCTCATTCCCTCTCTCTCTGTCTGGCTGTTTTCTGGCCGCTGCCCTGGCAAGAAGGGACGCCCAGCCTCCGCTCTGCCACCCTTTGCCTTTCCCTGCCTGCCTGCCTGCCTGCCTGCCCCATCAGCGATGAACCTCCCCCCGGAGACCGTTAGTCACCCAGGATCAAGCCTTTCCCTTTCCTGCCATCTGCTGCTTCGGGCCGGGTGTTGGGTCCCGGCACCGAGCAGGAGAGAGAGCGAGAGTGAGACAGACAGACAGAAGGGCAGGGCGAGTGAGCGGCAGGCCGACCGACCGAGAGGCAGAGAGAGAGAGAGAAAGGGAGAAAGAGACCAGAAAGCTACTACGTCAGGGGCCAATCACAGTCAAGACACGGGTTTTGTGGGCGGGGCTTGAGGCTGGGGAGAGACTGGAGGCCAGGGCTCTGGGCGGGTGGCCGGTGGCGGGGCCTGTGGCCATCGGGGATCCCTGGGGTCGGTGTGAGGGTGATGTCGGGGCGTCTGGGCGTCTCCCGTGACTCCTGGGAGCGGGCTGGCGGGCGGCAGGCGAGGCAGGGGCCGGCCGAGGCGCGCTGCATGCGCCCCGCCTGGCGTCAGGGGCCGTGCAGGCTCTTGAGGCGCCAGAGTGCGGGTGTGAGCGTCTACGGCCATACCACCCTGAACGCGCCCGATCTCGTCTGATCTCGGAAGCTAAGCAGGGTCGGGCCTGGTTAGTACTTGGATGGGAGACCGCCTGGGAATACCGGGTGCTGTAGGCTTTTTGCCTACTTCCGCAGGCTTTTTGCCTACTGCATGCACGCGCACCCAGCACCCACCCTCCCTCCTCGCCCAAGGGACAAGGACCAAGATGCAAGGGGGCCAAGGCCTCCAGGCCGCCCCTCGCTCGGTGGGTAGGTCCGCCGGCCGGGGCGGTGCTCGCTCGGTGGACGGGTGGGTGGCTGCGTGCGTCCGTGGGCCGTGTCCCTTGCTCCGCGGTCCTCCGAGCCAGCCGCTGAAGGTGTCCGCCCTTTGCTGTCCGGCTCCGGGCTCGGCTCACACGGCTCCCTGGCCTCCTCCTCCTCCTCCTCCTCCTCCTCCTCCTCCTCCTCCTCCTCCTCCTCCTCCTCCTCCTCTTCGTCTACCTCTTCAGTGCTTCAGCCGGCACAAACTCTCAGAAGGGGGCCAACAGCTCTCTGGAAATGCACTCAACCTCGCACATTGCAGGTCCATAACCCTCTTATCCCCCGACCACAGTGCACGTCGGGGCCTTGCCCAACACACTCGAGGCCTTGGCCAGACTCGGAGGAGCCCCAGGCCTCCCGTTCACAGGACAGGTGCCCCTCCAATGGCACTGGGGAGAAAACAGGCACACCGCGGGAGCAGACCCAGTCCGGTCCGCCCCTCTAGGACCCGGAGACCTAGGCCGGGTGACAAACCCGTGGCGCTACCAGACTTCACTGAGAGAGAACGAGGGGAGAGACAGGGAGGGTAGGACGGAGGGAAGTGAGAGGGAGAGCCACAGAGAGAGAGAGGGCGAAAGGGGGGGGGGAGAACGAGAGGGAGAGGGAGAGGGAGAGGGAGGGTGGGGCGGGGACACGGACGGACGGACGGACAGGCAGACAGACAGACAGACAGACTGTGTCGGTAAGAGAGGGCCGGGGAGCCTGGGAATAAGCCAGGCAGTACCCTGAACAACAGCTGGGAGACATTTGTGGAGATGCTTGCCACAGCAGCTGGCATCCTGGGATCCACGGGCCCCAAAGCAAGGCCCTGGCCACTTCCAAGAGCAGCCCAGGCAGCCCGGTATGGCGCCAGGCCAGGAACCGAGCGCTGCCTGGGGCATGTCCTTCCACGCTAGACGCCCCGCGTGGGACTTTGAATGACATGTGCCCCGTGGACTGACTGGTGTGTCCTGAAGGCCTGGTCCCCAGCTGGCGGCAACTGGGGAGGCGGAGCCTTGCTGCAGGAGATGTGTGGCTGGCGCCCTGGCGGGCTTTGGGAATCTCACAGGCCGGCCGCCCCCTTGCCAGAGCTGAGCTCATTCCCTCTCTCTCTGTCTGGCTGTTTTCTGGCCGCTGCCCTGGCAAGAAGGGACGCCCAGCCTCCGCTCTGCCACCCTTTGCCTTTCCCTGCCTGCCTGCCTGCCTGCCTGCCCCATCAGCGATGAACCTCCCCCCGGAGACCGTTAGTCACCCAGGATCAAGCCTTTCCCTTTCCTGCCATCTGCTGCTTCGGGCCGGGTGTTGGGTCCCGGCACCGAGCAGGAGAGAGAGCGAGAGTGAGACAGACAGACAGAAGGGCAGGGCGAGTGAGCGGCAGGCCGACCGACCGAGAGGCAGAGAGAGAGAGAGAAAGGGAGAAAGAGACCAGAAAGCTACTACGTCAGGGGCCAATCACAGTCAAGACACGGGTTTTGTGGGCGGGGCTTGAGGCTGGGGAGAGACTGGAGGCCAGGGCTCTGGGCGGGTGGCCGGTGGCGGGGCCTGTGGCCATCGGGGATCCCTGGGGTCGGTGTGAGGGTGATGTCGGGGCGTCTGGGCGTCTCCCGTGACTCCTGGGAGCGGGCTGGCGGGCGGCAGGCGAGGCAGGGGCCGGCCGAGGCGCGCTGCATGCGCCCCGCCTGGCGTCAGGGGCCGTGCAGGCTCTTGAGGCGCCAGAGTGCGGGTGTGAGCGTCTACGGCCATACCACCCTGAACGCGCCCGATCTCGTCTGATCTCGGAAGCTAAGCAGGGTCGGGCCTGGTTAGTACTTGGATGGGAGACCGCCTGGGAATACCGGGTGCTGTAGGCTTTTTGCCTACTTCCGCAGGCTTTTTGCCTACTGCATGCACGCGCACCCAGCACCCACCCTCCCTCCTCGCCCAAGGGACAAGGACCAAGATGCAAGGGGGCCAAGGCCTCCAGGCCGCCCCTCGCTCGGTGGGTAGGTCCGCCGGCCGGGGCGGTGCTCGCTCGGTGGACGGGTGGGTGGCTGCGTGCGTCCGTGGGCCGTGTCCCTTGCTCCGCGGTCCTCCGAGCCAGCCGCTGAAGGTGTCCGCCCTTTGCTGTCCGGCTCCGGGCTCGGCTCACACGGCTCCCTGGCCTCCTCCTCCTCCTCCTCCTCCTCCTCCTCCTCTTCGTCTACCTCTTCAGTGCTTCAGCCGGCACAAACTCTCAGAAGGGGGCCAACAGCTCTCTGGAAATGCACTCAACCTCGCACATTGCAGGTCCATAACCCTCTTATCCCCCGACCACAGTGCACGTCGGGGCCTTGCCCAACACACTCGAGGCCTTGGCCAGACTCGGAGGAGCCCCAGGCCTCCCGTTCACAGGACAGGTGCCCCTCCAATGGCACTGGGGAGAAAACAGGCACACCGCGGGAGCAGACCCAGTCCGGTCCGCCCCTCTAGGACCCGGAGACCTAGGCCGGGTGACAAACCCGTGGCGCTACCAGACTTCACTGAGAGAGAACGAGGGGAGAGACAGGGAGGGTAGGACGGAGGGAAGTGAGAGGGAGAGCCACAGAGAGAGAGAGGGCGAAAGGGGGGGGGGAGAACGAGAGGGAGAGGGAGAGGGAGAGGGAGGGTGGGGCGGGGACACGGACGGACGGACGGACAGGCAGACAGACAGACAGACAGACTGTGTCGGTAAGAGAGGGCCGGGGAGCCTGGGAATAAGCCAGGCAGTACCCTGAACAACAGCTGGGAGACATTTGTGGAGATGCTTGCCACAGCAGCTGGCATCCTGGGATCCACGGGCCCCAAAGCAAGGCCCTGGCCACTTCCAAGAGCAGCCCAGGCAGCCCGGTATGGCGCCAGGCCAGGAACCGAGCGCTGCCTGGGGCATGTCCTTCCACGCTAGACGCCCCGCGTGGGACTTTGAATGACATGTGCCCCGTGGACTGACTGGTGTGTCCTGAAGGCCTGGTCCCCAGCTGGCGGCAACTGGGGAGGCGGAGCCTTGCTGCAGGAGATGTGTGGCTGGCGCCCTGGCAGGCTTTGGGAATCTCACAGGCCGGCCGCCCCCTTGCCAGAGCTGAGCTCATTCCCTCTCTCTCTGTCTGGCTGTTTTCTGGCCGCTGCCCTGGCAAGAAGGGACGCCCAGCCTCCGCTCTGCCACCCTTTGCCTTTCCCTGCCTGCCTGCCTGCCTGCCTGCCCCATCAGCGATGAACCTCCCCCCGGAGACCGTTAGTCACCCAGGATCAAGCCTTTCCCTTTCCTGCCATCTGCTGCTTCGGGCCGGGTGTTGGGTCCCGGCACCGAGCAGGAGAGAGAGCGAGAGTGAGACAGACAGACAGAAGGGCAGGGCGAGTGAGCGGCAGGCCGACCGACCGAGAGGCAGAGAGAGAGAGAGAAAGGGAGAAAGAGACCAGAAAGCTACTACGTCAGGGGCCAATCACAGTCAAGACACGGGTTTTGTGGGCGGGGCTTGAGGCTGGGGAGAGACTGGAGGCCAGGGCTCTGGGCGGGTGGCCGGTGGCGGGGCCTGTGGCCATCGGGGATCCCTGGGGTCGGTGTGAGGGTGATGTCGGGGCGTCTGGGCGTCTCCCGTGACTCCTGGGAGCGGGCTGGCGGGCGGCAGGCGAGGCAGGGGCCGGCCGAGGCGCGCTGCATGCGCCCCGCCTGGCGTCAGGGGCCGTGCAGGCTCTTGAGGCGCCAGAGTGCGGGTGTGAGCGTCTACGGCCATACCACCCTGAACGCGCCCGATCTCGTCTGATCTCGGAAGCTAAGCAGGGTCGGGCCTGGTTAGTACTTGGATGGGAGACCGCCTGGGAATACCGGGTGCTGTAGGCTTTTTGCCTACTTCCGCAGGCTTTTTGCCTACTGCATGCACGCGCACCCAGCACCCACCCTCCCTCCTCGCCCAAGGGACAAGGACCAAGATGCAAGGGGGCCAAGGCCTCCAGGCCGCCCCTCGCTCGGTGGGTAGGTCCGCCGGCCGGGGCGGTGCTCGCTCGGTGGACGGGTGGGTGGCTGCGTGCGTCCGTGGGCCGTGTCCCTTGCTCCGCGGTCCTCCGAGCCAGCCGCTGAAGGTGTCCGCCCTTTGCTGTCCGGCTCCGGGCTCGGCTCACACGGCTCCCTGGCCTCCTCCTCCTCCTCCTCCTCCTCCTCCTCCTCCTCCTCCTCCTCCTCCTCCTCCTCCTCCTCTTCGTCTACCTCTTCAGTGCTTCAGCCGGCACAAACTCTCAGAAGGGGGCCAACAGCTCTCTGGAAATGCACTCAACCTCGCACATTGCAGGTCCATAACCCTCTTATCCCCCGACCACAGTGCACGTCGGGGCCTTGCCCAACACACTCGAGGCCTTGGCCAGACTCGGAGGAGCCCCAGGCCTCCCGTTCACAGGACAGGTGCCCCTCCAATGGCACTGGGGAGAAAACAGGCACACCGCGGGAGCAGACCCAGTCCGGTCCGCCCCTCTAGGACCCGGAGACCTAGGCCGGGTGACAAACCCGTGGCGCTACCAGACTTCACTGAGAGAGAACGAGGGGAGAGACAGGGAGGGTAGGACGGAGGGAAGTGAGAGGGAGAGCCACAGAGAGAGAGAGGGCGAAAGGGGGGGGGAGAACGAGAGGGAGAGGGAGAGGGAGAGGGAGGGTGGGGCGGGGACACGGACGGACGGACGGACAGGCAGACAGACAGACAGACAGACTGTGTCGGTAAGAGAGGGCCGGGGAGCCTGGGAATAAGCCAGGCAGTACCCTGAACAACAGCTGGGAGACATTTGTGGAGATGCTTGCCACAGCAGCTGGCATCCTGGGATCCACGGGCCCCAAAGCAAGGCCCTGGCCACTTCCAAGAGCAGCCCAGGCAGCCCGGTATGGCGCCAGGCCAGGAACCGAGCGCTGCCTGGGGCATGTCCTTCCACGCTAGACGCCCCGCGTGGGACTTTGAATGACATGTGCCCCGTGGACTGACTGGTGTGTCCTGAAGGCCTGGTCCCCAGCTGGCGGCAACTGGGGAGGCGGAGCCTTGCTGCAGGAGATGTGTGGCTGGCGCCCTGGCGGGCTTTGGGAATCTCACAGGCCGGCCGCCCCCTTGCCAGAGCTGAGCTCATTCCCTCTCTCTCTGTCTGGCTGTTTTCTGGCCGCTGCCCTGGCAAGAAGGGACGCCCAGCCTCCGCTCTGCCACCCTTTGCCTTTCCCTGCCTGCCTGCCTGCCTGCCTGCCCCATCAGCGATGAACCTCCCCCCGGAGACCGTTAGTCACCCAGGATCAAGCCTTTCCCTTTCCTGCCATCTGCTGCTTCGGGCCGGGTGTTGGGTCCCGGCACCGAGCAGGAGAGAGAGCGAGAGTGAGACAGACAGACAGAAGGGCAGGGCGAGTGAGCGGCAGGCCGACCGACCGAGAGGCAGAGAGAGAGAGAGAAAGGGAGAAAGAGACCAGAAAGCTACTACGTCAGGGGCCAATCACAGTCAAGACACGGGTTTTGTGGGCGGGGCTTGAGGCTGGGGAGAGACTGGAGGCCAGGGCTCTGGGCGGGTGGCCGGTGGCGGGGCCTGTGGCCATCGGGGATCCCTGGGGTCGGTGTGAGGGTGATGTCGGGGCGTCTGGGCGTCTCCCGTGACTCCTGGGAGCGGGCTGGCGGGCGGCAGGCGAGGCAGGGGCCGGCCGAGGCGCGCTGCATGCGCCCCGCCTGGCGTCAGGGGCCGTGCAGGCTCTTGAGGCGCCAGAGTGCGGGTGTGAGCGTCTACGGCCATACCACCCTGAACGCGCCCGATCTCGTCTGATCTCGGAAGCTAAGCAGGGTCGGGCCTGGTTAGTACTTGGATGGGAGACCGCCTGGGAATACCGGGTGCTGTAGGCTTTTTGCCTACTTCCGCAGGCTTTTTGCCTACTGCATGCACGCGCACCCAGCACCCACCCTCCCTCCTCGCCCAAGGGACAAGGACCAAGATGCAAGGGGGCCAAGGCCTCCAGGCCGCCCCTCGCTCGGTGGGTAGGTCCGCCGGCCGGGGCGGTGCTCGCTCGGTGGACGGGTGGGTGGCTGCGTGCGTCCGTGGGCCGTGTCCCTTGCTCCGCGGTCCTCCGAGCCAGCCGCTGAAGGTGTCCGCCCTTTGCTGTCCGGCTCCGGGCTCGGCTCACACGGCTCCCTGGCCTCCTCCTCCTCCTCCTCCTCCTCCTCCTCCTCTTCGTCTACCTCTTCAGTGCTTCAGCCGGCACAAACTCTCAGAAGGGGGCCAACAGCTCTCTGGAAATGCACTCAACCTCGCACATTGCAGGTCCATAACCCTCTTATCCCCCGACCACAGTGCACGTCGGGGCCTTGCCCAACACACTCGAGGCCTTGGCCAGACTCGGAGGAGCCCCAGGCCTCCCGTTCACAGGACAGGTGCCCCTCCAATGGCACTGGGGAGAAAACAGGCACACCGCGGGAGCAGACCCAGTCCGGTCCGCCCCTCTAGGACCCGGAGACCTAGGCCGGGTGACAAACCCGTGGCGCTACCAGACTTCACTGAGAGAGAACGAGGGGAGAGACAGGGAGGGTAGGACGGAGGGAAGTGAGAGGGAGAGCCACAGAGAGAGAGAGGGCGAAAGGGGGGGGGGGAGAACGAGAGGGAGAGGGAGAGGGAGAGGGAGGGTGGGGCGGGGACACGGACGGACGGACGGACAGGCAGACAGACAGACAGACAGACTGTGTCGGTAAGAGAGGGCCGGGGAGCCTGGGAATAAGCCAGGCAGTACCCTGAACAACAGCTGGGAGACATTTGTGGAGATGCTTGCCACAGCAGCTGGCATCCTGGGATCCACGGGCCCCAAAGCAAGGCCCTGGCCACTTCCAAGAGCAGCCCAGGCAGCCCGGTATGGCGCCAGGCCAGGAACCGAGCGCTGCCTGGGGCATGTCCTTCCACGCTAGACGCCCCGCGTGGGACTTTGAATGACATGTGCCCCGTGGACTGACTGGTGTGTCCTGAAGGCCTGGTCCCCAGCTGGCGGCAACTGGGGAGGCGGAGCCTTGCTGCAGGAGATGTGTGGCTGGCGCCCTGGCGGGCTTTGGGAATCTCACAGGCCGGCCGCCCCCTTGCCAGAGCTGAGCTCATTCCCTCTCTCTCTGTCTGGCTGTTTTCTGGCCGCTGCCCTGGCAAGAAGGGACGCCCAGCCTCCGCTCTGCCACCCTTTGCCTTTCCCTGCCTGCCTGCCTGCCTGCCTGCCCCATCAGCGATGAACCTCCCCCCGGAGACCGTTAGTCACCCAGGATCAAGCCTTTCCCTTTCCTGCCATCTGCTGCTTCGGGCCGGGTGTTGGGTCCCGGCACCGAGCAGGAGAGAGAGCGAGAGTGAGACAGACAGACAGAAGGGCAGGGCGAGTGAGCGGCAGGCCGACCGACCGAGAGGCAGAGAGAGAGAGAGAAAGGGAGAAAGAGACCAGAAAGCTACTACGTCAGGGGCCAATCACAGTCAAGACACGGGTTTTGTGGGAGGGGCTTGAGGCTGGGGAGAGACTGGAGGCCAGGGCTCTGGGCGGGTGGCCGGTGGCGGGGCCTGTGGCCATCGGGGATCCCTGGGGTCGGTGTGAGGGTGATGTCGGGGCGTCTGGGCGTCTCCCGTGACTCCTGGGAGCGGGCTGGCGGGCGGCAGGCGAGGCAGGGGCCGGCCGAGGCGCGCTGCATGCGCCCCGCCTGGCGTCAGGGGCCGTGCAGGCTCTTGAGGCGCCAGAGTGCGGGTGTGAGCGTCTACGGCCATACCACCCTGAACGCGCCCGATCTCGTCTGATCTCGGAAGCTAAGCAGGGTCGGGCCTGGTTAGTACTTGGATGGGAGACCGCCTGGGAATACCGGGTGCTGTAGGCTTTTTGCCTACTTCCGCAGGCTTTTTGCCTACTGCATGCACGCGCACCCAGCACCCACCCTCCCTCCTCGCCCAAGGGACAAGGACCAAGATGCAAGGGGGCCAAGGCCTCCAGGCCGCCCCTCGCTCGGTGGGTAGGTCCGCCGGCCGGGGCGGTGCTCGCTCGGTGGACGGGTGGGTGGCTGCGTGCGTCCGTGGGCCGTGTCCCTTGCTCCGCGGTCCTCCGAGCCAGCCGCTGAAGGTGTCCGCCCTTTGCTGTCCGGCTCCGGGCTCGGCTCACACGGCTCCCTGGCCTCCTCCTCCTCCTCCTCCTCCTCCTCCTCCTCCTCCTCCTCCTCTTCGTCTACCTCTTCAGTGCTTCAGCCGGCACAAACTCTCAGAAGGGGGCCAACAGCTCTCTGGAAATGCACTCAACCTCGCACATTGCAGGTCCATAACCCTCTTATCCCCCGACCACAGTGCACGTCGGGGCCTTGCCCAACACACTCGAGGCCTTGGCCAGACTCGGAGGAGCCCCAGGCCTCCCGTTCACAGGACAGGTGCCCCTCCAATGGCACTGGGGAGAAAACAGGCACACCGCGGGAGCAGACCCAGTCCGGTCCGCCCCTCTAGGACCCGGAGACCTAGGCCGGGTGACAAACCCGTGGCGCTACCAGACTTCACTGAGAGAGAACGAGGGGAGAGACAGGGAGGGTAGGACGGAGGGAAGTGAGAGGGAGAGCCACAGAGAGAGAGAGGGCGAAAGGGGGGGGGAGAACGAGAGGGAGAGGGAGAGGGAGAGGGAGGGTGGGGCGGGGACACGGACGGACGGACGGACAGGCAGACAGACAGACAGACAGACTGTGTCGGTAAGAGAGGGCCGGGGAGCCTGGGAATAAGCCAGGCAGTACCCTGAACAACAGCTGGGAGACATTTGTGGAGATGCTTGCCACAGCAGCTGGCATCCTGGGATCCACGGGCCCCAAAGCAAGGCCCTGGCCACTTCCAAGAGCAGCCCAGGCAGCCCGGTATGGCGCCAGGCCAGGAACCGAGCGCTGCCTGGGGCATGTCCTTCCACGCTAGACGCCCCGCGTGGGACTTTGAATGACATGTGCCCCGTGGACTGACTGGTGTGTCCTGAAGGCCTGGTCCCCAGCTGGCGGCAACTGGGGAGGCGGAGCCTTGCTGCAGGAGATGTGTGGCTGGCGCCCTGGCGGGCTTTGGGAATCTCACAGGCCGGCCGCCCCCTTGCCAGAGCTGAGCTCATTCCCTCTCTCTCTGTCTGGCTGTTTTCTGGCCGCTGCCCTGGCAAGAAGGGACGCCCAGCCTCCGCTCTGCCACCCTTTGCCTTTCCCTGCCTGCCTGCCTGCCTGCCTGCCCCATCAGCGATGAACCTCCCCCCGGAGACCGTTAGTCACCCAGGATCAAGCCTTTCCCTTTCCTGCCATCTGCTGCTTCGGGCCGGGTGTTGGGTCCCGGCACCGAGCAGGAGAGAGAGCGAGAGTGAGACAGACAGACAGAAGGGCAGGGCGAGTGAGCGGCAGGCCGACCGACCGAGAGGCAGAGAGAGAGAGAGAAAGGGAGAAAGAGACCAGAAAGCTACTACGTCAGGGGCCAATCACAGTCAAGACACGGGTTTTGTGGGCGGGGCTTGAGGCTGGGGAGAGACTGGAGGCCAGGGCTCTGGGCGGGTGGCCGGTGGCGGGGCCTGTGGCCATCGGGGATCCCTGGGGTCGGTGTGAGGGTGATGTCGGGGCGTCTGGGCGTCTCCCGTGACTCCTGGGAGCGGGCTGGCGGGCGGCAGGCGAGGCAGGGGCCGGCCGAGGCGCGCTGCATGCGCCCCGCCTGGCGTCAGGGGCCGTGCAGGCTCTTGAGGCGCCAGAGTGCGGGTGTGAGCGTCTACGGCCATACCACCCTGAACGCGCCCGATCTCGTCTGATCTCGGAAGCTAAGCAGGGTCGGGCCTGGTTAGTACTTGGATGGGAGACCGCCTGGGAATACCGGGTGCTGTAGGCTTTTTGCCTACTTCCGCAGGCTTTTTGCCTACTGCATGCACGCGCACCCAGCACCCACCCTCCCTCCTCGCCCAAGGGACAAGGACCAAGATGCAAGGGGGCCAAGGCCTCCAGGCCGCCCCTCGCTCGGTGGGTAGGTCCGCCGGCCGGGGCGGTGCTCGCTCGGTGGACGGGTGGGTGGCTGCGTGCGTCCGTGGGCCGTGTCCCTTGCTCCGCGGTCCTCCGAGCCAGCCGCTGAAGGTGTCCGCCCTTTGCTGTCCGGCTCCGGGCTCGGCTCACACGGCTCCCTGGCCTCCTCCTCCTCCTCCTCCTCCTCCTCCTCCTCTTCGTCTACCTCTTCAGTGCTTCAGCCGGCACAAACTCTCAGAAGGGGGCCAACAGCTCTCTGGAAATGCACTCAACCTCGCACATTGCAGGTCCATAACCCTCTTATCCCCCGACCACAGTGCACGTCGGGGCCTTGCCCAACACACTCGAGGCCTTGGCCAGACTCGGAGGAGCCCCAGGCCTCCCGTTCACAGGACAGGTGCCCCTCCAATGGCACTGGGGAGAAAACAGGCACACCGCGGGAGCAGACCCAGTCCGGTCCGCCCCTCTAGGACCCGGAGACCTAGGCCGGGTGACAAACCCGTGGCGCTACCAGACTTCACTGAGAGAGAACGAGGGGAGAGACAGGGAGGGTAGGACGGAGGGAAGTGAGAGGGAGAGCCACAGAGAGAGAGAGGGCGAAAGGGGGGGGGGGAGAACGAGAGGGAGAGGGAGAGGGAGAGGGAGGGTGGGGCGGGGACACGGACGGACGGACGGACAGGCAGACAGACAGACAGACAGACTGTGTCGGTAAGAGAGGGCCGGGGAGCCTGGGAATAAGCCAGGCAGTACCCTGAACAACAGCTGGGAGACATTTGTGGAGATGCTTGCCACAGCAGCTGGCATCCTGGGATCCACGGGCCCCAAAGCAAGGCCCTGGCCACTTCCAAGAGCAGCCCAGGCAGCCCGGTATGGCGCCAGGCCAGGAACCGAGCGCTGCCTGGGGCATGTCCTTCCACGCTAGACGCCCCGCGTGGGACTTTGAATGACATGTGCCCCGTGGACTGACTGGTGTGTCCTGAAGGCCTGGTCCCCAGCTGGCGGCAACTGGGGAGGCGGAGCCTTGCTGCAGGAGATGTGTGGCTGGCGCCCTGGCGGGCTTTGGGAATCTCACAGGCCGGCCGCCCCCTTGCCAGAGCTGAGCTCATTCCCTCTCTCTCTGTCTGGCTGTTTTCTGGCCGCTGCCCTGGCAAGAAGGGACGCCCAGCCTCCGCTCTGCCACCCTTTGCCTTTCCCTGCCTGCCTGCCTGCCTGCCTGCCCCATCAGCGATGAACCTCCCCCCGGAGACCGTTAGTCACCCAGGATCAAGCCTTTCCCTTTCCTGCCATCTGCTGCTTCGGGCCGGGTGTTGGGTCCCGGCACCGAGCAGGAGAGAGAGCGAGAGTGAGACAGACAGACAGAAGGGCAGGGCGAGTGAGCGGCAGGCCGACCGACCGAGAGGCAGAGAGAGAGAGAGAAAGGGAGAAAGAGACCAGAAAGCTACTACGTCAGGGGCCAATCACAGTCAAGACACGGGTTTTGTGGGCGGGGCTTGAGGCTGGGGAGAGACTGGAGGCCAGGGCTCTGGGCGGGTGGCCGGTGGCGGGGCCTGTGGCCATCGGGGATCCCTGGGGTCGGTGTGAGGGTGATGTCGGGGCGTCTGGGCGTCTCCCGTGACTCCTGGGAGCGGGCTGGCGGGCGGCAGGCGAGGCAGGGGGCCGGCCGAGGCGCGCTGCATGCGCCCCGCCTGGCGTCAGGGGCCGTGCAGGCTCTTGAGGCGCCAGAGTGCGGGTGTGAGCGTCTACGGCCATACCACCCTGAACGCGCCCGATCTCGTCTGATCTCGGAAGCTAAGCAGGGTCGGGCCTGGTTAGTACTTGGATGGGAGACCGCCTGGGAATACCGGGTGCTGTAGGCTTTTTGCCTACTTCCGCAGGCTTTTTGCCTACTGCATGCACGCGCACCCAGCACCCACCCTCCCTCCTCGCCCAAGGGACAAGGACCAAGATGCAAGGGGGCCAAGGCCTCCAGGCCGCCCCTCGCTCGGTGGGTAGGTCCGCCGGCCGGGGCGGTGCTCGCTCGGTGGACGGGTGGGTGGCTGCGTGCGTCCGTGGGCCGTGTCCCTTGCTCCGCGGTCCTCCGAGCCAGCCGCTGAAGGTGTCCGCCCTTTGCTGTCCGGCTCCGGGCTCGGCTCACACGGCTCCCTGGCCTCCTCCTCCTCCTCCTCCTCCTCCTCCTCCTCCTCCTCCTCCTCCTCCTCCTCTTCGTCTACCTCTTCAGTGCTTCAGCCGGCACAAACTCTCAGAAGGGGGCCAACAGCTCTCTGGAAATGCACTCAACCTCGCACATTGCAGGTCCATAACCCTCTTATCCCCCGACCACAGTGCACGTCGGGGCCTTGCCCAACACACTCGAGGCCTTGGCCAGACTCGGAGGAGCCCCAGGCCTCCCGTTCACAGGACAGGTGCCCCTCCAATGGCACTGGGGAGAAAACAGGCACACCGCGGGAGCAGACCCAGTCCGGTCCGCCCCTCTAGGACCCGGAGACCTAGGCCGGGTGACAAACCCGTGGCGCTACCAGACTTCACTGAGAGAGAACGAGGGGAGAGACAGGGAGGGTAGGACGGAGGGAAGTGAGAGGGAGAGCCACAGAGAGAGAGAGGGGCGAAAGGGGGGGGGAGAACGAGAGGGAGAGGGAGAGGGAGAGGGAGGGTGGGGCGGGGACACGGACGGACGGACGGACAGGCAGACAGACAGACAGACAGACTGTGTCGGTAAGAGAGGGCCGGGGAGCCTGGGAATAAGCCAGGCAGTACCCTGAACAACAGCTGGGAGACATTTGTGGAGATGCTTGCCACAGCAGCTGGCATCCTGGGATCCACGGGCCCCAAAGCAAGGCCCTGGCCACTTCCAAGAGCAGCCCAGGCAGCCCGGTATGGCGCCAGGCCAGGAACCGAGCGCTGCCTGGGGCATGTCCTTCCACGCTAGACGCCCCGCGTGGGACTTTGAATGACATGTGCCCCGTGGACTGACTGGTGTGTCCTGAAGGCCTGGTCCCCAGCTGGCGGCAACTGGGGAGGCGGAGCCTTGCTGCAGGAGATGTGTGGCTGGCGCCCTGGCGGGCTTTGGGAATCTCACAGGCCGGCCGCCCCCTTGCCAGAGCTGAGCTCATTCCCTCTCTCTCTGTCTGGCTGTTTTCCTGGCCGCTGCCCTGGCAAGAAGGGACGCCCAGCCTCCGCTCTGCCACCCTTTGCCTTTCCCTGCCTGCCTGCCTGCCTGCCTGCCCCATCAGCGATGAACCTCCCCCCGGAGACCGTTAGTCACCCAGGATCAAGCCTTTCCCTTTCCTGCCATCTGCTGCTTCGGGCCGGGTGTTGGGTCCCGGCACCGAGCAGGAGAGAGAGCGAGAGTGAGACAGACAGACAGAAGGGCAGGGCGAGTGAGCGGCAGGCCGACCGACCGAGAGGCAGAGAGAGAGAGAGAAAGGGAGAAAGAGACCAGAAAGCTACTACGTCAGGGGCCAATCACAGTCAAGACACGGGTTTTGTGGGCGGGGCTTGAGGCTGGGGAGAGACTGGAGGCCAGGGCTCTGGGCGGGTGGCCGGTGGCGGGGCCTGTGGCCATCGGGGATCCCTGGGGTCGGTGTGAGGGTGATGTCGGGGCGTCTGGGCGTCTCCCGTGACTCCTGGGAGCGGGCTGGCGGGCGGCAGGCGAGGCAGGGGCCGGCCGAGGCGCGCTGCATGCGCCCCGCCTGGCGTCAGGGGCCGTGCAGGCTCTTGAGGCGCCAGAGTGCGGGTGTGAGCGTCTACGGCCATACCACCCTGAACGCGCCCGATCTCGTCTGATCTCGGAAGCTAAGCAGGGTCGGGCCTGGTTAGTACTTGGATGGGAGACCGCCTGGGAATACCGGGTGCTGTAGGCTTTTTGCCTACTTCCGCAGGCTTTTTGCCTACTGCATGCACGCGCACCCAGCACCCACCCTCCCTCCTCGCCCAAGGGACAAGGACCAAGATGCAAGGGGGCCAAGGCCTCCAGGCCGCCCCTCGCTCGGTGGGTAGGTCCGCCGGCCGGGGCGGTGCTCGCTCGGTGGACGGGTGGGTGGCTGCGTGCGTCCGTGGGCCGTGTCCCTTGCTCCGCGGTCCTCCGAGCCAGCCGCTGAAGGTGTCCGCCCTTTGCTGTCCGGCTCCGGGCTCGGCTCACACGGCTCCCTGGCCTCCTCCTCCTCCTCCTCCTCCTCCTCCTCCTCCTCCTCCTCTTCGTCTACCTCTTCAGTGCTTCAGCCGGCACAAACTCTCAGAAGGGGGCCAACAGCTCTCTGGAAATGCACTCAACCTCGCACATTGCAGGTCCATAACCCTCTTATCCCCCGACCACAGTGCACGTCGGGGCCTTGCCCAACACACTCGAGGCCTTGGCCAGACTCGGAGGAGCCCCAGGCCTCCCGTTCACAGGACAGGTGCCCCTCCAATGGCACTGGGGAGAAAACAGGCACACCGCGGGAGCAGACCCAGTCCGGTCCGCCCCTCTAGGACCCGGAGACCTAGGCCGGGTGACAAACCCGTGGCGCTACCAGACTTCACTGAGAGAGAACGAGGGGAGAGACAGGGAGGGTAGGACGGAGGGAAGTGAGAGGGAGAGCCACAGAGAGAGAGAGGGCGAAAGGGGGGGGGGAGAACGAGAGGGAGAGGGAGAGGGAGAGGGAGGGTGGGGGCGGGGACACGGACGGACGGACGGACAGGCAGACAGACAGACAGACAGACTGTGTCGGTAAGAGAGGGCCGGGGAGCCTGGGAATAAGCCAGGCAGTACCCTGAACAACAGCTGGGAGACATTTGTGGAGATGCTTGCCACAGCAGCTGGCATCCTGGGATCCACGGGCCCCAAAGCAAGGCCCTGGCCACTTCCAAGAGCAGCCCAGGCAGCCCGGTATGGCGCCAGGCCAGGAACCGAGCGCTGCCTGGGGGCATGTCCTTCCACGCTAGACGCCCCGCGTGGGACTTTGAATGACATGTGCCCCGTGGACTGACTGGTGTGTCCTGAAGGCCTGGTCCCCAGCTGGCGGCAACTGGGGAGGCGGAGCCTTGCTGCAGGAGATGTGTGGCTGGCGCCCTGGCGGGCTTTGGGAATCTCACAGGCCGGCCGCCCCCTTGCCAGAGCTGAGCTCATTCCCTCTCTCTCTGTCTGGCTGTTTTCTGGCCGCTGCCCTGGCAAGAAGGGACGCCCAGCCTCCGCTCTGCCACCCTTTGCCTTTCCCTGCCTGCCTGCCTGCCTGCCTGCCCCATCAGCGATGAACCTCCCCCCGGAGACCGTTAGTCACCCAGGATCAAGCCTTTCCCTTTCCTGCCATCTGCTGCTTCGGGCCGGGTGTTGGGTCCCGGCACCGAGCAGGAGAGAGAGCGGAGAGTGAGACAGACAGACAGAAGGGCAGGGCGAGTGAGCGGCAGGCCGACCGACCGAGAGGCAGAGAGAGAGAGAGAAAGGGAGAAAGAGACCAGAAAGCTACTACGTCAGGGGCCAATCACAGTCAAGACACGGGTTTTGTGGGCGGGGCTTGAGGCTGGGGAGAGACTGGAGGCCAGGGCTCTGGGCGGGTGGCCGGTGGCGGGGCCTGTGGCCATCGGGGATCCCTGGGGTCGGTGTGAGGGTGATGTCGGGGCGTCTGGGCGTCTCCCGTGACTCCTGGGAGCGGGCTGGCGGGCGGCAGGCGAGGCAGGGGCCGGCCGAGGCGCGCTGCATGCGCCCCGCCTGGCGTCAGGGGCCGTGCAGGCTCTTGAGGCGCCAGAGTGCGGGTGTGAGCGTCTACGGCCATACCACCCTGAACGCGCCCGATCTCGTCTGATCTCGGAAGCTAAGCAGGGTCGGGCCTGGTTAGTACTTGGATGGGAGACCGCCTGGGAATACCGGGTGCTGTAGGCTTTTTGCCTACTTCCGCAGGCTTTTTGCCTACTGCATGCACGCGCACCCAGCACCCACCCTCCCTCCTCGCCCAAGGGACAAGGACCAAGATGCAAGGGGGCCAAGGCCTCCAGGCCGCCCCTCGCTCGGTGGGTAGGTCCGCCGGCCGGGGCGGTGCTCGCTCGGTGGACGGGTGGGTGGCTGCGTGCGTCCGTGGGCCGTGTCCCTTGCTCCGCGGTCCTCCGAGCCAGCCGCTGAAGGTGTCCGCCCTTTGCTGTCCGGCTCCGGGCTCGGCTCACACGGCTCCCTGGCCTCCTCCTCCTCCTCCTCCTCCTCCTCCTCCTCCTCCTCCTCCTCCTCCTCCTCCTCCTCCTCTTCGTCTACCTCTTCAGTGCTTCAGCCGGCACAAACTCTCAGAAGGGGGCCAACAGCTCTCTGGAAATGCACTCAACCTCGCACATTGCAGGTCCATAACCCTCTTATCCCCCGACCACAGTGCACGTCGGGGCCTTGCCCAACACACTCGAGGCCTTGGCCAGACTCGGAGGAGCCCCAGGCCTCCCGTTCACAGGACAGGTGCCCCTCCAATGGCACTGGGGAGAAAACAGGCACACCCGCGGGAGCAGACCCAGTCCGGTCCGCCCCCTCTAGGACCCGGAGACCTAGGCCGGGTGACAAACCCGTGGCGCTACCAGACTTCACTGAGAGAGAACGAGGGGAGAGACAGGGAGGGTAGGACGGAGGGAAGTGAGAGGGAGAGCCACAGAGGAGAGAGAGGGCGAAAGGGGGGGGGAGAACGAGAGGGAGAGGGAGAGGGAGAGGGAGGTGGGGCGGGGACACGGACGGACGGACGGACAGGCAGACAGACAGGACAGACAGACTGTGTCGGTAAGAGAGGGCCGGGGAGCCTGGGAATAAGCCAGGCAGTACCCTGAACAACAGCTGGGAGACATTTGTGGAGATGCTTGCCACAGCAGCTGGCATCCTGGGATCCACGGGCCCCAAAGCAAGGCCCTGGCCACTTCCAAGAGCAGCCCAGGCAGCCCGGTATGGCGCCAGGCCAGGAACCGAGCGCTGCCTGGGGCATGTCCTTCCACGCTAGACGCCCCGCGTGGGACTTTGAATGACATGTGCCCCGTGGACTGACTGGTGTGTCCTGAAGGCCTGGTCCCCAGCTGGCGGCAACTGGGGAGGCGGAGCCTTGCTGCAGGAGATGTGTGGCTGGCGCCCTGGCGGGCTTTGGGAATCTCACAGGCCGGCCGCCCCCTTGCCAGAGCTGAGCTCATTCCCTCTCTCTCTGTCTGGCTGTTTTCTGGCCGCTGCCCTGGCAAGAAGGGACGCCCAGCCTCCGCTCTGCCACCCTTTGCCTTTCCCTGCCTGCCTGCCTGCCTGCCTGCCCCATCAGCGATGAACCTCCCCCCGGAGACCGTTAGTCACCCAGGATCAAGCCTTTCCCTTTCCTGCCATCTGCTGCTTCGGTGCCGGGTGTTGGGTCCCGGCACCGAGCAGGAGAGAGAGCGAGAGTGAGACAGACAGACAGAAGGGCAGGGCGAGGTGAGCGGCAGGCCGACCGACCGAGAGGCAGAGAGAGAGAGAGAAAGGGAGAAAGAGACCAGAAAGCTACTACGTCAGGGGCCAATCACAGTCAAGACACGGGTTTTGTGGGCGGGGCTTGAGGCTGGGGAGAGACTGGAGGCCAGGGCTCTGGGCGGGTGGCCGGTGGCGGGGCCTGTGGCCATCGGGGATCCCTGGGGTCGGTGTGAGGGTGATGTCGGGGCGTCTGGGCGTCTCCCGTGACTCCTGGGAGCGGGCTGGCGGGCGGCAGGCGAGGCAGGGGCCGGCCGAGGCGCGCTGCATGCGCCCCGCCTGGCGTCAGGGGCCGTGCAGGCTCTTGAGGCGCCAGAGTGCGGGTGTGAGCGTCTACGGCCATACCACGCTGAACGCGCCCGATCTCGTCTGATCTCGGAAGCTAAGCAGGGTCGGGCCTGGTTAGTACTTGGATGGGAGACCGCCTGGGAATACCGGGTGCTGTAGGCTTTTTGCCTACTTCCGCAGGCTTTTTGCCTACTGCATGCACGCGCACCCAGCACCCACCCTCCCTCCTCGCCCAAGGGACAAGGACCAAGATGCAAGGGGGCCAAGGCCTCCAGGCCGCCCCTCGCTCGGTGGGTAGGTCCGCCGGCCGGGGCGGTGCTCGCTCGGTGGACGGGTGGGTGGCTGCGTGCGTCCGTGGGCCGTGTCCCTTGCTCCGCGGTCCTCCGAGCCAGCCGCTGAAGGTGTCCGCCCTTTGCTGTCCGGCTCCGGGCTCGGCTCACACGGCTCCCTGGCCTCCTCCTCCTCCTCCTCCTCCTCCTCCTCCTCCTCTTCGTCTACCTCTTCAGTGCTTCAGCCGGCACAAACTCTCAGAAGGGGGCCAACAGCTCTCTGGAAATGCACTCAACCTCGCACATTGCAGGTCCATAACCCTCTTATCCCCCGACCACAGTGCACGTCGGGGCCTTGCCCAACACACTCGAGGCCTTGGCCAGACTCGGAGGAGCCCCAGGCCTCCCGTTCACAGGACAGGTGCCCCTCCAATGGCACTGGGGAGAAAACAGGCACACCGCGGGAGCAGACCCAGTCCGGTCCGCCCCTCTAGGACCCGGAGACCTAGGCCGGGTGACAAACCCGTGGCGCTACCAGACTTCACTGAGAGAGAACGAGGGGAGAGACAGGGAGGGTAGGACGGAGGGAAGTGAGAGGGAGAGCCACAGAGAGAGAGAGGGCGAAAGGGGGGGGGGGAGAACGAGTGGGAGAGGGAGAGGGAGAGGGAGGGTGGGGCGGGGACACGGACGGACGGACGGACAGGCAGACAGACAGGACAGACAGACTGTGTCGGTAAGAGAGGGCCGGGGAGCCTGGAATAAGCCAGGCAGTACCCTGAACAACAGCTGGGAGACATTTGTGGAGATGCTTGCCACAGCAGCTGGCATCCTGGGATCCACGGGCCCCAAAGCAAGGCCCTGGCCACTTCCAAGAGCAGCCCAGGCAGCCCGTATGGCGCCAGGCCAGGAACCGAGCGCTGCCTGGGGCATGTCCTTCCACGCTAGACGCCCCGCGTGGGACTTTGAATGACATGTGCCCCGTGGACTGACTGGTGTGTCCTGAAGGCCTGGTCCCCAGCTGGCGGCAACTGGGGAGGCGGAGCCTTGCTGCAGGAGATGTGTGGCTGGCGCCCTGGCGGGCTTTGGGAATCTCACAGGCCGGCCGCCCCCTTGCCAGAGCTGAGCTCATTCCCTCCTCTCTCTGTCTGGCTGTTTTCTGGCCGCTGGCCCTGGCAAGAAGGGACGCCCAGCCTCCGCTCTGCCACCCTTTGCCTTTCCCTGCCTGCCTTGCCTGCCTGCCTGCCCCATCAGCGATGAACCTCCCCCCGGAGACCGTTAGTCACCCAGGATCAAGCCTTTCCCTTTCCTGCCATCTGCTGCTTCGGGCCGGGTGTTGGGTCCCGGCACCGAGCAGGAGAGAGAGCGAGAGTGAGACAGACAGACAGAAGGGCAGGGCGAGTGAGCGCAGGCCGACCGACCGAGAGGCAGAGAGAGAGAGAGAAAGGGAGAAAGAGACCAGAAAGCTACTACGTCAGGGGCCAATCACAGTCAAGACACGGGTTTTGTGGGCGGGGCTTGAGGCTGGGGGAGAGACTGGAGGGCCAGGGCTCTGGGCGGGTGGCCGGTGGCGGGGCCTGTGGCCATCGGGGATCCCTGGGGTCGGTGTGAGGGTGATGTCGGGGCGTCTGGGCGTCTCCCGTGACTCCTGGGAGCGGGCTGGCGGGCGGCAGGCGAGGCAGGGGGCCGGCCGAGGCGCGCTGCATGCGCCCCGCCTGGCGTCAGGGGCCGTGCAGGGCTCTTGAGGCGCCAGAGTGCGGGTGTGAGCGTCTACGGCCATACCACCCTGAACGCGCCCGATCTCGTCTGATCTCGGAAGCTAAGCAGGGTCGGGCCTGGTTAGTACTTGGATGGGAGACCGCCTGGGAATACCGGGTGCTGTAGGCTTTTTGCCTACTTCCGCAGGCTTTTTGCCTACTGCATGCACGCGCACCCAGCACCCACCCTCCCTCCGGCCCCAAGGGGACAAGGACCAAGATGCAAGGGGGGCCAAGGCCTCCAGGCCGCCCCTCGCTCGGTGGGTAGGTCCGCCGGCCGGGGGCGGTGCTCGCTCGGTGGACGGGTGGGTGGCTGCGTGCGTCCGTGGGCCGTGTCCCTTGCTCCGCGGTCCTCCCGAGCCAGCCGCTGAAGGTGTCCGCCCTTTGCTGTCCGGCTCCGGGCTCGGCTCACACGGCTCCCTGGCCTCCTCCTCCCCTCCTCCTCTCCTCCTCCTCCTCCTCCTCCTCCTCCTCCTCCTCCTCCTCTTCGTCTACCTCTTCAGTGCTTCAGCCGGCACAAACTCTCAGAAGGGGGCCAACAGCTCTCTGGAAATGCACTCAACCTCGCACATTGCAGGTCCATAACCCTCTTATCCCCCGACCACAGTGCACGTCGGGGCCTTGCCCAACACACTCGAGGCCTTGGCCAGACTCGGAGGAGCCCCAGGCCTCCCGTTCACAGGACAGGTGCCCCTCCAATGGCACTGGGGGAGAAAACAGGCACACCGCGGGGAGCAGACCCAGTCCGGTCCGCCCCTCTAGGACCCGGAGACCTAGGCCGGGTGACAAACCCGTGGCGCTACCAGACTTCACTGAGAGAGAACGAGGGAGAGACTGGGGAGGGTAGGACGGAGGGAAGTGAGAGGGAGAGCCACAGAGAGAGAGAGGGCGAAAGGGGGGGGGGAGAACGAGAGGGAGAGGGAGAGGGAGAGGGAAGGGTGGGGGCGGGGACACCGGACGGGCGGACCGGACTGGCAGACAGACAGACAGACAGACTGTGTCGGTAAGAGAGGGCCGGGGAGCCTGGGAATAAGCCAGGCAGTACCCTGAACAACAGCTGGGAGACATTTGTGGAGATGCTTGCCACAGCAGCTGGCATCCTGGGATCCACGGGCCCCAAAGCAAGGCCCTGGCCACTTCCAAGAGCAGCCCAGGCAGCCCGGTATGGCGCCAGGCCAGGAACCGAGCGCTGCCTGGGGCATGTCCTTCCACGCTAGACGCCCCGCGTGGGACTTTGAATGACATGTGCCCCCGTGGACTGACTGGTGTGTCCTGAAGGCCTGGTCCCCAGCTGGCGGCAACTGGGGAGGCGGAGCCTTGCTGCAGGAGATGTGTGGCTGGCGCCCTGGCGGGCTTTGGGAATCTCACAGGCCGGCCGCCCCCCCTTGCCAGAGCTGAGCTCATTCCCTCTCTCTCTGTCTGGCTGTTTTCTGGCCGCTGCCCTGGCAAGAAGGGACGCCCAGCCTCCGCTCTGCCACCCTTTGCCTTTCCCTGCCTGCCTGCCTGCCTGCCTGCCCCATCAGCGATGAACCTCCCCCCCGGAGACCGTTAGTCACCCAGGATCAAGCCTTTCCCTTTCCTGCCATCTGCTGCTTCGGGCCGGGTGTTGGGTCCCGGCACCGAGCAGGAGAGAGAGCGAGAGTGAGACAGACAGACAGAAGGGCAGGGCGAGTGAGCGGCAGGCCCGAGCCGACCGAGAGGCAGAGAGAGAGAGAGAAAGGGAGAAAGAGACCAGAAAGCTACTACGTCAGGGGCCAATCACAGTCAAGACACGGGTTTTGTGGGCGGGGCTTGAGGCTGGGGGAGAGACTGGAGGCCAGGGCTCTGGGCGGGTGGCCGGTGGCGGGGCCTGTGGCCACGGGGATCCCTGGGGGTCGGTGTGAGGGTGATGTCGGGGCGTCTTGGGCGTCTCCCGTGACTCCTGGGAGCGGGCTGGCGGGCGGCAGGCGAGGCAGGGGCCGGCCGAGGCGCGCTGCATGCGCCCCGCCTGGCGTCAGGGGCCCGTGCAGGCTCTTGAGGCGCCAGAGTTGCGGGTGTGAGCGTCTACGGCCATACCACCCTGAACGCGCCCTGATCTTGTCTGATCTCGGAAGCTAAGCAGGGGTCGGGCCTGGTTAGTACTTGGATGGGAGACCGCCTGGGAATACCCGGGTGCTGTAGGCTTTTTGCCTACTTCCGCAGGCTTTTTGCCTACTGCATGCACGCGCACCCAGCACCCACCCTCCCTCCTCGCCCAAGGGACAAGGACCAAGATGCAAGGGGGCCAAGGCCTCCAGGCCGCCCCTCGCTCGGTGGGTAGGTCCGCCGGCCGGGGCGGTGCTCGCTCGGTGGACGGGTGGGTGGCTGCGTGCGTCCGTGGGCCGTGGTCCCTTGCTCCGCGGTCCTCCGAGCCAGCCGCTGAAGGTGTCCCGCCCTTTGCTGTCCGGCTCCGGGCTCGGCTCACACGGCTCCCTGGCCTCCTCCCTCCCTCCTCCTCCTCCTCCTCCTCCTCTTCGTCTACCTCTTCAGTGCTTCAGCCGGCACAAACTCTCAGAAGGGGGCCAACAGCTCTCTGGAAATGCACTCAACCTCGCACATTGCAGGTCCATAACCCTCTTATCCCCCGACCACAGTGCACGTCGGGGGCCTTGCCCAACACACTCGAGGCTTGGCCAGACTCGGAGGAGCCCCAGGCCTCCCGTTCACAGGACAGGTGCCCCTCCAATGGCACTGGGGAGAAAACAGGCACACCGCGGGAGCAGACCCAGTCCGGTCCGCCCCTCTAGGACCCGGAGGACCTAGGCCGGGTGACAACCCGTGGGCGCTACCAGACTTCACTGAGAGAGAACGAGGGGAGAGACAGGGAGGGTAGGACGGGAGGGAAGTGAGAGGGAGAGCCACAGAGAGAGAGAGGGCGAAAGGGGGGGGGGGAGAACGAGAGGGAGGAGGGAGAGGGAGAAGGGAGGGTGGGGCGGGGACACGGACGGACGGGACGGACAGGCAGACAGACAGACAGACAGACTGTTGTCGGTAAGAGAGGGCCGGGGAGCCTGGGAATAAGCCAGGCAGTACCCTGAACAACAGCTGGGAGACATTTGTGGAGATGCTTGCCACAGCAGCTGGCATCCTGGGATCCACGGGCCCCAAAGCAAGGCCCTGGCCACTTCCAAGAGCAGCCCAGGCAGCCCGGTATGGCGCCAGGCCAGGAACCGAGCGCTGCCTGGGGCATTCCTTCCACGCTAGACGCCCCGCGTGGGACTTTGTAATGACATGTGCCCCGTGGACTGTACTGGTGTGTCCTGAAGGCCTGGTCCCCAGCTGGCGGCAACTGGGGAGGGCGGAGCCTGCTGCAGGGAGATGTGTGGGCTGGGCGCCCTGGCGGGCTTTGGGAATCTCACAGGCCGGGCCGCCCCCCTTGCCCAGAGCTGAGCTCATTCCTCTTCCTCTCTCTGTCTGGCTGTTTTTCTGGCCGCTGCCCTGGCAAGAAGGGACGCCCAGCCTCCGCTCTGCCACCCTTTGCCTTTCCCTGCCTGCCTGCCTGCCTGCCTGCCTCCATCACGATGAACCTCCCCCCCGGAGACCGTTAGTCACCCAGGATCAAGCCTTTCCCTTTCCTGCCATCTGCTGCTTCGGGTGCCGGGTGTTGGGTTCCCGGCACCGAGCAGGAGAGAGAGCGAGAGTGAGACAGACAGACAGAAGGGCAGGGCGAGTGAGGCGGCAGGCCGACCGACCGAGAGGCAGAGAGAGAGAGAGAAAGGGAGAAAGAGACCAGAAAGCTAACTACGTCAGGGGGCCAATCACAGTCAAGACACGGGTTTTTGTGGGCGGGGCTTGAGGCTGGGAGAGACTGGAGGCCAGGGGCTCTGGGCGGGTGGCCGGTGGGGCGGGGCCTGTGGCCATCGGGGATTCCCTGGGGTCGGTGTGAGGGGTGATGTCGGGGGCGTCTGGGCGTCTCCCGTGACTCCTGGGGAGCGGGCTGGCGGTCGGCAGGGCGAGGGCAGGGGCCGGCCGAGGCGCGCTGCCATGCGCCCCGCCTGGCGTCAGGGGCCGTGCAGGCTCTTGAGGGCGCCAGAGTGGCGGGTGTGAGCGTCTACGGCCATACCACCCTGAACGCGCCCGATCTCGTCTGATCTCGGAAGCTAAGCATGGTCGGGCCTGGTTAGTACTTGGATGGGAGACCGCCTGGGAATACCGGGGTGCTGTAGGCTTTTTGCCTACTTTCCGCAGGCTTTTGCCTACTGCATGCACGCGCACCCCAGCACCGCCACGCCTCCCTCCTCGCCCAAGGGGACAAGGGACCAAGATGCACAGAGGGGGCCAAGGGCCTCCAGGCCGCCCCTCGCTCGGTGGGTAGGTCCGCCGCCGGGGCGGTGCTCGCTCGGTGGACGGGTGGGGTGGCTGCGTGCGTCCGTGGGGCCGTGTCCCTTGCTCCGCGGTCCTCCGAGCCAGCCGCTGAAGGTGTCCGCCCTTTGCTGTCCGGCTCCGGGCTCGGCTCACACGGCTTCCCTGGCCTCCTCCTCCTCCTCCTCTCCTCCTCCTCCTCTCCTCCTCCTCCTCCTCCTCTCCTCCTCCTCCTCTTCGTCTACCTCTTCAGTGCTTCAGCCGCACAAACTCTCAGAAGGGGGCCAACAGCTCTCTGGAAATGCACTCAACCTCGCACATTGCAGGTCCATAACCCTCTTATCCCCCCGACCACAGTGCACGTCGGGGGCCTTGCCCAACACACTCGAGGCCTTGGCCAGACTCGGAGGAGCCCCAGGCCTCCCGTTCACAGGACAGGTGCCCCTCCAATGGCACTGGGGAGGAAAACAGGCACACCGCGGAGCAGACCCCAGTCCGTCCGCCCCTCTAGGACCCGGAGACCTAGGGCCGGGTGACAAACCCGTGGCGCTACCGAGACTTCACTGAGAGAGAACGAGGGGAGAGACAGGGGAGGGGTAGACGGAGGGAAGTGAGAGGGAGAGCCACAGAGAGAGAGAGGGCGAAAGGGGGGGGGAGAACGAGAGGGAGAGGGAGAGGGAGAGGGAGGGTTGGGGCGGGGACAACGGACGGACGGACGGACAGGCAGACAGACAGACAGACAGACTGTGTCGGTAAGAAGGGGCCGGGGAGCCTGGGAATAAGCCAGGCAGTACCCTGAACAACAGCTGGGAGACATTTGTGGAGAATGCTTGCCACAGCAGCTGTGCATCCTGAGGATCCACGGGCCCCAAAGCAAGGCCCTGGCCACTTCCAAGAGCAGCCCAGGCAGCCCGGTATGGCGCCAGGCCAGGAACCGAGCGCTGCCTGGGCATGTCCTTCCACGCTAGACGCCCCGCGTGGACTTTGAATGACATGTGCCCCGTGGACTGACTGGTGTGTCCTGAAGGCCTGGTCCCCAGCTGGCGGCAACTGGGGGAGGCGGAGCCTTGCTGCAGGAGATGTGTGGCTGGCGCCCTGGCGGGCTTTGGGAATCTCACAGGCCGGCCGCCCCCTTGCCAGAGCTGAGCTCATTCCCTCTCTCTCTGTCTGGCTGTTTTCTGGCCGCTGCCCTGGCAAGAAGGGGACGCCCAGCCTCCGCTCTGCCACCCTTTGCCTTTCCCTGCCTGCCTGCCTGCCTGCCTGCCCCATCAGCGATGAACCTCCCCCCCGAGACCGTTAGTCACCCAGGATCAAGCCTTTCCCTTTCCTGCCATCTGCTGCTTCGGGCCGGGTGTTGGGTCCCGGCACCGAGCAGGAGAGAGAGCGAGAGTGAGACAGACAGACAGAAGGGCAGGGCGAGTGAGCGGCAGGCCGACCGACCGAGAGGCAGAGAGAGAGAGAGAAAGGGAGAAAGAGACCAGAAAGCTACTACGTCAGGGGCCAATCACAGTCAAGACACGGGTTTTGTGGGCGGGGCTTGAGGCTGGGGAGAGACTGGAGGCCAGGGCTCTGGGCGGGTGGCCGGTGGCGGGGCCTGTGGCCATCGGGGATCCCTGGGGTCGGTGTGAGGGTGATGTCGGGGCGTCTGGGCGTCTCCCGTGACTCCTGGGAGCGGGCTTGGCGGGCGGCAGGCGAGGCAGGGGCCGGCCGAGGCGCGCTGCATGCGCCCCGCCTGGCGTCAGGGGCCGTGCAGGCCTCTTGAGGCGCCAGAGTGCGGGTGTGAGCGTCTACCGGCCATACCACCCTGAACGCGCCCGATCTCGTCTGATCTCGGAAGCTAAGCAGGGTCGGGCCTGGTTAGTACTTGGATGGGAGACCGCCTGGGAATACCGGGTGCTGTAGGCTTTTTGCCTACTTCCGCAGGCTTTTTGCCTACTGCATGCACGCGCACATCAGCACCGCCACCCTCCCTCCTCGCCCAAGGGGACAAGGACCAAGATGCAAGGGGGCCAAGGCCTCCAGGCCGCCCCTCGCTCGGTGGGTAGGTCCGCCGGCCGGGGCGGTGCTCGCTCGGTGGACGGGTGGGTGGCTGCGTGCGTCCGTGGGCCGTGTCCCTTGCTCCGCGGTCCTCCGAGCCAGCCGCTGAAGGTGTCCGCCCTTTGCTGTCCGGCTCCGGGCTCGGCTCACAACGGCTCCCTGGCCTCCTCCTCCTCCTCCTCCTCCTCCTCCTCCTCCTCCTCCTCCTCCTCCTCCTCCTCCTCCTCTTCGTCTACCTCTTCAGTGCTTCAGGCCGGCACAAACTCTCAGAAGGGGGCCCAACAGCTCTCTGGAAATGCACTCAACCTCGCACATTGCAGGTCCATAACCCTCTTATTCCCCCGACCACAGTGCACGTCGGGGCCTTGCCCAACACACTCGAGGGCCTTGGCCAGACTCGGAGGAGCCCCAGGCCTCCCGTTCACAGGACAGGTGCCCCTCCAATGGCACTGGGGAGAAAACAGCACAACCGCGGGAGCAGACCCAGTCCGGTCCGCCCCTCTAGGACCCGGAGACCTAGGCCGGGTGACAAACCCGTGCGCTACCAGACTTCACTGAGAGAGAACGAGGGGAGAGGACAGGGAGGGTAGGACGGAGGGAAGTGAGAGGGAGAGCCACAGAGAGAGAGAGGGGCGAAAGGGGGGGGGAGAACGAGAGGGAGAGGGAGAGGGGAGAGGGAGGGGTGGGGCGGGGACACGGACGGGACGGACGGACAGGCAGACAGACAGACAGACAGACTGTGTCGGTAAGAGAGGGCCGGGGAGCCTGGGAATAAGCCAGGCAGTACCCTGAACAACAGCTGGGAGGAGACATTTGTGGAGATGCTTGCCACAGCAGCTGGCATCCTGGGATCCACGGGGGCCCCAAAGCAAGGCCCTGGCCACTTCCAAGAGCAGCCCAGGCAGCCCGGTAGGGCGCCAGGCCAGGGAACCGAGCGCTGCCTGGGGCATGTCCTTCCACGCTAGAAGCGCCACGCGTGGGACTTTGAATGACATGTGCCCCGTGGACTGACTGGTGTGTCCTGAAGGCCTGGTCCCCCAGCTGGCGGCAACTGGGGGAGGGCGGAGCCTTGCTGCAGGAGATGTTGTGGCTGGCGCCCTGGCGGGGCTTTGGGGAATCTCACAGGCCGGCCGCCCCCCTTGCCAGAGCTGAGCTCATTCCCTCTCTCTCTGTCTGGTCTGTTTTCCTGGCCGCTGCCCTGGCAAGAAGGGACGCCCAGCCTCCGCTCTGCCACCCTTTGCCTTTCCCTGCCTGCCTGCCTGCCTGCCCTGCCCCATCAGCGATGAACCTCCCCCCGGAGACCGTTAGTCACCCAGGATCAAGCCTTTCCCTTTCCTGCCATCTGCTGCTTCGGGCCGGGTGTGGGGTCCCGGCACCGAGCAGGAGAGAGAGCGAGAGTGAGACAGACAGACAGAAGGGCAGGGGCGAGTGAGCGGCAGGCCGACCGAACCGAGAGGCAGAGAGAGAGAGAGAAAGGGAGAAAGAGACCAGAAAGCTACTACGTCAGGGGCCAATCACAGTCAAGACACGGGTTTTGTGGGCGGGGCTTGAGGCTGGGGAGAGACTGGAGGCCAGGGCTCTGGGCGGGGTGGCCGGTGGCGGGGCCTGTGGCCATCGGGGATCCCTGGGGTCGGTGTGAGGGTGATGTCGGGGCGTCTGGGCGTCTCCCGTGACTCCTGGGAGCGGGCTGGCGGGCGGCAGGCGAGGCAGGGGCCGGCCCGAGGCGCGCTGCATGCGCCCCGCCTGGCGTCAGGGGCCGTGCAGGCTCTTGAGGCGCCAGAGTGCGGGTGTGAGCGTCTACGGCCATACCACCCTGAACGCGCCCGATCTCGTCTGATCTCGGAAGCTAAGCAGGGTCGGGCCTGGTTAGTACTTGGATGGGGAGACCGCCTGGGAATACCGGGTGCTGTAGGCTTTTTGCCTACTTCCGCAGGCTTTTTGCCTACTGCATGCACGCGCACCCAGCACCCACCCTCCCTCCTCGCCCAAGGGACAAGGACCAAGATGCAAGGGGGCCAAGGCCTCCAGGCCGCCCCTCGCTCGGTGGTAGGTCCGCCGGCCGGGGCGGTGCTCGCTCGTGGACGGGTGGGTGGCTGCGTGCGTCCGTGGGCCGTGTCCCTTGCTCCGCGGTCCTCCGAGCCAGCCGCTGAAGGTGTCCGCCCTTTGCTGTCCGGCTCCGGGCTCGGCTCACACGGCTCCCTGGCCTCCTCCTCCTCCTCCTCCTCCTCCTCCTCCTCCTCCTCCTCCTCCTCCTCCTCCTCCTCCTCTTCGTCTTACCTCTTCAGTGCTTCAGCTCGGCACAAACTCTCAGAAGGGGGCCAACAGCTCTCTGGAAATGCACTCAACCTCGCACATTGCAGGTCCATAACCCTCTTATCCCCCGACCACGAGTGCACGTCGGGGCCTTGCCCAACACACTCGAGGCCTTGGCCAGACTCGGAGGAGCCCCAGGCCTCCCCGTTCACAGGACAAGGTGCCCCTCCAATGGCACTGGGGAGAAAGACAGTGCACACCGCGGGAGCAGGACCCAGTCCGGTCCGCCCCTCTATGGACCCGGAGACCTAGGGCCGGGTGACAAACCCGTGGCGCTACCGAGACTTCACTGAGAGAGAACGAGGGGAGAGACCAGGGAGGGTAGGACGGAGGTGAAGTGAGAGGGAGAGCCACAGAGAGAGAGAGGGCGAAAGGGGGGGGGGAGAACGAGAGGGGAGAGGGATAGGAGAGGGAGGGTGGGGCGGGGACACGGACGGACGGACGGACAGGCAGACAGACAGACAGACAGACTGTGTCGGTAAGAGAGGGCCGGGGAGCCTGGGAATAAGCCAGGCAGTACCCTGAACAACAGCTGGGAGACATTTGTGTGAGATGCTTGCCCACAGCAGCTGGCATCCAGTGATCCACGGGCCCCAAAGCAAGCCCTGGCCACTTCCAAGAGCAGCCCAGGCAGCCCGGTATGGCGCCAGGCCAGGAACCGAGCGCTGCCTGGGGCATGTCCTTCCACGCTAGACGCCCCGCGTGGGACTTTGAATGACATGTGCCCCGTGGACTGACTGGTGTGTCCTGAAGGCCTGGTCCCCAGCTGGGCGGCAACTGGGGAGGCGGAGCCTTGCTGCAGGAGATGTGTGGCTGGCGCCCTGGCGGGCTTGGGAATCTCACAGCCGGCCGCCCCCTTGCCAGAGCTGAGCTCATTCCCTCTCTCTCTGTCTGGCTGTTTTCTGGCCGCTGCCCTGGCAAGAAGGGACGCCCAGCCTCCGCTCTGCCACCCTTTGCCTTTCCCTGCCTGCCTGCCTGCCTGCCTGCCCCATCACGATGAACCTCCCCCCGGAGACCGTTAGTCACCCAGGATCAAGCCTTTCCCTTTCCTGCCATCTGCTGCTTCGGGCCGGGTGTTGGGGTCCCGGCACCGAGCAGGAGAGAGAGCGAGAGTGAGACAGACAGACAGAAGGGCAGGGCGAGTGAGCGGCAGGCCGACCGACCGAGAGGCAGAGAGAGAGGAGAGAAAGGGAGAAAGAGACCAGAAAGCTACTACGTCAGGGGCCAATCACAGTCAAGACACGGGTTTTTGTGGGCGGGGCTTGAGGCTGGGGAGAGACTGGAGGCCAGGGGCTCTGGGCGGGGTGGCCGGTGGCGGGGCCTGTGGCCATCGGGGATACCTGGGGGTCGGTGTGAGGGTGATGTCGGGGCGTCTGGGCGTCCTCCGTGACTCCTGGGAGCGGGCTGGCGGGCGGCAGGCGAGGCAGGGGCCGGCCGAGGCGCGCTGCATGCGCCCCGCCTGGCGTCAGGGGCCGTGCAGGCTCTTGAGGCGCCAGAGTGCGGGTGTGAGCGTCTACGGCCATACCACCCTGAACGCGCCCGATCTCGTCTGATCTCGGAAGCTAAGCAGGGTCGGGCCTGGTTAGTACTTGGATGGGAGACCGCCTGGGAATACCGGGTGCTGTAGGCTTTTTTGCCTACTTCCGCAGGGCTTTTTGCCTACTGCATGCACGCGCACCCAGCACCCACCCTCCCTCCTCTCGCCCAAGGGGACAAGGAACCAAGATGCAAGGGGGGCCAAGGCCTCCAGGCCGCCCCTCGCTCGGTGGGTAGGTCCGCCGGCCGGGGCGGTGCTCGCTCGGTGGACGGGTGGGTGGCCTGCGTGCGTCCGTGGGGCCGTGTCCCTTGCTCCGCGGTCCTCCGAGCCAGCCGCTGAAGGTGTCCGCCCTTTGCTGTCCGGCTCCGGGCTCGGCTCACACGGCTCCCTGTGCCTCCTCCTCCTCCTCCTCCTCCTCCTCCTCCTCCTCCTCCTCCTCCTCCTCCTCCTCCTCTTCGTCTACCTCTTCAGTGCTTCAGCCGGCACAAACTCTCAGAAGGGGGCCAACAGCTCTCTGGAAATGCACTCAACCTCGCACATTGCAGGTCATAACCCTCTTATCCCCCGACCACAGTGCACGTCGGGGCCTTGCCCAACACACTCGAGGCCTTGGCCAGACTCGGAGGAGCCCCAGGCCTCCCGTTCACAGGACAGGTGCCCCTCCAATGGCACTGGGGAGAAAACAGGCACACCGCGGAGCAGACCCAGTCCGGTCCGCCCCTCTAGGACCCGGAGACCTAGGCCGGGTGACAAACCCGTGGCGCTACCAGACTTCACTGAGAGAGAACGGAGTGGAGAGACAGGGAGGGGTAGGACGGAGGGAAGTGAGAGGGAGAGCCACAGAGAGAGAGAGGGCGAAAGGGGGGGGGAGAACGAGAGGGAGAGGGAGAGGGAGAGGGAGGGTGGGGCGGGGACACGGACGGACGGACGGACAGGCAGACAGACAGACAGACAGACTGTGTCGGTAAGAGAGGGCCGGGGGAGCCTGGGAATAAGCCAGGCAGTACCCTGAACAACAGCTGGGAGACATTTGTGGAGATGCTTGCCACAGCAGCTGGCATCCTGGGATCCACGGAGCCCCAAAGCAAGGCCCTGGCCACTTCCAAGAGCAGCCCAGGCAGCCCGGTATGGCGCCAGGCCAGGAACCGAGCGCTGCCTGGGGCATGTCCTCCACGCTAGACGCCCCGCGTGGGACTTTGAATGACATGTGCCCCGTGGACTGACTGGTGTGTCCTGAAGGCCTGGTCCCCAGCTGGCGGCAACTGGGGAGGCGGAGCCTTGCTGCAGGAGATGTGGTGGCTGGCGCCCTGGCGGGCTTTGGGAATCTCACAGGCCGGCCGCCCCCTTGCCAGAGCTGAGCTCATTCCCTCTCTCTCTGTCTGGCTGTTTTCTGGCCGCTGCCCTGGCAAGAAGGGACGCCCAGCCTCCGCTCTGCCACCCTTTGCCTTTCCCTGCCTGCCTGCCTGCCTGCCTGCCCCATCAGCGATGAACCTCCCCCGAGAACCGTTAGTCACCCAGGATCAAGCCTTTCCCTTTCCTGCCATCTGCTGCTTCGGGCCGGGGTGTTGGGTTCCCGGCACCGAGCAGGAGAGAGAGCGAGAGTGGAGACAGACAGACAGAAGGGCAGGGCGAGTGAGCGGCAGGCCGACCGACCGAGAGGCAGAGAGAGAGAGAGAAAGGGAGAAAGAGACCAGAAAGCTACTACGTCAGGGGCCAATCACAGTCAAGACACGGGTTTTGTGGGCGGGGCTTGAGGCTGGGGAGAGACTGGAGGCCAGGGCTCTGGGCGGGGTGGCCGGTGGCGGGGCCTGTGGCCATCGGGGATCCCTGGGGTCGGTGTGAGGGTGATGTCGGGGCGTCTGGGCGTCTCCCGTGACTCCTGGGAGCGGGCTGGCGGGCGGCAGGCGAGGCAGGGGCCGGCCGAGGCGCGCTGCATGCGCCCCGCCTGGCGTCAGGGGCCGTGCAGGCTCTTGAGGCGCCAGAGTGCGGGTGTGAGCGTCTACGGCCATACCACCCATGAACGCGCCCGATCTCGTCTGATCTCGGAAGCTAAGCAGGGTCGGGCCTGGTTAGTACTTGGATGGGGAGACCGCCTGGGAATACCGGGTGCTGTAGGCTTTTTGCCTACTTCCGCAGGCTTTTTGCCTACTGCATGCACGCGCACCCAGCACCCACCCTCCCTCCCTCGCCCAAGGGACAAGGACCAAGATGCAAGGGGGCCAAGGCCTCCAGGCCGCCCCTCGCTCGGTGGGTAGGTCCGCCGGCCGGGGGCGGTGCTCGCTTCGGTGGACGGGTGGGTGGCTGCGTGCGTCCCGCGGGCCGTGTCCCTTGCTCCGCGGTCCTCCGAGCCAGCCGCTGAAGGTGTCCGCCCTTTGCTGTCCGGCTCCGGGCTCGGCTCACACGGCTCCCTGGCCTCCTCCTCCTCCTCCTCCTCCTCCTCCTCCTCCTCTTCGTCTACCTCTTCAGTGCTTCAGCCGGCACAAACTCTCAGAAGGGGGCCAACAGCTCTCTGGAAATGCACTCAACCTCGCACATTGCAGGTCCATAACCCTCTTATCCCCCGACCACAGTGCACGTCGGGGCCTTGCCCAACACACTCGAGGCCTTGGCCAGACTCGGAGGAGCCCCAGGCCTCGCCGTTCACAGGACAGGTGCCCCTCCAATGGCACTGGGGAGAAAACAGGCACACCGCGGGAGCAGACCCAGTCCGGTCCGCCCCTCTAGGACCCGAGACCTAGGCCGGGTGACAAACCCGTGGCGCTACCGAGACTTCACTGAGAGAGAACGAGGGGAGAGACAGGGATGGTAGGACGGAGGGAAGTGAGAGGGAGAGCCACAGAGAGAGAGAGGGCGAAAGGGGGGGGGAGAACGAGAGGGAGAGGGAGAGGGAGAGGGAGGGTGGGGCGGGGACAACGGACGGACGGACGGACAGGCAGACAGACAGACAGACAGACTGTGTCGGTAAGAGAGGGCCGGGGAGCCTGGGAATAAGCCAGGCAGTACCCTGAACAACAGCTGGGGAGACATTTGTGGAGATGCTTGCCACAGCAGCTGGCATCCTGGATCCACGGGCCCCAAAGCAAGGCCCTGGCCACTTCCAAGAGCAGCCCAGGCAGCCCGGTATGGCGCCAGGCCAGGAACCGAGCGCTGCCTGGGGCATGTCCTTCCACGCTAGACGCCCCGCGTGGGGACTTTGAATGACATGTGCCCCCGTGGACTGACTGGTGTGTCCTGAAGGCCTGGTCCCCAGCTGGCGGCAACTGGGGAGGCGGAGCCTTGCTGCAGGAGATGTGAGGCTGGGCGCCCCTGGCCGGGCTTTGGGAATCTCACAGCCGGCCGCCCCTTGCCAGAGCTGAGCTCATTCCCTCTCTCTCTGTCTGGCTGTTTTCTGGGCCGCTGCCCTGGCAAGAAGGGACGCCCAGCCTCCGCTCTGCCACCCTTTGCCTTTCCCTGCCTGCCTGCCTGCCTGCCTGCCCCATCAGCGATGAACCTCCCCCCGGAGACCGTTAGTCACCCAGGATCAAGCCTTTCCCTTTCCTGCCATCTGCTGCTTTCGGGCCGGGGTGGTTGGGTCCCGGCACTCGATCAGGGGAGAGAGAGCGAGAGTGAGAACAGACAGGAACAGAAGGGCAGGGCGAGTGAGCGGCAGGCCCGACCGACCGAGAGTGCAGTAGAGAGAGAGAGAAAGGGAGAAAGAGTACCAGAAAGCTACTACGTCAGGGGCCAATCACAGTCAAGACTAACGGGTTTTGTGGGCGGGGCTTGAGGGCTGGGGAGAGACTGGAGGCCAGGGCTCTGGGCGGGGTGGCCGGTGGCGGGGGCCTGTGGCCATCGGTGGATCCCTGGGGGTCGGTGTGAGGGTGATGTCGGGGCGTCTGGGCGTCTCCCGTGACTCCTGGGAGCGGGCTGGCGGGCGGCAGGCGAGGCAGGGGCCGGCCGAGGCGCGCTGCATGCGCCCCCGCCTGGCGTCAGGGGCCGTGCAGGGGCTCTTGAGGCGCCAGAGTGCGGGTGTGACGTCTACGCCATACCACCCTGAACGCGCCCGATCGCGTCTGATCTCGGAAGCTAAGCAGGGTCGGGGGCCATGGTTAGTACTTGGATGGGAGACCGCCTGGGAATACCGGGTGCTGTAGGCTTTTTGCCTACTTCCGCAGGCTTTTTTGCCTACTGCATGCACGCGCACCCAGCACCCACCCTCCCTCCTCGCCCAAGGGGACAAGGACCAAGATGCAAGGGGGCCAAGGCCTCCAGGCCGCCCCTCGCTCGGTGGGTAGTGTCCGCCGGCCGGGGCGGTGGCCTCGGTCGGTGGACGGGTGTGGTGCTGCGTGCGTCCGTGGGCCGTGTCCTTCTCCGCGGGTCCTCCGAGCCAGCCGCTGAAGGTGTCTCGCCCTTTGCTTCCGGCTCCGGGGCTCGCTCACATACGGCTTCCCTGGCCTCCTCCTCCTCCTCCTCCTCCTCCTCTCCTCCACCTCCTCCTCCTCCTCCTCTTCGGTCTTACCTCTTCAGTGCTTTCAGCCGGCACAAACTCTCAGAAGGGGGGGCCAACAGCTCTCTGGGAAATGCACTCAACCTCGCACATTGCAGGTCCATAACCCTCTTATCGCCCCGACCACAGTGCACGTCGGGGCCCTTTGCCCAACACACTCGTAGCCTTGCCATGACTCGGAGGAGCCCCAGGCCTCTCCGTTCACAGGACAGGTGCCCCTACCAATGGCATCTTGGGAGGAAAACAGGCGACAGCCGCGGGAGCAGACCCAGTCCGGTCCGCCCCTCTAGGACCCGGAAGACCTAGGCCGGGTGACAAACCCGGTGCGCCTACCGAGACTTCACTGAGAGAGAACGAGGGGAAGAGACAGGGGAGGGTAGGACGGAGGGAAGTGAGAGGGAGAGCCACAGAGAGAGAGAGGGCGAAAGGGTGGGGGAGAACGATGAGGGAGAGGGAGAGGGAGAGGGAGGGTGGGTGCGGGGACAACGGACGGACGGACGGACAGGCAGACAGACAGACAGACAGACTGTGTCGGGTAAGAGAGGGCCTGGTGGAGCCTGGGAATAAGCCAGGGCAGTACCCTGAACAACAGCTGGGAGACATTTGTGGAGATGCCTTGCCACAGCAGCTGGCATCCTGGGATCCACGGGCCCCAAAGCAAGGGCCCTGGCCCACTTCCAAGAGCACCCAGCAGCCCGGTATGGCGCCAGGCCAGGAACCGAGCGCTGCCTGGGGCATGTCCGTTCAACGGCTAGAAGACGCCCCGCGTGGGACTTTTGAATGACATGTGCCCCGTGGACTGACTGGTGTGTCCTGAAGGCCTGGTCCCCCAGCTGCGGCAACTGGGGAGGGCGGAGCCTTGCTGCAGGAGATGTTGTGGCTGGCGCCCTGGCGGGCTTTGGGAATCCTCACAGGCCGCCGCCCCCTTGCCAGAGCTGAGCTCATTCCTCTCTCTCTGTCTGGCTGTTTTCTGGCCGCTGCCCTGGCAAGAAGGGACGCCCAGCCTCCGCTCTGCCACCCTTTTGCCTTTCCCTGCCTGCCTGCCTGCCTGCCTGCCCCATCAGCGATGAACCTCCCCCCGGAGACCGTTAGTCACCCAGATCAAGCCTTTCCCTTTCCTGCCATCTGCTGCTTCGTGTGCCGGGTGTTGGGTCCCGGCACCGAGCAGGAGAGAGAGCGAGAGTGAGACAGACAGACAGAAGGGCAGGGCGAGTGAGCGGCATGGCCGACCGACCGAGAGGCAGAGAGAGAGAGAGAAAGGGAGAAAGTAGACCAGAAAGCTACTACGTCAGGGGCCAATCACAGTCAAGACACGGGTTTTGTGGGCGGGGCTTGAGGCTGGGGAGAGACTGGGAGGCCAGGGCTCTGGGGGCGGGTGGCCGGTGGCGGGGGCCTGTAGCCATCGGGGATCCCTGGGGTCGGTGTGAGGGGTGATGTCGGGGGCGTCTGGGCGTCTCCCGTGACTCCTGGGAGCGGGCTGGCGGGGGCGGCAGGCGAGGCAGGGGCCGGCCGAGGGCGCGCTGCATGCGCCCCGCCTTGGCGTCAGGGGGCCGTGCAGGGCTCCTTGAGGCGCCATGATGTGCGGGTGTGAGCGTCTACGGCCATACCACCCTGAACGCGCCCGATCTCGTCTGATCTCGGAAGCTAAGCAGGGTCGGGCCTGGTTAGTACTTGGATGGGAGACCGCCTGGGAATACCGGGTGCTGTAGGCTTTTTGCCTACTTCCGCAGGCTTTTTGCCTACTGCATGCACGCGCGACCCAGCACGCCACCCTCCCTCCTCGCCCAAGGGACAAGGGACCAAGATGCAAGGGGGCCAAGGCCTCCAGGCCGCCCCTCGCTCGGTTGGGGTAGGTCCGCCGGCCGGGGCGGTGCTCGCATCGGAGTGGACGTGGTGGGTGGGCTGCGTGCGTCCGTTAGGGTCCGTGTCCCTTGCTCCGCGGTCCTCCGAGCCAGCCGCTGAAGGTGTCCGCCCTTTGCTGTCCGGCTCCGGGCTCGGCTCACACGGCTCCCTGGCCATCCTCCTCCTCCTCCTCCTCCTCCTCTTCCGTCCTACCTCTTCAGTGCTTCAGCCGGCACAAACTCTCAGAAGGGGGCCAACAGCTCTCTGGAAATGCACTCCAACCTCGCACATTGCAGGTCCATAACCCCTCTTATCCCCCCGACCACAGTGCACGTCGGGGCCTTGCCCAACACACTCGAGGCCTTGCCAGACTCGGAGGAGCCCAGGCCTCCCCGTTCACAGGACAGGGGTGCCCCTCCAATGGCACTGTGGAGAAAACAGGTCACAGCCGCGGGAGCAGACCCAGTCCGGTCCGCCCCTCTAGGACCCGGAGACCTAGGCCGGGTGACAAACCCCGTGGCGCTACCAGACTTCACTGAGAGAGAACGAGGGGAGAGACAGGGAGGGTAGGACGGGAGTGAAGTGAGAGGGAGAGCCACAGAGAGAGAGAGGGCGAAAGGGGGGGGGGAGAACGAGAGGGAGGAGGGAGAGGAGAGGGAGAGGGAGGTGGGGCGGGGACACGGACGTGACGGGACTGACAGCAGACAGACAGACAGACAGACTGTGTCGGTAAGAGAGGGGCCGGGGAGCCTGGGAATAAGCCAGGCAGTACCCTGAACAACAGCTGGGAGACATTTGTGGAGATGCTGCCACAGCAGCTGGCATCCTGGGAGTCCACGGGCCCCAAAGCAAGGCCCTGGCCAGACTTCCAAGAGCAGCCCAGGCAGCCCGGTATGGCGCCAGGCCAGGAACCGAGCGCTGCCTGGGGGCATGTCCTTCCACGCTAGACGCCCCGCGTGGGACTTTGAATGACATGTGCCCCGTGGACTGACTGTGTGTCCTGAAGGCCTGGTCCCCAGCTGGCGGCAACTGGGGGAGGCGGAGCCTTGCTGCAGGAGATGTGTGGCTGGCGCCCTGGCGGGCTTTGGGAATCTCACAGGCCGGCCGCCCCCTTGCCAGAGCTGAGCTCATTCCCACTCTCATCTGTCTGGCTGTTTTCCTGGCCGCTGCCCTGGCAAGAAGGGACGCCCAGCCTCCGCTCTGCCGACCCTTTGCCTTTCCCTGCCTGCCTGCCTGCCTGCCTGCCCCATCAGCGATGAACCTCCCCCCGGAGACCGTTAGTCACCCAGGATCAAGCCTTTCCCCTTTCCTGCCATCTGCTGCTTCGGGCCGGGTGTTGGTCCCGGCACCGAGCAGGAGAGAGAGCGAGGAGTGAGACAGACAGACAGAAGGGCAGGGCGAGTGAGCGGCAGGCCGACCGACCGAGAGGCAGAGAGAGAGAGAGAAAGGGAGAAAGAGACCAGAAAGCTACTACGTCAGGGGGCCAATCACAGTCAAGACACGGGTTTTGTGGGCGGGGCTTGAGGCTGGGGAGAGACTGGAGGCCAGGGCTCTGGGCGGGTGGCCGATGGCGGGGGCCTGTGGCCATCGGGGATCCCTGGGGTCGGTGTGAGGGTGATGTCGGGGCGTCTGGGCGTCTCCCGTGACTCCTGGGAGCGGGCTGGCGGGCGGCAGGCGAGGCAGGGGCCGCCGAGGCGCGCTGCATGCGCCCCGCCTGGCGTCAGGGGGCCGTGCAGGCTCTTGAGGCGCCAGAGTGCGGGTGTGAGCGTCTACGGGCCATACCACCCCTGAACGCGCCCGATCTCGTCTGATCTCGGAAGCTAAGCAGGGTCGGCCTGGTTAGTACTTGGATGGGAGACCGCCTGGGAATACCGGGTGCTGTAGGGCTTTTTGCCTACTTCCGCAGGCTTTTTGCCTACTGCATGCACGCGCACACCAGCACCCACCCTCCCTCCTCGCCCAAGGGACAAGGACCAAGATGCAAGGGGGCCAAGGCCTCCAGGCCGCCCCTCGCTCGGTGGGTAGGTCCGCCGGCCGGGGCGGTGCTCGCTCGGTGGAACGGGTGGGTGGCTGCGTGCGTCCGTGGGCCGTGTCCCCTTGCTCCGCGGTCCTCCGAGCCAGCCGCTGAAGGTGTCCGCCCCTTTGCTGTCCGCTCCGGGCTCGGCTCACACGGCTCCCTGGCCTCCTCCTCCTCCTCCTCCTCCTCCTCTCCTCTCGTCTACCTCTTCAGTGCTTCAGCCGTCACAAACTCTCAGAAGGGGGCCAACAGCTCTCTGTAAATGCACTCAAACCTCGCACATTGCAGGTCCATAACCCTCTTATCCCCCCGACCACAGTGCACGTCGGGGCCTTGCCCACACACTCGAGGCCTTGGCCAGACTCGAGGAGCCCCAGGCCTCCCGTTCACAGACAGGTGCCCCTCCCAATGGCACTGGGGAGAAAACAGGCACACCGCGGGAGCAGACCCAGTCCGGTCCGCCCCTCTAGGACCCGGAGACCTAGGCCGGGTGACAAACCCGTGGCGCTACCAGACTTCACTGAGAGAGAACGAGGGAGAGACAGGGAGGGTAGGACGGAGGGAAGTGAGAGGGAGAGCCACAGAGAGAGAGAGGGCGAAAGGGGGGGGGGAGAACGAGAGGGAGAGGGAGAGGGAGAGGGAGGGTGGGGCGGGTGACACGGACGGACGGACGGACAGGCAGACAGACAGACAGACAGACTGTGTCGGTAAGAGAGGGCCGGGAGCCTGGGAATAAGCCAGGCAGTACCCTGAACAACAGCTGGGAGACATTTGTGGAGATGCTTGCCACAGCAGCTGGCATCCTGGGATCCACGGGCCCCAAAGCAAGGCCCTGGCCACTTCCAAGAGCAGCCCAGGCAGCCCGGTATGGCGCCAGGCCAGGAACCGAGCGCTGCCTGGGGCATGTCCTTCCACGCTAGACGCCCCGCGTGGGACTTTGAATGACATGTGCCCCGTGGACTGACTGGTGTGTCCTGAAGGCCTGGTCCCCAGCTGGCGGCAACTGGGGGAGGCGGAGCCTTGCTGCAGGAGATGTGTGGCTGGCGCCCTGGCGGGCTTTGGGAATCTCACAGGCCGGCCGCCCCCTTGCCAGAGCTGAGCTCATTCCCTCTCTCTCTCTCTGCTGTTTTTCTGGCCGCTGCCCTGGCAAGAAGGGACGCCCAGCCTCCGCTCTGCCACCCTTTGCCTTTCCCTGCCTGCCTGCCTGCCTGCCTGCCCCATCAGCGATGAACCTCCCCCCGGAGACCGTTAGTCACCCAGGATCAAGCCTTTCCCTTTCCTGCCATCTGCTGCTTCGGGCCGGGTGTTGGGGTCCCGGCACCGAGCAGGAGAGAGAGCGAGAGTGAGACAGACAGACAGAAGGGCAGGGCGAGTGAGCGGCAGGCCGACCGACCGAGAGGCAGAGAGAGAGAGAGAAAGGGAGAAAGAGACCAGAAAGCTACTACGTCAGGGGCCAATCACAGGTCAAGACACGGGGTTTTGTGGGCGGGGCTTTGAGGCTGGGGAGAGACTGGAGGCCAGGGCTCTGGGCGGGTGGCCGGTGGCGGGGCCTGTGGCCATCGGGGATCCCTGGGGTCGGTGTGAGGGGTGATGTCGGGGCGTCTGGGCGTCTCCCGTGACTCCTGGGAGCGGGCTGGGCGGGGCGGCAGGCGAGGCAGGGGCCGGGCCGAGGCGCGCTGGCATGCGCCCCGCCTGGCGTCAGGGGCCGTGCAGGCTCGTGAGGCGCCAGAGTGCGGGTGTGAGCGTCTACGGCCATACCACCCTGAACGCGCCCGATTCTCGTCTGATCTCGGAAGCTAAGCAGGGTCGGGCCTGGTTAGTACTTGGGATGGGAGACCGCCTGGGAATACCGGGTGCTGTAGGCTTTTTGCCTACTTCCGCAGGCTTTTTGCCTACTGCATGCACGCGCACCCAGCACCCACCCTCCCTCCCTCGCCCAAGGGACAAGGACCAAGATGCAAGGGGGCCGAAGGCCTCCAGGCCGCCCCTCGCTCGGTGGGTAGGTCCGCCGGCCGGGGCGGTGCTCGCTTCGGTGGACGGGTGGGGTGGCTGCGTGCGTCCGTTGGGCCGTGTCCCTTGCTCCGCGGTCCTCCGAGCCAGCCGCTGAAGGTGTCCGCCCTTTGCTGTCCGGCTCCGGGCTCGGCTCACACGGCTCCCTGGCTCCTCCTCCTCCTCCTCCTCCTCCTCCTCCTCCTCCTCCTCCTCCTCCTCCTCCTCCTCTCTCTTCGTCTACCTCTTCAGTGCTTCAGCCGGCACAAACTCTCAGAAGGGGGCCAACAGCTCTCTGGAAATGCACTCAACCTCGCACATTGCAGGTCCATAACCCTCTTATCCCCCGACCACAGTGCACGTCGGGGCCTTGCCCAACACACTCGAGGCCTTGGCCAGACTCGGCGGGAGCCCCAGGCCTCCCGTTCACAGGACAGGTGCCCCTCCAATGGCACTGGGGAGAAAACAGGCACACCGCGGGAGCAGACCCAGTCCGGTCCGCCCCTCTAGGACCCGGAGACCTAGGCCGGTTGACAAAACCCGTGGCGCTACCAGACTTCACTGAGAGAGAACGAGGGGAGAGACAGGGAGGGTAGGACGGAGGGAAGTGAGAGGGAGAGCCACAGAGAGAGAGAGGGCGAAAGGGGGGGGGGAGAACGAGAGGGAGAGGGAGAGGGAGAGGGAGTGGTGGGGCGGGGACACGGACGGACGGACGGACAGGCAGACAGACAGACAGACAGACTGTGTCGGTAAGAGAGGGCCGGGGAGCCTGGGAATAAGCCAGTGCAGTACCCTGAACAACAGCTGGGAGACATTTGTGGAGATGCTTGCCACAAGCAGCTGGCATCCTGGGTATCCACGGGCCCCAAAGCAAGGCCCTGGCCACTTCCAAGAGCAGCCCAGGCAGCCCGGTATGGCGCCAGGCCAGGGAACCGAGCGCTGCCTGGGGCATGTCCTTCCACGCTAGACGCCCCGCGTGGGACTTTGAATGACATGTGCCCCGTGGACTGACTGGTGTGTCCTGAAGGCCTGGTCCCAGCTGGCGGCAACTGGGGAGGGCGGAGCCTTGCTGCAGGAGATGTGTGGCTGGCGCCCTGGCGGGCTTTGGGAATCTCACAGGCCGGCCGCCCCCTTGCCAATGCTGAGCTCATTCCCTCTCTCTCTGTCTGGCTGTTTTCTGGCCGCTGCCCTGGCAAGGAAGGGGGACGCCCAGCCTCCGCTCTGGCCACCTTTGCCTTTCCCTGCCTGCCTGCCTGCCTGCCTGCCCCATCAGCGATGAACCTCCCCCCGGAGACCGTTAGTCACCCAGGATCAAGCCTTTCCCTTTCCTGCCATCTGCTGCTTCGGGCCGGGTGTTGGGTCCCGCACCGAGCAGGAGAGAGAGCGAGAGTGGAGACAGACAGACAGAAGGGCAGGGGCGAGTGAGCGGCAGGCCGACCGACCGAGAGGCAGAGAGAGAGAGAGAAAGGGAGAAAGAGACCAGAAAGCTACTACGTCAGGGGGCCAATCACAGTCAAGACACTGGTTTTGTGGGCGGGGCTTGAGGCTGGGGAGAGACTGGAGGCCAGGGCTCTGGGCGGGTGGCCGGTGGCGGGGCCTGTGGGCCATCGGGGATCCCTTGGGGTCGGTGTGAGGGTGATGTCGGGCAGGGGCGTCTGGGCGTCTCCCGTGACTCCTGGGAGCGGGCTGGCGGGCGGCAGGCGAGGCAGGGGGCCGGCCGAGGCGCGCTGCATGCGCCCCGCCTGGCGTCAGGGGCCGTGCAGGCTCTTGAGGCGCCAGAGTGCGGGTGTGAGCGTCTACGGGCCATACCACCCTGAACGCGCCCGATCTCGTCTGATCTCGGAAGCTAAGCAGGGTCGGGCCTGGTTAGTACTTGGATGGGGAGACCGCCTGGGAATACCGGGTGCTGTAGGCTTTTTGCCTACTTCCGCAGGCTTTTTGCCTACTGGCATGCACGCGCACCCAGCACCCACCCTCCCTCCTCGCCCAAGGGACAAGGACCAAGATGCAAGGGGGCCAAGGCCTCCAGGCCGCCCCTCGCTCGGTGGGTAGGTCCGCCGGCCGGGGGCGGTGCTCGCTCGGTGGACGGGTGGGTGGCTGCGTGCGTCCGTGGGCCGTGTCCCTTGCTCCGCGGTCCTCCGAGCCAGCCGCTGAAGGTGTCCGCCCTTTGCTGTCCGGCTCCGGGCTCGGCTTCACACGGCTCCCTGGCCTCCGGTCCTCCTCCTCCTCCTCCTCCTCCTCTTCGTCTACCTCTTCAGTGCTTCAGCCGGCACAAACTCTCAGAAGGGGGCCAACAGCTCTCTGGAAATGCACTCAACCTCGCACATTGCAGGTCCATAACCCTCTTATTATCCCCCGACCACAGTGCACGTCGGGGCCTTGCCCAACACACTCGAGGCCTTGGCCAGACTCGGAGGAAGCCCCAGGCCTCCCGTTCACAGGACAGGTGCCCCTCCAATGGCACTGGGGAGAAAACAGGCACACCGCGGGAGCAGACCCAGTCCGGTCCGCCCCTCTAGGACCCGGAGACCTAGGCCGGGTGACAAACCCCGTGGCGCTACCCAGACTTCACTGAGAAGAACGAGGGGAGAGACAGGGAGGGTAGGACGGAGGGAAGTGAGAGGGAGAGCCACAGAGAGAGAGAGGGGCGAAAGGGGGGGGGGAGAACGAGAGGGAGAGGGAGAGGGAGAGGGAGGGTGGGGCGGGGACACGGACGGACGGACCGGACAGGCAGACAGACAGACAGGACAGACCTGTGTCGGTAAGAGAGGGCCGGGGAGCCTGGGAATAAGCCAGGCAGTACCCTGAACAACAGCTGGGAGACATTTGTGGAGATGCTTGCCACAGCAGCTGGCATCCTGGGATCCACGGCCCCAAAAGCAAGGCCCTGGCCACTTCCAAGAGCAGCCCAGGCAGCCCGGTATGGCGCCAGGCCAGAACCGAGCGCTGCCTGGGGCATGTCCTTCCACGCTAGACGCCCCCGCGTGGGACTTTGAAATGACATGTGCCCCGTGGACTGACTGGTGGTGTCCTGAAGGCCTGGTCCCCAGCTGGCGGCAACTGGGGAGGCGGAGCCTTGCTGCAGGAGATGTGTGGCTGGCGCCCTGGCGGGCTTTGGGAATCTCACAGGCCGGCCGCCCCCCTTGCCAGAGCTGAGCTCATTCCCTCTCTCTCTGTCTGGCTGTTTTCTGGCCGCTGCCCTGGCAAGAAGGGACGCCCAGCCTCCGCTCTGCCACCCTTTGCCTTTCCCTGCCTGCCTGCCTGCCTGCCTGCCCCATCAGCGATGAACCTCCCCCCGGAGACCGTTAGTCACCCAGGATCAAGCCTTTCCCTTTCCTGCCATCTGCTGCTTCGGGCCGGGTGTTGGGTCCCGGCACCGAGCAGGAGAGAGAGCGAGAGTGAGACAGACAGACAGAAGGGCAGGGCGAGTGAGCGGCAGGCCGACCGACCGAGAGGCAGAGAGAGAGAGAGAAAGGGGAGAAAGAGACCAGAAAGCTACTACGTCAGGGGCCAATCACAGTCAAGACACGGGTTTTGTGGCGGGGGCTTGAGGCTGGGGAGAGACTGGAGGCCAGGGCTCTGGGCGGGGTGGCCGGTGGCGGGGCCTGTGGCCATCGGGGATCCCTGGGGTCGGTGTGAGGGGTGATGTCGGGGCGTCTGGCGTCTCCCGTGACTCCTGGGAGCGGGCTGGCGGGCGGCAGGCGAGGCAGGGGCCGGCCGAGGCGCGCTGCATGCGCCCCGCCTGGCGTCAGGGGCCGTGCAGGCTCTTGAGGCGCCAGAGTGCGGGTGTGAGCGTCTACGGCCATACCACCCTGAACGCGCCCGATCTCGTCTGATCTCGGAAGCTAAGCAGGGTCGGGCCTGGTTAGTACTTGGATGGGAGACCGCCTGGAATACCGGGTGCTGTAGGCTTTTTGCTACTTTCCGCAGGCTTTTTGCCTACTGCATGCACGCGCACCCAGCACCCACCCTCCCTCCTCGCCCAAGGGACAAGGACCAAGATGCAAGGGGGCCAAGGCCTCCAGGCCGCCCCTCGCTCGGTGGGTAGGTCCGCCGGCCGGGGCGGTGCTCGCTGCGGTGGACGGGTGGGTGGCTGCGTGCGTCCGTGGGGCCGTGTCCCTTGCTCCGCGGTCCCTCCTCCGAGCCAGCCGCTGAAGGTGTCCGCCCTTTGCTGTCCGGCTCCGGGGCTCGGCTCACACGGCTCCCTGGCCTCCTCCTCCTCCTCCTCTCTCCCCTCCACCTCCTCCTCCTCCTCCTCCTCCTCTTCGTCTACCTCTTCAGTGCTTCAGCCGGCACAAACTCTCAGAAGGGGGGCCAACAGCTCTCTGGAAATGCACTCAACCTCGCACATTGCAGGTCCATAACCCTCTTATCCCCCCGACCACAGTGCACGTCGGGGCCATTGCCCAACACACTCGAGGCCTTGGCCCAGACTCGGAGGAGCCCCAGGCCTCCCGTTCACAGGACAGGTGCCCCTCCAATGGCACTGGGGAGAAAACAGGCACACCGCGGGAGCAGACCCAGGCCGGTCCGCCCCTCTTGGACCCGGAGACCTAGGCCCGGGTGACAAACCCGTGGCGCTACCATACTTCACTGAGAGAGAACGAGGGGAGAGACAGGGAGGGTAGGACGGAGGGAAGTGAGAGGGAGAGCCACAGAGAGAGAGAGGGCGAAAGGGGGGGGGGAGAACGAGAGGGAGAGGGAGAGGGAGAGGGAGGGTGGGGGGGGGGGACACGGACGGACGGACGGACAGGCAGACAGACAGACAGACAGACTGTGTCGGTAAGGAGAGGGCCGGGGAGCCTGGGAATAAGCCAGGCAGGTACCCTGAACAACAGCTGGGAGACATTTTGTGGAGATGCTTGCCACAGCAGCTGGCATCCTGGGATCCACGGGCCCCAAAGCAAGGCCCCTGGCCACTTCCAAGAGCAGCCCAGGCAGCCCGGTATGGCGCCAGGCCAGGAACCGAGCGCTGCCTGGTGGCATGTCCTTCCACGCTAGACGCCCCGCGTGGGACTTTGAATGACATGTGCCCCGTGGACTGACTGGTGTGTCCTGAAGGCCTGGTCCCCAGCTGGCGGCAACTGGGGAGGCGGAGCCTTGCTGCAGGGAGATGTTGTGGCTGGCGCCCTGGCGGGCTTTGGGAATCTCACAGGGCCGGGCCGCCCCCTTGCCAGAGCTGAGCTCATTCCCCTCTCATCTCTGTCTGGCTGTTTTCTGGCCGCTGCCCTGGCAAGAAGGGACGCCCAGCTCCCGCTCTGCCACCCTTTGCCTTTCCCTGCCTGCCCTGCCTGCCTGCCTGCCCCATCAGCGATGAACCTCCCCCCGGAGACCGTTAGTCACCCAGGATCAAGCCTTTCCCCTTTCCTGCCATCTGCTGCTTCGGGCCGGGTGTTGGGTCCCGGCACCGAGCAGGAGAGAGAGCGAGAGTGAGACAGACAGACAGAAGGGGCAGGGCGAGTGAGCGGCAGGCCGACCGACCCGAGAGGCAGAGAGAGAGAGAGAAAGGGAGAAAGAGACCAGAAAGCTACTACGTCAGGGGCCAATCACAGTCAAGACACGGGTTTTTGTGGGCGGGGCTTGAGGCTGGGGAGAGACTGGAGGCCAGGGCTCTGGGCGGGTGGCCGGGTGGCGGGGCCTGTGGCCATCGGGGATCCCTGGGGTCGGTGTGAGGGTGATGTCGGGGCGTCTGGGCGTCTCCGTGACTCCTGGGAGCGGGCTGGCGGGCGGCAGGCGAGGCAGGGGCCGGCCGAGGCGCGCTGCATGCGCCCCGCCTGGCGTCAGGGGCCGTGCAGGCTCTTGAGGCGCCAGAGTGCGGGTGTGAGCGTCTACGGCCATACCACCCTGAACGCGCCCGATTCTCGTCTGATCTCGGAAGCTAAGCAGGGTCGGGCCTGGTTAGTACTTGGGATGGGAGACCGCCTGGGAATACCGGGTGCTGTAGGCTTTTTGCCTACTTCCGCAGGCTATTTGCCTACTGCATGCACGCGCACCCCAGCACCCACCCTCCCTCCTCGCCCAAGGGACAAGGACCAAGATGCAAGGGGGGCCAAGGGCCTCCAGGCCGCCCCTCGCTCGGTGGGTAGGTCCGCCGGGGCCGGGGCGGGTGCTCGCTCGGTGGACGGGTGGGTGGCTGCGTGCGTCCGTTGGGGGCCGTTGTCCCTTGCTCCGCGGTCCCTCCGAGCCAGCCGCTGAAGGTGTCCGCCCTTTGCTGTCCGGCTCCGGGCTTCGGCTCAACACGGCTCCCTGGCCTCCTCCTCCCTCCTCCTCCTCTCCTCCTCCTCCCCTTCTCCTCCTCCCTCCTCCTCTTCGTCTACCTCTTCAGTGCTTCAGCCGGCACAAACTCTCAGAAGTGGGGCCAACAGCTCTCTGGAAATGCACTCAACCTCGCACATTGCAGTCCATAACCCTCTATCCCCCGACCACAGTGCACGTCGGGGCCTTGCCCAATCACACTCGAGGCCTTGGCCAGACTCGGAGGGAGCCCCAGGCCTCCGTTCACAGGACAGGTGCCCCTCCAATGGCACTGGGGAGAAAACAGGCACACCGCGGGAGCAGACCCAGTCCGGGTCCGCCCCTCTAGGACCCGGAGACCTAGCCGGGTGACAAACCCGTGGCGCTACCAGACTTCACTGAGAGAGAACGATGGGAGAGACAGGGAGGGGTAGGACGGAGGGAAGTGAGAGGGAGAGCCACAGAGAGAGAGAGGGCGAAAGGGGGGGGGGGAGAGACGAGAGGGAGAGGGATAGGGGAGAGGGGAGGGTGGGCGGGGACACGGACGGACGGACGGACAGGCAGACAGACAGACAGACAACTGTGTCGGTAAGGAGAGGGCCGGGGAGCCTGGGAATAAGCCAGGCAGTACCCTGAACAACAGCCGGGGAGACATTTGTGGAGATGCTTGCCACAGCAGCTGGCATCCTGGGATCCACGGGCCCCAAAGCAAGGCCCTGGCCACTTCCAAGAGCAGCCCAGGCAGCCCGGTATGGCGCCAGGCCAGGAACCGAGCGCTGCCTTGGGGCATGTCCTTCCACGCTAGACGCCCCGCGTGGGACTTTGAATGACATGTGCCCCGTGGACTGACTGGTGTGTCCTGAAGGCCTGGTCCCCAGCGGCGGCAACTGGGGAGGCGGAGCCTTGCTTGCAGGAGATGTGTTGGCTGGGCTGCCCTGGCGGGCTTTGGGAATCTCACAGGCCGGCCGCCCCCTTGCCAGAGCTGAGCTCATTCCCTCTCTCTCTGTCCTGGCTGTTTTCTGGCCTGCTGCCCTGGCAAGAAGGGACGCCCAGCCTCCGCTCTGCCACCCTTTGCCTTCCCCTGCCTGCCTGCCTGCCCTGCCTGCCCCATCAGCGATGAACCTCCCCCCGAGACCGTTAGTCACCCAGGATCAAGCCTTTCCCCTTTCCTGCCATCTGCTGCTTCGGGCCGGGTGTTTTGGGTCCCGGCACCGAGCAGGAGAGAGAGCGAGAGTGAGACAGACAGACAGAAGGGCAGGGCGAGTGAGCGGCAGGCCCGACCGACCGAGAGGCAGAGAGAGAGAGAGAAAGGGAGAAAGAGACCAGAAAGCTACTACGTCAGGAGGGGCCAATCACAGTCAAGACACGGGTTTTGTGGGCGGGGGGCTTGAGGCTGGGAGAGACTGGAGGCCAGGGCTCTGGGCGGGGGTGGCCGGTGGCGGGGGCCTTGTGGCCATCGGGGATCCCTGGGGGTCGGTGTGAGGGTGATGTCGGGGCGTCTGGGCGTCTCCCGTGACTCCTTGGAGCGGGCTGGCGGGCGGCAGGGCGAGGGCAGGGGGCCGGCCGAGGGCGCGCTGCATGCGCCCCGCCTGGCGTCAGGGGCCGTGCAGGCTCTTTGAGGCGCCAGAGTGCGGGTGTGAGCGTCTACGGCCATACCACCCCTGAACGCGCGCCGATCTCGTCTGATCTCGGAAGCTAAGCAGGGTCGGCCTGGTTAGTACTTGGATGGGAGACCGCCTTGGAATACCGGGTGCTGTAGCTTTTTTGCCTACTTCCGCAGGCTTTTTGCCTACTGCATGCACGGCGCACCCAGCACCCACCCTCCCTCCTCGCCCAAGGGACAAGGACCAAGGATGCAAGTGGGGGCCAAGGCCTCCAGGGCCGCCCCTCGCTCGGTGGGGTAGGTCCGCCGGCCGGGGCGGTGCTCGCTCGTGGGACGGGTGGGGTGGCTGCGTGCGTCCGTGGGGCCGTGTCCCTTGCTCCGCGGTCCTCCGAGCCAGCCGCTGAAGGTGTCCGCCCTTTGCTGTCCGGGCTCCGGGCTCGCTCACACGGCTCCCTGGCCTCCTCCTCCTCCTCCTCCTCCTCCTCCTCCTCCTCCTCCTCCTCCTCTTCGTCTACCTCTTCAGTGCTTCAGCCGGCACAAACTCTCAGAAGGGGGCCAACAGCTCTCTGGAAATGCACTCAACCTCGCACATTGCAGGTCCATAACCCTCTTATCCCCCGACCACAGTGCACGTCGGGGCCTTGCCCAACACACTCGAGGCCTTGGCCAGACTCGGAGGAGCCCCAGGCCTCCCGTTCACAGGACAGGTGCCCCTCCAATGGCACTGGGGAGAAAACAGGCACACCGCGGGAGCAGACCCAGTCCGGTCCGCCCCTCTAGGACCCGGAGACCTAGGCCGGGTGACAAACCCGTGGCGCTACCAGACTTCACTGAGAGAGAACGAGGGGAGAGACAGGGAGGAGGACGGAGGGAAGTGAGAGGGATAGCCACAGAGAGAGAGAGGGCGAAATGGGTGGGGGGAGGAACGAGAGGGAGAGGGAGAGGGAGAGGGAGGGGTGGAGGCGGGGACACGGACCGGTAGAGCTGACGACAGGCAGACAGACAGACAGACAGACTGTGTCGGTAAGAGAGGGGGCCGGGGAGCCTGGGAATAAGCCAGGCAGTACCCTGAACAACAGCTGTGAGACATTTGTGGAGATGCTTGCCACAGCACTGCATCCTGGGATCCACTGGGCCCCAAAGCAAGGCCTGGCCACTTCCCAAGAGCAGCCCAGGCAGCCCGGTATGGCGCCAGGCCAGGAACCGAGCGCTGCCTGGGGCATGTCCTTCCACGCTAGACGCCCCGCGTGGGACTATGAATGACAATGTGCCCCGTGGACTGACTGTTGTGTCCTGAATGCCTGGTCCCCAGCTGGGCGCAACTGGGGAGGCGGAGCCTTGCTGCAGGAGATGTGTGGCTGGCGCCCTGGGCGGGCTTTGGGAATCTCACAGGCCGGCCGCCCCCTTGCCAGAGCTGAGCTCATTCCCTCTCTCTCTGTCTGGGCTGTTTTTCCTGGCCGCTGCCCTGGCAAGAAGGAACGCCCAGCCTCCGCTCTGCCACCCCTTTGGCCTTTCCCTGCCTGCCTGCCTGCCTGCCTGCCCCATCAGCGATGAAGCCTCCCCCCGGAGACCGTTAGTCACCCAGGATCAAGCCTTTCCCTTCCTGCCATCTGCTGCTTCGGGCCGGGTGTTGGGTCCCGGCACCGAGCAGGAGAGAGAGCGAGAGTGAGACAGGACAGACAGAAGGGCAGGGCGAGTGAGCGGCAGGCCGACCGACCCGAGAGGCAGAGAGAGAGAGAGAAAGGGAGAAAGAGACCAAAAGCTACTACGTCAGGGGCCAAGCACAGTCAAGACACGGGTTTTTGTGGGCGGGGCTTGAGCTGGGGGGGGGGGGAGAGGGGGGACTGGAGGCCAGGGGCTCTGGGCGGGTGGCCGGTGGCGGGGCCTGTGGCCATCGGGGATCCCTGGGGTCGGTGTGAGGGTGATGTCGGGGCGTCTGGGCGTCTCCCGTGACTCCTGGGAGCGGGCTGGCGGGCGGCAGGCGAGGCAGGGGCCGGCCGAGGCGCGCTGCATGCGCCCCGCCTGGCGTCAGGGGCCGTGCAGGCTCTTGAGGCGCCAGAGTGCGGGTGTGAGCGTCTACGGCCATACCACCCTGAACGCGCCCGATCTCGTCTGATCTCGGAAGCTAAGCAGGGTCGGGCCTGGTTAGTACTTGGATGGGAGACCGCCTGGGAATACCGGGTGCTGTAGGCTTTTTGCCTACTTCCGCAGGCTTTTTGCCTACTGCATGCACGCGCACCCAGCACCCACCCTCCCTCCTCGCCCAAGGGACAAGGACCAAGATGCAAGGGGGCCAAGGCCTCCAGGCCGCCCCTCGCTCGGTGGGTAGGTCCGCCGGCCGGGGCGGTGCTCGCTCGGTGGACGGGTGGGTGGCTGCGTGCGTCCGTGGGCCGTGTCCCTTGCTCCGCGGTCCTCCGAGCCAGCCGCTGAAGGTGTCCGCCCTTTGCTGTCCGGCTCCGGGCTCGGCTCACACGGCTCCCTGGCCTCCTCCTCCTCCTCCTCCTCCTCCTCCTCCTCCTCCTCCTCCTCCTCCTCTTCGTCTACCTCTTCAGTGCTTCAGCCGGCACAAACTCTCAGAAGGGGGCCAACAGCTCTCTGGAAATGCACTCAACCTCGCACATTGCAGGTCCATAACCCTCTTATCCCCCGACCACAGTGCACGTCGGGGCCTTGCCCAACACACTCGAGGCCTTGGCCAGACTCGGAGGAGCCCCAGGCCTCCCGTTCACAGGACAGGTGCCCCTCCAATGGCACTGGGGAGAAAACAGGCACACCGCGGGAGCAGACCCAGTCCGGTCCGCCCCTCTAGGACCCGGAGACCTAGGCCGGGTGACAAACCCGTGGCGCTACCAGACTTCACTGAGAGAGAACGAGGGGAGAGACAGGGAGGGTAGGACGGAGGGAAGTGAGAGGGAGAGCCACAGAGAGAGAGAGGGCGAAAGGGGGGGGGAGAACGAGAGGGAGAGGGAGAGGGAGAGGGAGGGTGGGGCGGGGACACGGACGGACGGACGGACAGGCAGACAGACAGACAGACAGACTGTGTCGGTAAGAGAGGGCCGGGGAGCCTGGGAATAAGCCAGGCAGTACCCTGAACAACAGCTGGGAGACATTTGTGGAGATGCTTGCCACAGCAGCTGGCATCCTGGGATCCACGGGCCCCAAAGCAAGGCCCTGGCCACTTCCAAGAGCAGCCCAGGCAGCCCGGTATGGCGCCAGGCCAGGAACCGAGCGCTGCCTGGGGCATGTCCTTCCACGCTAGACGCCCCGCGTGGGACTTTGAATGACATGTGCCCCGTGGACTGACTGGTGTGTCCTGAAGGCCTGGTCCCCAGCTGGCGGCAACTGGGGAGGCGGAGCCTTGCTGCAGGAGATGTGTGGCTGGCGCCCTGGCGGGCTTTGGGAATCTCACAGGCCGGCCGCCCCCTTGCCAGAGCTGAGCTCATTCCCTCTCTCTCTGTCTGGCTGTTTTCTGGCCGCTGCCCTGGCAAGAAGGGACGCCCAGCCTCCGCTCTGCCACCCTTTGCCTTTCCCTGCCTGCCTGCCTGCCTGCCTGCCCCATCAGCGATGAACCTCCCCCCGGAGACCGTTAGTCACCCAGGATCAAGCCTTTCCCTTTCCTGCCATCTGCTGCTTCGGGCCGGGTGTTGGGTCCCGGCACCGAGCAGGAGAGAGAGCGAGAGTGAGACAGACAGACAGAAGGGCAGGGCGAGTGAGCGGCAGGCCGACCGACCGAGAGGCAGAGAGAGAGAGAGAAAGGGAGAAAGAGACCAGAAAGCTACTACGTCAGGGGCCAATCACAGTCAAGACACGGGTTTTGTGGGCGGGGCTTGAGGCTGGGGAGAGACTGGAGGCCAGGGCTCTGGGCGGGTGGCCGGTGGCGGGGCCTGTGGCCATCGGGGATCCCTGGGGTCGGTGTGAGGGTGATGTCGGGGCGTCTGGGCGTCTCCCGTGACTCCTGGGAGCGGGCTGGCGGGCGGCAGGCGAGGCAGGGGCCGGCCGAGGCGCGCTGCATGCGCCCCGCCTGGCGTCAGGGGCCGTGCAGGCTCTTGAGGCGCCAGAGTGCGGGTGTGAGCGTCTACGGCCATACCACCCTGAACGCGCCCGATCTCGTCTGATCTCGGAAGCTAAGCAGGGTCGGGCCTGGTTAGTACTTGGATGGGAGACCGCCTGGGAATACCGGGTGCTGTAGGCTTTTTGCCTACTTCCGCAGGCTTTTTGCCTACTGCATGCACGCGCACCCAGCACCCACCCTCCCTCCTCGCCCAAGGGACAAGGACCAAGATGCAAGGGGGCCAAGGCCTCCAGGCCGCCCCTCGCTCGGTGGGTAGGTCCGCCGGCCGGGGCGGTGCTCGCTCGGTGGACGGGTGGGTGGCTGCGTGCGTCCGTGGGCCGTGTCCCTTGCTCCGCGGTCCTCCGAGCCAGCCGCTGAAGGTGTCCGCCCTTTGCTGTCCGGCTCCGGGCTCGGCTCACACGGCTCCCTGGCCTCCTCCTCCTCCTCCTCCTCCTCCTCCTCCTCCTCCTCCTCCTCCTCCTCCTCCTCCTCTTCGTCTACCTCTTCAGTGCTTCAGCCGGCACAAACTCTCAGAAGGGGGCCAACAGCTCTCTGGAAATGCACTCAACCTCGCACATTGCAGGTCCATAACCCTCTTATCCCCCGACCACAGTGCACGTCGGGGCCTTGCCCAACACACTCGAGGCCTTGGCCAGACTCGGAGGAGCCCCAGGCCTCCCGTTCACAGGACAGGTGCCCCTCCAATGGCACTGGGGAGAAAACAGGCACACCGCGGGAGCAGACCCAGTCCGGTCCGCCCCTCTAGGACCCGGAGACCTAGGCCGGGTGACAAACCCGTGGCGCTACCAGACTTCACTGAGAGAGAACGAGGGGAGAGACAGGGAGGGTAGGACGGAGGGAAGTGAGAGGGAGAGCCACAGAGAGAGAGAGGGCGAAAGGGGGGGGGAGAACGAGAGGGAGAGGGAGAGGGAGAGGGAGGGTGGGGCGGGGACACGGACGGACGGACGGACAGGCAGACAGACAGACAGACAGACTGTGTCGGTAAGAGAGGGCCGGGGAGCCTGGGAATAAGCCAGGCAGTACCCTGAACAACAGCTGGGAGACATTTGTGGAGATGCTTGCCACAGCAGCTGGCATCCTGGGATCCACGGGCCCCAAAGCAAGGCCCTGGCCACTTCCAAGAGCAGCCCAGGCAGCCCGGTATGGCGCCAGGCCAGGAACCGAGCGCTGCCTGGGGCATGTCCTTCCACGCTAGACGCCCCGCGTGGGACTTTGAATGACATGTGCCCCGTGGACTGACTGGTGTGTCCTGAAGGCCTGGTCCCCAGCTGGCGGCAACTGGGGAGGCGGAGCCTTGCTGCAGGAGATGTGTGGCTGGCGCCCTGTGCGGCTTTGGGAATCTCACCAGGCCGCGCCGCTCCCTTGCCAGGAGCTGAGCTCATTCCCTCTCTCTCTGTCTGGCTGTTTTCTGGCCTGCTGCCCTGGCAAGAAGGGACGCCCAGCCTCCGCTCTGCACCCTTTGCTTTCCCATGCCTGCCTGCCTGCCTGCCTGCCCCATCAGCGATGAACCTCCCCCCGGAGATCCGTTAGTCACCCAGGATCAAGCCTTTTCCTTTCCTGCCATCTGCTGCTTCGGGCCCGGGTGTTGGGGTCCCGGCACCGAGCAGGAGAGAGAGCGAGAGTGAGACAGGACAGACAGAAGGGCAGGGCGAGTGAGCGGCAGGCCGACCGACCGAGAGGCAGAGAGAGAGAGAGAAAGGGGAGAAAGAGACCAGAAAGCTACTACTCAGGGGGCCAATCACAGTCAAGACACGGGTGTTTGTGTGGGCGGGGCTTGAGGCTGGGGAGAGACTGGAGGCCAGGGCTCTGGGCGGGTGCCCGGGTGGCGGGGCCTGTGGCCATCGGGATCCCTGGGGTCGGTGTGAGGGTGATGTCGGGGGCGTCTGGGCGTCTCCCGTGACTTCCTGGGAGCGGGCTGGCGGGCGGCAGGCGAGGCAGGGGCCGGCCGTGGCGCGCATGCATGGCGCCCCGCCTGGCGTCAGGGGCCGTGCAGGCTCATTGAGGCGCCAGAGTGCGGGTGTGAGCGTCTACGGCCATACCCACCCCTGAACGCGCCCGATCTCGTCTGATCTCGAAGCTAAGCAGGGTCGGGCCTGGTTAGTACTTGGATGGGGAGAACCGCCTGGGAATACCGGGGTGCTGTAGGCTTTTTGCCTACTTCCGCAGGCTTTTTTGCCTACTGCATGCAACGCGCACCCAGCACCCACCCTCCCATCCTCGCCCAAGGGGACAAGGGACCAAGATGCAAGGGGGCCAAGGCCTCCAGGGCCGCCCCTCGCTTCGGTGGGTAGGTCCGCCGGCCGGGCGGTGCTCGCTCGGTGGACGGGTGGGGTGGCTGCGTGCGTCCGTGGGCCGTGTCCCTTGCTCCCGCGGGTCCTCCGAGCCAGCCGCTTGAAAGGTGTCCGCCCTTTGCTGTCCGGCTCCGGCTCGGCTCACAGACGGCTCCCTGTGGCCTCCTCCTCTCTCCCCTCCTCCTCCTCCTCCTCCTCTCCTCCTCCTCCTCCTCCTCTTCGGTCTACCTCTCTCAGTGCTTCAGGCCGCACAAACTCTCAGAAGGGGGCCAACAGCTCTCGTGGAAATGCACTCACCTCGCACATTGCAGGGTCCATAACCCGTCTTATCCCCCGACCACAGTGCACGTCGGGGGCCTTGCCCAACACACTCGAGGGCCTTGGCCAGACTCGGAGGAGCCCCAGGCCTCCCGTTCACTAGGACAGGTGCCCCCTCCAATGGCACGTGGGGGAGAAAAACAGGCACACCCTGCGGGAGCAGACCAGTCCGGGTCCGCCCCTCTAGGACCCGGAGACTCTAGGCCGGGTGTACAAACCCGTGGCGCTACCAGACTTCACTGAGAGAGAACGAGGGGAGAGACAGGGAGGGTAGGACGGAGGGAAGTGAGAGGGAGAGCCACAGAGAGAGAGAGGGCGAAAGGGGGGGGGAGAACGAGAGGGAGAGGGAGAGGGAGAGGGAGGGTGGGGCGGGGACACGGACGGACGGACGGACAGGCAGACAGACAGACAGACAGACTGTGTCGGTAAGAGAGGGCCGGGGAGCCTGGGAATAAGCCAGGCAGTACCCTGAACAACAGCTGGGAGACATTTGTGGAGATGCTTGCCACAGCAGCTGGCATCCTGGGATCCACGGGCCCCAAAGCAAGGCCCTGGCCACTTCCAAGAGCAGCCCAGGCAGCCCGGTATGGCGCCAGGCCAGGAACCGAGCGCTGCCTGGGGCATGTCCTTCCACGCTAGACGCCCCGCGTGGGACTTTGAATGACATGTGCCCCGTGGACTGACTGGTGTGTCCTGAAGGCCTGGTCCCCAGCTGGCGGCAACTGGGGAGGCGGAGCCTTGCTGCAGGAGATGTGTGGCTGGCGCCCTGGCGGGCTTTGGGAATCTCACAGGCCGGCCGCCCCCTTGCCAGAGCTGAGCTCATTCCCTCTCTCTCTGTCTGGCTGTTTTCTGGCCGCTGCCCTGGCAAGAAGGGACGCCCAGCCTCCGCTCTGCCACCCTTTGCCTTTCCCTGCCTGCCTGCCTGCCTGCCTGCCCCATCAGCGATGAACCTCCCCCCGGAGACCGTTAGTCACCCAGGATCAAGCCTTTCCCTTTCCTGCCATCTGCTGCTTCGGGCCGGGTGTTGGGTCCCGGCACCGAGCAGGAGAGAGAGCGAGAGTGAGACAGACAGACAGAAGGGCAGGGCGAGTGAGCGGCAGGCCGACCGACCGAGAGGCAGAGAGAGAGAGAGAAAGGGAGAAAGAGACCAGAAAGCTACTACGTCAGGGGCCAATCACAGTCAAGACACGGGTTTTGTGGGCGGGGCTTGAGGCTGGGGAGAGACTGGAGGCCAGGGCTCTGGGCGGGTGGCCGGTGGCGGGGCCTGTGGCCATCGGGGATCCCTGGGGTCGGTGTGAGGGTGATGTCGGGGCGTCTGGGCGTCTCCCGTGACTCCTGGGAGCGGGCTGGCGGGCGGCAGGCGAGGCAGGGGCCGGCCGAGGCGCGCTGCATGCGCCCCGCCTGGCGTCAGGGGCCGTGCAGGCTCTTGAGGCGCCAGAGTGCGGGTGTGAGCGTCTACGGCCATACCACCCTGAACGCGCCCGATCTCGTCTGATCTCGGAAGCTAAGCAGGGTCGGGCCTGGTTAGTACTTGGATGGGAGACCGCCTGGGAATACCGGGTGCTGTAGGCTTTTTGCCTACTTCCGCAGGCTTTTTGCCTACTGCATGCACGCGCACCCAGCACCCACCCTCCCTCCTCGCCCAAGGGACAAGGACCAAGATGCAAGGGGGCCAAGGCCTCCAGGCCGCCCCTCGCTCGGTGGGTAGGTCCGCCGGCCGGGGCGGTGCTCGCTCGGTGGACGGGTGGGTGGCTGCGTGCGTCCGTGGGCCGTGTCCCTTGCTCCGCGGTCCTCCGAGCCAGCCGCTGAAGGTGTCCGCCCTTTGCTGTCCGGCTCCGGGCTCGGCTCACACGGCTCCCTGGCCTCCTCCTCCTCCTCCTCCTCCTCCTCCTCCTCCTCCTCCTCCTCCTCCTCCTCCTCTTCGTCTACCTCTTCAGTGCTTCAGCCGGCACAAACTCTCAGAAGGGGGCCAACAGCTCTCTGGAAATGCACTCAACCTCGCACATTGCAGGTCCATAACCCTCTTATCCCCCGACCACAGTGCACGTCGGGGCCTTGCCCAACACACTCGAGGCCTTGGCCAGACTCGGAGGAGCCCCAGGCCTCCCGTTCACAGGACAGGTGCCCCTCCAATGGCACTGGGGAGAAAACAGGCACACCGCGGGAGCAGACCCAGTCCGGTCCGCCCCTCTAGGACCCGGAGACCTAGGCCGGGTGACAAACCCGTGGCGCTACCAGACTTCACTGAGAGAGAACGAGGGGAGAGACAGGGAGGGTAGGACGGAGGGAAGTGAGAGGGAGAGCCACAGAGAGAGAGAGGGCGAAAGGGGGGGGGAGAACGAGAGGGAGAGGGAGAGGGAGAGGGAGGGTGGGGCGGGGACACGGACGGACGGACGGACAGGCAGACAGACAGACAGACAGACTGTGTCGGTAAGAGAGGGCCGGGGAGCCTGGGAATAAGCCAGGCAGTACCCTGAACAACAGCTGGGAGACATTTGTGGAGATGCTTGCCACAGCAGCTGGCATCCTGGGATCCACGGGCCCCAAAGCAAGGCCCTGGCCACTTCCAAGAGCAGCCCAGGCAGCCCGGTATGGCGCCAGGCCAGGAACCGAGCGCTGCCTGGGGCATGTCCTTCCACGCTAGACGCCCCGCGTGGGACTTTGAATGACATGTGCCCCGTGGACTGACTGGTGTGTCCTGAAGGCCTGGTCCCCAGCTGGCGGCAACTGGGGAGGCGGAGCCTTGCTGCAGGAGATGTGTGGCTGGCGCCCTGGCGGGCTTTGGGAATCTCACAGGCCGGCCGCCCCCTTGCCAGAGCTGAGCTCATTCCCTCTCTCTCTGTCTGGCTGTTTTCTGGCCGCTGCCCTGGCAAGAAGGGACGCCCAGCCTCCGCTCTGCCACCCTTTGCCTTTCCCTGCCTGCCTGCCTGCCTGCCTGCCCCATCAGCGATGAACCTCCCCCCGGAGACCGTTAGTCACCCAGGATCAAGCCTTTCCCTTTCCTGCCATCTGCTGCTTCGGGCCGGGTGTTGGGTCCCGGCACCGAGCAGGAGAGAGAGCGAGAGTGAGACAGACAGACAGAAGGGCAGGGCGAGTGAGCGGCAGGCCGACCGACCGAGAGGCAGAGAGAGAGAGAGAAAGGGAGAAAGAGACCAGAAAGCTACTACGTCAGGGGCCAATCACAGTCAAGACACGGGTTTTGTGGGCGGGGCTTGAGGCTGGGGAGAGACTGGAGGCCAGGGCTCTGGGCGGGTGGCCGGTGGCGGGGCCTGTGGCCATCGGGGATCCCTGGGGTCGGTGTGAGGGTGATGTCGGGGCGTCTGGGCGTCTCCCGTGACTCCTGGGAGCGGGCTGGCGGGCGGCAGGCGAGGCAGGGGCCGGCCGAGGCGCGCTGCATGCGCCCCGCCTGGCGTCAGGGGCCGTGCAGGCTCTTGAGGCGCCAGAGTGCGGGTGTGAGCGTCTACGGCCATACCACCCTGAACGCGCCCGATCTCGTCTGATCTCGGAAGCTAAGCAGGGTCGGGCCTGGTTAGTACTTGGATGGGAGACCGCCTGGGAATACCGGGTGCTGTAGGCTTTTTGCCTACTTCCGCAGGCTTTTTGCCTACTGCATGCACGCGCACCCAGCACCCACCCTCCCTCCTCGCCCAAGGGACAAGGACCAAGATGCAAGGGGGCCAAGGCCTCCAGGCCGCCCCTCGCTCGGTGGGTAGGTCCGCCGGCCGGGGCGGTGCTCGCTCGGTGGACGGGTGGGTGGCTGCGTGCGTCCGTGGGCCGTGTCCCTTGCTCCGCGGTCCTCCGAGCCAGCCGCTGAAGGTGTCCGCCCTTTGCTGTCCGGCTCCGGGCTCGGCTCACACGGCTCCCTGGCCTCCTCCTCCTCCTCCTCCTCCTCCTCCTCCTCCTCCTCCTCCTCCTCCTCCTCCTCCTCTTCGTCTACCTCTTCAGTGCTTCAGCCGGCACAAACTCTCAGAAGGGGGCCAACAGCTCTCTGGAAATGCACTCAACCTCGCACATTGCAGGTCCATAACCCTCTTATCCCCCGACCACAGTGCACGTCGGGGCCTTGCCCAACACACTCGAGGCCTTGGCCAGACTCGGAGGAGCCCCAGGCCTCCCGTTCACAGGACAGGTGCCCCTCCAATGGCACTGGGGAGAAAACAGGCACACCGCGGGAGCAGACCCAGTCCGGTCCGCCCCTCTAGGACCCGGAGACCTAGGCCGGGTGACAAACCCGTGGCGCTACCAGACTTCACTGAGAGAGAACGAGGGGAGAGACAGGGAGGGTAGGACGGAGGGAAGTGAGAGGGAGAGCCACAGAGAGAGAGAGGGCGAAAGGGGGGGGGAGAACGAGAGGGAGAGGGAGAGGGAGAGGGAGGGTGGGGCGGGGACACGGACGGACGGACGGACAGGCAGACAGACAGACAGACAGACTGTGTCGGTAAGAGAGGGCCGGGGAGCCTGGGAATAAGCCAGGCAGTACCCTGAACAACAGCTGGGAGACATTTGTGGAGATGCTTGCCACAGCAGCTGGCATCCTGGGATCCACGGGCCCCAAAGCAAGGCCCTGGCCACTTCCAAGAGCAGCCCAGGCAGCCCGGTATGGCGCCAGGCCAGGAACCGAGCGCTGCCTGGGGCATGTCCTTCCACGCTAGACGCCCCGCGTGGGACTTTGAATGACATGTGCCCCGTGGACTGACTGGTGTGTCCTGAAGGCCTGGTCCCCAGCTGGCGGCAACTGGGGAGGCGGAGCCTTGCTGCAGGAGATGTGTGGCTGGCGCCCTGGCGGGCTTTGGGAATCTCACAGGCCGGCCGCCCCCTTGCCAGAGCTGAGCTCATTCCCTCTCTCTCTGTCTGGCTGTTTTCTGGCCGCTGCCCTGGCAAGAAGGGACGCCCAGCCTCCGCTCTGCCACCCTTTGCCTTTCCCTGCCTGCCTGCCTGCCTGCCTGCCCCATCAGCGATGAACCTCCCCCCGGAGACCGTTAGTCACCCAGGATCAAGCCTTTCCCTTTCCTGCCATCTGCTGCTTCGGGCCGGGTGTTGGGTCCCGGCACCGAGCAGGAGAGAGAGCGAGAGTGAGACAGACAGACAGAAGGGCAGGGCGAGTGAGCGGCAGGCCGACCGACCGAGAGGCAGAGAGAGAGAGAGAAAGGGAGAAAGAGACCAGAAAGCTACTACGTCAGGGGCCAATCACAGTCAAGACACGGGTTTTGTGGGCGGGGCTTGAGGCTGGGGAGAGACTGGAGGCCAGGGCTCTGGGCGGGTGGCCGGTGGCGGGGCCTGTGGCCATCGGGATCCCTGGGGTCGGTGTGAGGGTGATGTCGGGGCGTCTGGGCGTCTCCCGTGACTCCTGGGAGCGGGCTGGCGGGCGGCAGGCGAGGCAGGGGCCGGCCGAGGCGCGCTGCATGCGCCCCGCCTGGCGTCAGGGGCCGTGCAGGCTCTTGAGGCGCCAGAGTGCGGGTGTGAGCGTCTACGGCCATACCACCCTGAACGCGCCCGATCTCGTCTGATCTCGGAAGCTAAGCAGGGTCGGGCCTGGTTAGTACTTGGATGGGAGACCGCCTGGGAATACCGGGTGCTGTAGGCTTTTTGCCTACTTCCGCAGGCTTTTTGCCTACTGCATGCACGCGCACCCAGCACCCACCCTCCCTCCTCGCCCAAGGGACAAGGACCAAGATGCAAGGGGGCCAAGGCCTCCAGGCCGCCCCTCGCTCGGTGGGTAGGTCCGCCGGCCGGGGCGGTGCTCGCTCGGTGGACGGGTGGGTGGCTGCGTGCGTCCGTGGGCCGTGTCCCTTGCTCCGCGGTCCTCCGAGCCAGCCGCTGAAGGTGTCCGCCCTTTGCTGTCCGGCTCCGGCTCGGCTCACACGGCTCCCTGGCCTCCTCCTCCTCCTCCTCCTCCTCCTCCTCCTCCTCCTCCTCCTCCTCCTCCTCCTCCTCTTCGTCTACCTCTTCAGTGCTTCAGCCGGCACAAACTCTCAGAAGGGGGCCAACAGCTCTCTGGAAATGCACTCAACCTCGCACATTGCAGGTCCATAACCCTCTTATCCCCCGACCACAGTGCACGTCGGGGCCTTGCCCAACACACTCGAGGCCTTGGCCAGACTCGGAGGAGCCCCAGGCCTCCCGTTCACAGGACAGGTGCCCCTCCAATGGCACTGGGGAGAAAACAGGCACACCGCGGGAGCAGACCCAGTCCGGTCCGCCCCTCTAGGACCCGGAGACCTAGGCCGGGTGACAAACCCGTGGCGCTACCAGACTTCACTGAGAGAGAACGAGGGGAGAGACAGGGAGGGTAGGACGGAGGGAAGTGAGAGGGAGAGCCACAGAGAGAGAGAGGGCGAAAGGGGGGGGGAGAACGAGAGGGAGAGGGAGAGGAGAGGGAGGGTGGGGCGGGGACACGGACGGACGGACGGACAGGCAGACAGACAGACAGACAGACTGTGTCGGTAAGAGAGGGCCGGGGAGCCTGGGAATAAGCCAGGCAGTACCCTGAACAACAGCTGGGAGACATTTGTGGAGATGCTTGCCACAGCAGCTGCATCCTGGGATCCACGGGCCCCAAAGCAAGGCCCTGGCCACTTCCAAGAGCAGCCCAGGCAGCCCGGTATGGCGCCAGGCCAGGAACCGAGCGCTGCCTGGGGCATGTCCTTCCACGCTAGACGCCCCGCGTGGGACTTTGAATGACATGTGCCCCGTGGACTGACTGGTGTGTCCTGAAGGCCTGGTCCCCAGCTGGCGGCAACTGGGGAGGCGGAGCCTTGCTGCAGGAGATGTGTGGCTGGCGCCCTGGCGGGCTTTGGGAATCTCACAGGCCGGCCGCCCCCTTGCCAGAGCTGAGCTCATTCCCTCTCTCTCTGTCTGGCTGTTTTCTGGCCGCTGCCCTGGCAAGAAGGGACGCCCAGCCTCCGCTCTGCCACCCTTTGCCTTTCCCTGCCTGCCTGCCTGCCTGCCTGCCCCATCAGCGATGAACCTCCCCCCGGAGACCGTTAGTCACCCAGGATCAAGCCTTTCCCTTTCCTGCCATCTGCTGCTTCGGGCCGGGTGTTGGGTCCCGGCACCGAGCAGGAGAGAGAGCGAGAGTGAGACAGACAGACAGAAGGGCAGGGCGAGTGAGCGGCAGGCCGACCGACCGAGAGGCAGAGAGAGAGAGAGAAAGGGAGAAAGAGACCAGAAAGCTACTACGTCAGGGGCCAATCACAGTCAAGACACGGGTTTTGTGGGCGGGGCTTGAGGCTGGGGAGAGACTGGAGGCCAGGGCTCTGGGCGGGTGGCCGGTGGCGGGGCCTGTGGCCATCGGGGATCCCTGGGGTCGGTGTGAGGGTGATGTCGGGGCGTCTGGGCGTCTCCCGTGACTCCTGGGAGCGGGCTGGCGGGCGGCAGGCGAGGCAGGGGCCGGCCGAGGCGCGCTGCATGCGCCCCGCCTGGCGTCAGGGGCCGTGCAGGCTCTTGAGGCGCCAGAGTGCGGGTGTGAGCGTCTACGGCCATACCACCCTGAACGCGCCCGATCTCGTCTGATCTCGGAAGCTAAGCAGGGTCGGGCCTGGTTAGTACTTGGATGGGAGACCGCCTGGGAATACCGGGTGCTGTAGGCTTTTTTGCCTACTTCCGCAGGCTTTTTGCCTACTGCATGCACGCGCACCCAGCACCCACCCTCCCTCCTCGCCCAAGGGACAAGGACCAAGATGCAAGGGGGCCAAGGCCTCCAGGCCGCCCCCTCGCTCGGTGGGTAGGTCCGCCGGCCGGGGCGGTGCTCGCTCGGTGGACGGGTGGGTGGCTGCGTGCGTCCGTGGGCCGTGTCCCTTGCTCCGCGGTCCTCCGAGCCAGCCGCTGAAGGTGTCCGCCCTTTGCTGTCCGGCTCCGGGCTCGGCTCACACGGCTCCCTGGCCTCCTCCTCCTCCTCCTCCTCCTCCTCCTCCTCCTCCTCCTCCTCCTCCTCCTCTTCGTCTACCTCTTCAGTGCTTCAGCCGGCACAAACTCTCAGAAGGGGGCCAACAGCTCTCTGGAAATGCACTCAACCTCGCACATTGCAGGTCCATAACCCTCTTATCCCCCGACCACAGTGCACGTCGGGGCCTTGCCCAACACACTCGAGGCCTTGGCCAGACTCGGAGGAGCCCCAGGCCTCCCGTTCACAGGACAGGTGCCCCTCCAATGGCACTGGGGAGAAAACAGGCACACCGCGGGAGCAGACCCAGTCCGGTCCGCCCCTCTAGGACCCGGAGACCTAGGCCGGGTGACAAACCCGTGGCGCTACCAGACTTCACTGAGAGAGAACGAGGGGAGAGACAGGGAGGGTAGGACGGAGGGAAGTGAGAGGGAGAGCCACAGAGAGAGAGAGGGCGAAAGGGGGGGGGAGAACGAGAGGGAGAGGGAGAGGGAGAGGTAGGTGGGGCGGGGACACGGACGGACGGACGGACAGGCAGACAGACAGACAGACAGACTGTGTCGGTAAGAGAGGGCCGGGGAGCCTGGGAATAAGCCAGGCAGTACCCTGAACAACAGCTGGGAGACATTTGTGGAGATGCTTGCCACAGCAGCTGGCATCCTGGGATCCACGGGCCCCAAAGCAAGGCCCTGGCCACTTCCAAGAGCAGCCCAGGCAGCCCGGTATGGCGCCAGGCCAGGAACCGAGCGCTGCCTGGGGCATGTCCTTCCACGCTAGACGCCCCGCGTGGGACTTTGAATGACATGTGCCCCGTGGACTGACTGGTGTGTCCTGAAGGCCTGGTCCCCAGCTGGCGGCAACTGGGGAGGCGGAGCCTTGCTGCAGGAGATGTGTGGCTGGCGCCCTGGCGGGCTTTGGGAATCTCACAGGCCGGCCGCCCCCCTTGCCAGAGCTGAGCTCATTCCCTCTCTCTCTGTCTGGCTGTTTTCTGGCCGCTGCCCTGGCAAGAAGGGACGCCCAGCCTCCGCTCTGCCACCCTTTGCCTTTCCCTGCCTGCCTGCCTGCCTGCCTGCCCCATCAGCGATGAACCTCCCCCCGGAGACCGTTAGTCACCCAGGATCAAGCCTTTCCCTTTCCTGCCATCTGCTGCTTCGGGCCGGGTGTTGGGTCCCGGCACCGAGCAGGAGAGAGAGCGAGAGTGAGACAGACAGACAGAAGGGCAGGGCGAGTGAGCGGCAGGCCGACCGACCGAGAGGCAGAGAGAGAGAGAGAAAGGGAGAAAGAGACCAGAAAGCTACTACGTCAGGGGCCAATCACAGTCAAGACACGGGTTTTGTGGGCGGGGCTTGAGGCTGGGAGAGACTGGAGGCCAGGGCTCTGGGCGGGTGGCCGGTGGCGGGGCCTGTGGCCATCGGGGATCCCTGGGTCGGTGTGAGGGTGATGTCGGGGCGTCTGGGCGTCTCCCGTGACTCCTGGGAGCGGGCTGGCGGGCGGCAGGCGAGGCAGGGGCCGGCCGAGGCGCGCTGCATGCGCCCCGCCTGGCGTCAGGGGCCGTGCAGGCTCTTGAGGCGCCAGAGTGCGGGTGTGAGCGTCTACGGCCATACCACCCTGAACGCGCCCGATCTCGTCTGATCTCGGAAGCTAAGCAGGGTCGGGCCTGGTTAGTACTTGGATGGGAGACCGCCTGGGAATACCGGGTGCTGTAGGCTTTTTGCCTACTTCCGCAGGCTTTTTGCCTACTGCATGCACGCGCACCCAGCACCCACCCTCCCCCTCGCCCAAGGGACAAGGACCAAGATGCAAGGGGGCCAAGGCCTCCAGGCCGCCCCTCGCTCGGTGGGTAGGTCCGCCGGCCGGGGCGGTGCTCGCTCGGTGGACGGGTGGGTGGCTGCGTGCGTCCGTGGGCCGTGTCCCTTGCTCCGCGGTCCTCCGAGCCAGCCGCTGAAGGTGTCCGCCCTTTGCTGTCCGGCTCCGGGCTCGGCTCACACGGCTCCCTGGCCTCCTCCTCCTCCTCCTCCTCCTCCTCCTCCTCCTCCTCCTCCTCCTCCTCCTCCTCCTCCTCCTTCGTCTACCTCTTCAGTGCTTCAGCCGGCACAAACTCTCAGAAGGGGGCCAACAGCTCTCTGGAAATGCACTCAACCTCGCACATTGCAGGTCCATAACCCTCTTATCCCCCGACCACAGTGCACGTCGGGCCTTGCCCAACACACTCGAGGCCTTGGCCAGACTCGGAGGAGCCCCAGGCCTCCCGTTCACAGGACAGGTGCCCCTCCAATGGCACTGGGGAGAAAACAGGCACACCGCGGAGCAGACCCAGTCCGGTCCGCCCCTCTAGGACCCGAGACCTAGGCCGGGTGACAAACCCGTGGCGCTACCAGACTTCACTGAGAGAGAACGAGGGGAGAGACAGGGAGGGTAGGACGGAGGGAAGTGAGAGGGAGAGCCACAGAGAGAGAGAGGGCGAAAGGGGGGGGAGAACGAGAGGGAGAGGGAGAGGGAGAGGGAGGGTGGGGCGGGGACACGGCGGACGGACGGACAGGCAGACAGACAGACAGACAGACTGTGTCGGTAAGAGAGGGCCGGGGAGCCTGGGAATAAGCCAGGCAGTACCCTGAACAACAGCTGGGAGACATTTGTGGAGATGCTTGCCACAGCAGCTGGCATCCTGGGATCCACGGGCCCCAAAGCAAGGCCCTGGCCACTTCCAAGAGCAGCCCAGGCAGCCCGGTATGGCGCCAGGCCAGGAACCGAGCGCTGCCTGGGGCATGTCCTTCCACGCTAGACGCCCCGCGTGGGACTTTGAATGACATGTGCCCCGTGGACTGACTGGTGTGTCCTGAAGGCCTGGTCCCCAGCTGGCGGCAACTGGGGAGGCGGAGCCTTGCTGCAGGAGATGTGTGGCTGGCGCCCTGGCGGGCTTTGGGAATCTCACAGGCCGGCCGCCCCCTTGCCAGAGCTGAGCTCATTCCCTCTCTCTCTGTCTGGCTGTTTTCTGGCCGCTGCCTGGCAAGAAGGGACGCCCAGCCTCCGCTCTGCCACCCTTTGCCTTTCCCTGCCTGCCTGCCTGCCTGCCTGCCCCATCAGCGATGAACCTCCCCCCGGAGACCGTTAGTCACCCAGGATCAAGCCTTTCCCTTTCCTGCCATCTGCTGCTTCGGGCCGGGTGTTGGGTCCCGGCACCGAGCAGGAGAGAGAGCGAGAGTGAGACAGACAGACAGAAGGGCAGGGCGAGTGAGCGGCAGGCCGACCGACCGAGAGGCAGAGAGAGAGAGAGAAAGGAGAAAGAGACCAGAAAGCTACTACGTCAGGGCCAATCACAGTCAAGACACGGGTTTTTGTGGGCGGGGCTTGAGGCTGGGGAGAGACTGGAGGCCAGGGCTCTGGGCGGGTGGCCGGTGGCGGGGCCTGTGGCCATCGGGATCCCTGGGGTCGGTGTGAGGGTGATGTCGGGGCGTCTGGGCGTCTCCCGTGACTCCTGGGAGCGGGCTGGCGGGCGGCAGGCGAGGCAGGGGCCGGCCGAGGCGCGCTGCATGCGCCCCGCCTGGCGTCAGGGGCCGTGCAGGCTCTTGAGGCGCCAGAGTGCGGGTGTGAGCGTCTACGGCCATACCCACCCTGAACGCGCCCGATCTCGTCTGATCTCGGAAGCTAAGCAGGGTCGGGCCTGGTTAGTACTTGGATGGGAGACCGCCTGGGAATACCGGGTGCTGTAGGCTTTTTGGCCTACTTCCGCAGGCTTTTTGCCTACTGCATGCACGCGCACCCAGCACCCACCCTCCCACCTCGCCCAAGGGACAAGGACCAAGATGCAAGGGGCCAAGGCCTCCAGGCCGCCCCTCGCTCGGTGGGTAGGTCCGCCGGCCGGGCGCGGTGCTCGCTCGGTGGACGGTGGGTGGCTGCGTGCGTCCGTGGGCCGTGTCCCTTGCTCCGCGGTCCTCCGAGCCAGCCGCTGAAGGTGTCCGCCCTTTGCTGTCCGGCTCCGGCTCGGCTCACACGGCTCCCTGGCCTCCTCCTCCTCCTCCTCCTCCATCCTCCTCCTCCTCCTCCTCCTCCCCACCTCCTCCTCCTCCTCTTCTTCTACCTCTTCAGTGCTTCAGCCGGCACAAACTCTCAGATAGGGGGCCAACAGCTCTCTGGAAATGCACTCAAACCTCGCACATTGCAGGTCCATAACCCTCTATCCCCGACCACAGTGCACGTCGGGCCTTGCCCCACACAACTCGAGGCCTTGGCCCGAACTCGGAGGAGCCCCAGGCCTCCCGTTCACAGGACAGGTGCCCCTCCAATGGCACTGGGGAGAAAACAGGCACACCGCGGGAGCAGACCCAGTCCGGTCCGCCCTCTAGGACCCGGAGACC